>NC_059161.1:113999080-114307385 GCF_019923935.1 Bubalus bubalis | reverse complement strand
GGTGGTGGGGGTGGGGGTGTTAAATCAATATAAGATGATAGAAACAGCAAGGCTTTCTTCTGAAACTGCAGAGTCCACACACGAGTCCCCAACAGCCACTTCTAGACTTGCCAATGACTGAAGAATTAGTTCTGTCTCCCACTTGCCAGCGATTCAAGCTGCTTTGCTCCATCCTGCCACCTGCTGAGGCTACTCAGCTCTGGGCTCAAGGAGTGACCAGTATCCAGCGTGTGGTTCTCAGTTATGGGGTGAGGGCCTCCCCACTGTCTCTCTTTCCATCTGCTGCTTCTGCAGAATCCCAGAAAGGCGGCCGGCCAGCAGGGAGCTTGCTCTCTCCCCCGACCTGGATGCGGCTGTTGCCATGACAGCCCATGAGTGCTGCAGGTGAGCCAGTCCTCAGATGCTTCATTCATCTCAGAGGCAATACGGAGAACAGCCCAGCAACACTTACCCACCAACGCTCTCTGGCTACAAAAGCCCCTGCTCCTGCCACCATGGGCCCAAGGGACAAGCCCAGTGGGCAGTGCTGTGACCACGGGGTTGGGGCCGCTATGGTTGTCACCATGATGCAGACTGGAGGGACTCGAGGTGAAGGGTGCTGCCCGGTGCTGAGCCTGCCTGCCCTTCCAGAACCCTGGTCCCAGGTTCCCTGTCCAGAGGCTGGCAAGGACCCTCTCTCCCACTCTCACTGTCCCCCAAGGGGTGGCCAGCATTGCAGTCCGGCAGGACTTCAGGCCAAAAGTCAACTGGAGTGTTTACTCCTTTGGTTGGAGGAGGCTGATAAGATGCGTCAGAACAATGGACATAAACTCAAAAAGGCTCTTCATCCCAGCCCGCAGGAGGGAAATCTGGGGTCTCCTTGGGCCCAGCCGCCCCCTTGGCCTCAAGGTTAATGGCAACAGCTCTGGGGAGAGGCAGCCCTGCCTCAGGAGTCAGCCTGGCCCACAGTGGAGAGCGTGTCCAAGCTCAGCCATGTCACTGGCTGTCACCTCGACTCCTCCAGTGAGTCTCAAAGCTAGGATGATGTCCACGGAGACTTTCTCAGGAGAGGAGCTGCGGTTCCTGCCTCAGACAACCGGGGATTCCGGCCTCCGCCCTGGGCTTCAGGCCCAGCCCCGCCACCCACACCACCTCCCCTCGCCACCCCAGAAAGACAGCCCCTCCTGGAACACAGCCCTCTGCTCCTGCTCCGTCAGCTACAACCCTCTCCATCTATCTGCGGTGGCTTCTGTCTTCACTGTGAGCAAGATACGATCTTACGATGAATATAGGTGACTCTCTGTTGAGAACCCGCTATAGCTGGAGATGTTCTTATAACTTTATATATAATTTTTATATAATTTAATTCCCATAACAACCTTCTAAATGAGCTGTTATTACTCTTTTCATTTGAAAAATTATAAATAAAAATAAAAGGAAGCCCTGATTCTCAGGTTACAAAACTGGGCAAGGCCACACAGTAAGTACTGGAAGCAGGATTTTAAACCAGTTGGTTGAACCTGACCACCGGATGCTCCACATGGCATGGAAGCCTGCCCAGTGGTCCTCCCCACCACCCAGTCCTTCTACCCACAGCTCCCCCTGTGCCAAGGAGCCCTGTTCCCTGCAGGCCCCCTCTCCATCATCTTATACAAGGAGCCATGCTCAGAGCCCAGCCTTCTCCTCTCTGACCTGCTCTGTCCTCCCCGGACTTGAATCTTCCCCATCCCTCAGACATGGCTCAAGTCTAGCCTGTCCTGCAGCGTTCTGTAGAGGGCCAGGGCTACCTGGTCTCCTGTGGTGTTACGGGCCCTGTGTGTGGCCCCTGTCCAGGCTCCACCTCGGAAGGACAGACCCTGAGTCGCTTAAGAGAAAGGAAGCTGTCTCATATTGTTTTGTCCCCTTGTAGAATATTGCTAATATGAGGAACCCAACAAAAGCCCAGTTGAATTAGATCAGCTTAGAATAGAGTTCTGATAACATTCCAGCCCCCACACCTTACAAAAACTCTGTAAGAGAAAATGAATGGGTTGGTCACAATCTCCTGTGCCTTTAACACACACGCAGCTGAGTCAAACCACATGCACCTCTGCTCTCTAGAATCTCCAGCTCTCTGCCTGCATGTGGAAAGAAATGGTTTTCTTTTCTAACTCTGCAGAATTCACAGGTGTGCCAGTCAATACTGCCTGTGTTTACGCGGCAGTGAGACCCCTATGAGTTGGAGGACACCACCCTCCTGGTCAGCCAGCTCTGGTTTCTAGGTATATGAGAAACGGGAACCAGGAACCAACACCCAGGCCCCAAAGAGCATCCTTTTACCCATTATATCATCCAGATCCACACAGTGGGATGCTGCCAACTCCATCTATTACACATCACGTCTCAGCTCCCATAACCAACCTTCCCGCCCCCGAGTGGACCAAGGATGGAAGGCTGAGTGACAGCCTGCAAAACCTGCACAATTCCACCCCTCTTTTACAGCTGATCCCTTTTAAAAACTGTAGTCAGCTAATTAAGAGTGTGTGTGAGTGTGAGTGTGTGTGTCTCTGTGTGTGTGTGTGTGTGTGTGTGTGTAAGCCAGACAGGGAAACTTAAATATATGCATAAGAAAATACATAAATTCTAAAAACCTCTCTCTGTGATGAAGGGTTAAAAAAAAATCATGAATTTGGGACTTTTGAGGTTGCAGTCTATCTCCAGGAGCCACACAGCTGCCCCCTCGCTTCCTGTCCAGCCTTGCTGAGCCCAGTGTGAGCTGGTTTCCAGGCATGTCCTCCTCAATAGCCTGCCCCCGCTTTCTGTCTCCCCTAACTACCTAGCAGAAGACACTGTTGACTCTATGCAGGTATTCACATGCTGGCTCCCTGCTTTTAGCAGATCCGGGAGCATAAGCTCCATAAGAGCAGAGATCCTGTCGATTTAATTCACGTCTGGATCCCCAGGGCCTCGAACGATGCCTGCCTGGCACATGGTGAATGCTCAACAGTCCCGCCAAAATTGTTAAATAAATACACGAGTGAATTCTAGCAAACAGAGGTCCTGAGTCTAACCCTAATTTAGTAATAACAAAACCTGGGAACTCAGAAGGGCTTCGCTGACAGCTCAGTTGGTAAAGAATCTGCCTGCAATGCAGGAGACCCCAGTTCAATTCCTGGATCGGGAAGATCCACTGGAGAAGGGATAGGCTACCCACTCCAGTATTCTTGGGCTTTCTGGTGGCTCAGCTGGTAAAGAATCTGTGATGTGGGAGACCTGGGTTTGATCCCTGGGTTGGGAAGATCCCCTGGAGAAGGGAAAAACTACCCACTCCAGTATTCTGGCCTGGGGAATTCCATGGGTTCACAAAGAATGCTCACAAAGAGTTGGACACAACTGAAAAATGACCTCAGAAAATGACTTTCTCTCAGTGGAATCTGCAGACAAGATCAGCACTGTTAAGCTGTTTCTTCATCCACCTGAATCCACTGCATATCTACAGGTGATACAGGGAGCCTTCTTTCCCAGTGACTTCTGAGTGACCTTGGGCAATGCTGTTTCCTGTGCCCAGGGGCCAGGGTGGAAAGGCAGCACAGAAAGGCTTATCTGGACTCCTGCTTGCAGACAACTTCAGATTCTGTCCTTTGGTTTTGCAGGAGGAAGAAGAATTGGCTTTCCAAAGAGAATGAGCAACCAGCACCCCTGAGCCAAAAGTCGAGGCTCTCTTGGGTCCTACAGAAGAACTTGTGAGGAGCTGTCTGAACTGTGTCTAAGGTGATGGAGTCTGGTTTCCAGGGAAGGCTTTGAGGAGCCTGTGATTTCTCCAGGCTGAGCGCTGGCTTCCAGAGGCGTCAGAACTAATCACCCGGCTTTGCTGTTCCCCTTTTAACCATCTCTGGAGGCCTCTACCTCTCAGAGGCCCCGAGGAAGAGAACACGTGCGCTCAAAAACAGCAATGCTTTGGCCACAGAGCACTGGGCTGGCAGGACTGACGGCTCACCCCCTCCCACGTGGGCCCGACGGAGCTGTGCTGCTCAGGAGCCACCACCTAACAGAGCGTCCTGTCACAGCCCAGGAAGCTGAGGCCAGCTACAGTGCCTGTACAGTGCCTGTGGAGGGAAAATCACCTTCAGCCCATGGAGAGTTTTCCACAGCACAAAGATTGATGGAACCAATGAGCAAATCTCCCTGTCCCTTCCTGGTGCCACAGGTGGGGCTGCACCCCATCCCCCTGGGGCAGCTGGTGCTGAGGCTGGGGAAGGTGTGTGGGGCTCAGGAGGGACCACAAGTGGTGGTCAGGACAGCTCCTGCGTTCCCAGGACAGAGGGCCCTCAACTGGGCACCCCCCCCAACCTGGCTCAGAATGATGCTGGTTCGAGAGAAGGTGGTTGTGATGTGAATGCTGAGGACCTGAAGTTCAGTTTGGGGGAGCTGGGGGGGTGCTGTAGCACCTTAAATGTTCCTGGAACTTCTGTTGAGTCATTAGTTTAGGGCCCTCAAGAGGAGGAAGGGGTGGGTCTCTGAAATACAACATTAAAGCAAATAACGAACCCCAAGTCCTCTCCAGTGAGGCTGGGGAAATGTTCTCAGAGGAGGAACACTGCCCTGGCCGCCAGTGTCCACACCTGTCCCTGGGGACTGCAGCTCAGGGGTCCTCTGTGCTGTCCCCTCCCACCTCCACCCCCTGCAGGGCCTGGATCATCCTTGTTCCCGCCCAACCCCCTGTGACCACAGGGTCAGCACGTGCCATCTTGCTAGCTCCCTGGGTCACACCCAATCTCCCTCATCAGACAAAAAATTAGATTTTGTTAATTAAAGTAATGGAAATCAATTATCCTTGTCAGGCCACATGGCCCATTGAGACAGGGCCAAGCCTGGCACTGCAGTTTCCTTCTGGGCTCACAGAGAGTTTGTCTCCCGGGAACTGGGGCAGGTTCTTAACTGTTGGCAGCCAGGATATAGACTTCAAAGGATGAGCAGTGGGGTTACACTTCACTAACATTTAAGACTCGGGTCACTTATTTCCAGCTCTCTGCCTAGCATTCTAATGGATTTAACAAAAATGTTGCACGTTTAAAATAAAACTCAATAGCTTCATGAGTAGACTGAAAAAGCTACTGTAGGGTGTCCAGTGGGGTTGTTTCCTTCTCTCCCTTGTAACACATCCCCTCGGAACAGCTTAAAAAGTCATCACTTTTATAAATATTGCTGTACAATTTACACACAGTCATTATTTCACTTATTTAAAAAAAGTGCTCTGAACGCAGAGGCTAAAGTCCCCTTAGCGATATCCCTGTGGTTTTCTCAGTTTATTCTAAACTAATTGCTAAAGAAGCATGTGATGAAATCCCTAATAGCTTTCACGACGGAAGATTAAACCCCGCAAGGAAACATGCTTAAAAGGTGAGCCTCAGGCTTGGAAATCCCACCCACTTTCCTCTCTATCTGTCAGGATCGTTGGGGATATGTGGGGTCATCAGCTCACTCTCCCCCAAACCCAGGGATGGGGTCACATGGACACAATAGCAGCTGGCTGTGGGGCTGGGTCCAGGAATGATATCTGAAGACCCGGGCACAGTTCTCCTGCCGAGTCACCATGGGGAAAATTAGTCCCCTGACCGCTCTGAGCTTGGCCTCTGGAACCAGTGCCTCTGACTTGAGGAAGGGGCAGGTCACCTGGTGGGGTGACCCTGGCTCTGCACTCTTCCTTAGCCTCTGCTTGTCCACCTGACATCCGGAATCACCTTTATCCATCGCACCCTTTCCTCACCCAGCGGGACAAATCCTGGTTCTCTGGGATGGTCAAGACCTGCTTCCCTCCCGTCTCCAAGTGTCACCACTCACCTGCCTACCATGCTGCTCAGACTGAGCAAACCACCCGCTATGTGCCGGCCATCACCTGAGCCTCGAGAATCCTGACCTCAACTCTCTCTTTTTGAAAGCCCTCTTCTACAACCAGTATCGAAAGGCAGAACTCTGCACATCAGAAAGTGAAAGCATTGGTCACTTAGTCATGTTCAACTTTTAGTGACCCCATTATAACCACCAGCTCCTCTGTCCATGGAATTCTCCAGGCAAGAATACTGGAATGAGTAGCCATTTCTTTCTCTAGGGGATCTTCCTGACCAGGTCCCCTGCGTTACGAGCAGATTCTTTACCATCTGAGCCACCAGGGAAGCCCCTGTGCATTAGAATCCACTACCAAATTAGGAGTTTTCCCGTCCTTTGCTTTAGTGAAGTATGGAAGATCTTGCAAAAAGGAAAACCACAAACGAAGCTACTTAAGTTCAGGAGGAGTCTCACAGAAGTCTCAGGTCACAGCCTCAGCATCAGAGCCATGCGCAGTGCACTCGTTGAGGGCCGCCCTGGGAACTCTGACCCTCTGGTCGGCTCTTAGAGACATGGTGATGTCCCCAACAGCGTTCCTCAGATAGATCATCTCTTAAAACCTGTGCTCCTCCTCGCCATCAGGATCTGATCAACGCTGATCTAGAAAAGCACATTTACCGCAAATGCCATAAACCAGCCGCCCCTGCACCCTGCACGGGGCCCTGGGGTAACACCGCAACACCTAGGGCTGCTGTCGTCACATCCGAGCCGTGTCTGTTCTAAAGCACTTGGGATTTCTTGACAAAAAATCTCCAGGGAGGAAGACACCTTACAGAAAAGTACTCAAAGTAATCGGAGGATAAAAACAGGAATTGCTTACGAAAGTAAGCAGTCACAATAACCTAAATGCATTTGTCAGATTAAGCTAATTTAGACCAACATTGAATGTTTTTTACCCTAATATTAATCACATATCTCCAGGAATAACCACTGTATGATTGCTGCCCAAGTGTACTTGTCTGGCCATCCACTCCCTGAAGTAGAGATGCTCCGGGACATAGGTTCCTCTAGGATCCCTCAGCCCCAGCCCTCCATTAAATGCTTGTTCCTCCTGCAGCAGGACTGCTGAGGTCGTAACTCCTTTCCCCCGGCTCATCCCACTGCCAGAGAACATACTGCCCATGTAATTTCCTCACCACAACATGCTTTGTTGCGTGGAGTCAAACTTGCATGCAAACTGTGCTTCTTTATAACTTCCTTCTTGTACTCTCAGATTTGTGGTCCAGAGCCCCCTGCAGCAAACCTAATCACTCTTCAAATACTCAAAGACAGTTCTCAGGGTTCTGCTCATTATACCCCCAAGCTAAAATTCAGCCAAGCCTCCCATGATGACTCTGATGGCATTTCACTTTCTGGTGCCAGCCTGGCCCCTTCTGTTTAATTCTCTTCAATTACAAACATCCCTCATAAAGCTCTGTGGCTTCATGAACACAGATGCTCCACATCTGGACAAACCAATATAAGCAAAAGCAGGATACTGCTTCTTCTCTCTGGACCCTGGGAAACCAATAATGAGCCAGGAGAGTTTACTAGAATAAGCTGGAATCTAACCTACTTTAAGGTAGTTCTTGACCCAAAGTTGAGGTTATTTGGCTCATCTAGATAAAATTTGGCTCTTTACATGAGAATGATGACCTACGTGTTGAAATCTTGGGCTCACTGGAACAGACCCAGAGAGAACTGGACCATGACTTGGCTGCCAGGCTATGAGGGGCTTCAGTTGTCAGCAACACCAGTGTCCTAGGCAAGGACTCACAGACCTAACAGAAGCCTGGCACCTCCTCCACTCTCAGCAGGAACAGTGCCCCAAATGCCAAGTGGGATGCTCCAGAGTCAGCCAGACTCCAGCTGAAAAATAAGCCTCAGCATGTGAGAGGCAAGTCCCACTATTTTACTAGGTAATTCTTTCTTCCAGAAGCAGGAGAAAGAACCGAGGCCAATATTTAGAGATCTGAATACTACTAGAGGAACACGGGAGAATGGAAATGCAAATGCTATTTCTGAAATGCACCCTACTGAACAACTCACTGAAAACATGAAGGCATATAAGAGGAATATAGCTGCTGGGGTTCTGGTCTCTGCGGGACACCATCACCTACAGAATGGCCATCGCAGATTAGATGGGCACTTCACCATATCTGTTTTCTAGTTGGCATTAAAGAAAATTCAAAGCAAAATAGTGACAGTGTGGAAGAACATGCAAATGGGCATTCAGACACCTGATTTCAGGCTGCATTTACCACTCACTGGCTATGTGAGCTCTGGTAATGCACTTAACCTCTGTAAAAACTCATCTGCAATATCCAACTCTGAAGTGGATGCTTGCCGTAGTCCTTCTACAGGTACAGGTGCTCTATAATACATCATGATGCATTCTGCTGAAGATGATCCTTCCTGACTCTGGTTACCCTGCAGAAGGAAAGGCTTTACATCTCTTTAAAAGAACACTGGGGTCCATTATACTTGGGGTGAGGGAGAGGATACATGTAAGTAAACCCTGCGTTAGGCTGAGCACGAAGTCCTGTTGTTGATTACTTACTCTGGGTTGTGGCTGTCGGCAGAGAACTCACTGCTTGTGCCATTCTGTCTGCTTGTTCTTCAGAACCCAGTTCTTCATGGTACCTGAGCTTCGGTTTTAAGCTCCTTGGGAAACACCTGTGGCTAGAGGGGTGTGCAGGCGGCTGCTGTCGCTTTCCATGGCTGAGGTCACTGTTCACTCCCCCTCCAGGGTAGCCCTACACAACTGTGGTTCTCCCAGGAGCTGCATCTACACTGCCCTGACATACAAGAATTACAAAGAGAGCTTTCTGGAGGCAGCAAAAACAGGTGGTGTTTCCCATTGCCACAGAAGGCCACAACGTAGCCTCTGAAGATCACAGGACCCACAGGACTCCAAACTGAGATGACAGTCTTTGCAAACGAAAAGGAGGCTTAAGAAGTTAAAAGCAGCAAAACAACGGGAAGACGCTCAGATGCTCTTGGAAAATTTTCTTTCTTCATTCCATACGTGACTCCCTCTACGCTGAGGCTGACCTCTGAAATTAAGACGGAAGATGGAAACCTGGGGCTTCTAGTGGATGAAGATCCCATCTGCAGTTGGATACAGCAACAAGCTATTAGTTTCATTTCCAAATTAGCAGAGAGATTATCTTGACACAGAAAGGAACACTCCTGCTGGCTGAATTTGTCTTCTGATGGGGCTGGAAGTTGCATACCATTTATTTCAACATTAAATGTACTTGGGGGAGAAATCCAGAAGACAAGAAAGAATGGGACTCAGATCACTTGAGTTACTGTAATCCCAGAATGTGGGGGTGTCCATAAAATACCATGAGGAGCTGAGAGGAAAGGCTGAAAGAGGAGAACCCTAAAAATACCATGGAGGATGGGGTGACCTACACGTATATGCATGGTAAGCTGCTTCAGGTCCCACGTGTACACCTCAGTGACTCAGACACCTGGGCAAGTGGCCTGGCTTCTCCCAGCTCCACTTCCTGACACCCAAGACAGTCAAAACAGCATTAGCTGTATCCACTTCATACTCACTGAATACCAAGCCTTTAAGCAGCACATATACATACAAACCACTCAATAAATCTAAACTCTTACTTTTATGAGAGGAGAAGAAGATGACAGAAGGGCAGGACAGAGATCATTGCCTTCACTATAACCGGTTGACTATCTGACAGTTCCTTCCTGAATAGACTGGAAATTAACCCCTGTGTGTCTATAAACTGCATTGTCCATTTATGATTGTTAACTGTTCACTCAGCTCTCTGCAGTTTCGAGGAAATCTTGCACTTCTTACCATGCCAGTTCTTTGTGTAACAGTGTCTTCATCCTCAACTCTTACTGCAATTCTGGAGAAGGAGCTCCTTCAGGTGACACAGTGGAAGGACCCAAGCCAGGGGGTTCAATTTCAAAACCTCTAAGTGGTGTTCAGAGCGCAGACAAGCAGGACCCTTCCAGGATGGACTCTGAGCCTGGTCCACCCTGTGTGAGAACACCCCACTTACAAGTGGAGAGTGGTGCCAGCCAGAAGTGCACTGGTCATCTCCTCTTATCCAGGATCTTTGGAGCATCTACTTAAGAGGCCTATGCTCAGTCCCTCAGTCATGTCCTACTCTTTGTGACCCCATGGACTGTAGACCTCCGGGCGCCTCTGTCCGTGGGATTCTCCAGGCAAGAACAGTGAGGTGGGGTGCCATTTCCTCCTCCAGGGACTGAACCTGCAGCATCTCCTGCATCTGCTACACTGACAGGTTAATATGCTGCTGCTGCTGCTGCAGCTGCTAAGTCGCTTCAGTCGTGTCCAGCTCTCTGCGACCCCAGAGATGGCAGCCCACCAGGCTCCCCCATCCCTGGGATTCTCCAGGCAAGAACACTGGAGTGGGTTGCCATTTCCTTCTCCAATGCATGAAAGTGAAAAGTGAAAGTGAAGTCGCTCAGTTGTGTCCGACTCTTAGTGACCCCATGGACTGCAGCCGATGCCTTGACCACCCCAAACCTTCTTCCCTACAGATTCTTCAATCATCTGTGGCTGCATCCCCCTTGGAACTTTCTTTCTGAAGGTGAGATGTGAGACAGGAAGAACACAGCTGTGCTTTCTGATCCCGAATGGAAATTTTGGAAGATGCTAAGTAGTCAGAAAAAAATATTTTGACTTGTGCACAGAGCACACTTCTTTAGAAGTTAGCAGAGAGAAAGAATACTTCCCCCCACCACCACCCTCTTGTAGGGAAATCCATGTCTTCCCTAGACCCTGACCTTCTTGTAAGATCCAACTTTCTTTCAAATACTGGTGGTGCCCCGATAGGGGGCCATACTTCGTGGGCTACCTGGTCTGCCCAGCAAGGGGGAAGCAGTGACACCGTTAGGTCCACAGCAGGAGGGCAGTGGTTTCCATGAAGATATGGGTAGAAAAGCCAATCCTGTTTTGTTGGCTGAATTCTCCTCAGTCGCTGCAGCAGAGCCACGTTTAAAGGGGCCAGCCCCCTCCTCTATGGAACCACCGGCCTCAGAATTCTACAAAATGGCACTAAATGTCTTCAAAATCAAAGGGAGAATGTAATTTAAGTGCCACTTGGATCTTCCCACAGTCTCTCTGTACCCACACGCGAGAACACTGCCTGGTGACAGGTCTATAGTTTAGGGTAACACACAGTGGGGAAAAGATGATGGTTTTTCAACCATGCATTTCAGGAAACTGACAATTTTAATAGCACACTTCTAATGGTGAACCATCCAGATCTCGCCCCCTACTCCCAATGCTTTTTAGGTTGAAAACATCAGTAGGATGTAAGCAAGCAAGGTATTTGTAAAGAAATCGGCAACTCTCTTCTTTCCAGAAATGGAGAGTGACGATGTGAGCACAGAACAAAGGACAGCACGAGGCGCCGCCCTCATCAGCGGACTAAGAGCAGGCTGAGAAATTGAGGCTGGGAAACAGAGAACACCCCAACCTCCTCCCCAAACTGCTGTTTTTATATGAAGCATTGCAGTCTCCACAGACAGAGGCCTGGAACACCATTATTCTACCTTGAGAACAGAGCAAATGAATGTACATTAAAATAACCAAAAATCAGTTATTTAATAAAAATCCAGGATCTACCATGTACCAAGTATATCCCCTCCCCTCCTCTCTAGAGGACACATGTGAGTGTTTGTGTCCAGTGTACAAGGGAATGCACACAGCTCTGTCTGGAACCTACAGGGGTCCTGGGGGTCTTCCTTGTGGAGAGCTGGGGCAGGGGTGGGGACCAGGGGGAAAGGAGAAGGCTGTGGAAGCACTGGGTGAGCAGTGGCATATGAATGCCTTTAGAATGTATCTCTCCCCATGCCATCAAGACAGATAAAAACCTATTGGGTCAATAGATGGATAACTTGCTGATAGGGAAAGTTGTTTAAAAATGGACTGAGTTACAAAGAGGGACCACAAAATTGGCTTCCCCCACTCACCATGGTTATTTTCAGAACAGCAAATGGCCTTTCAAAGGCTTGTCGATATCCAGCTTTTGTGGCTCAAGGGCTGAGTGTAATTAGGACCAGATTCAGGATGGTGTTTTCTGTATCCCCACTGCCCCCCCTTCTCACCTCCCAGCCATTCCTCAGCCCAGCACAATGGTCTGTCAAATCCATCCATTCCAACAAAGCAGCTGTAATCAAGGTCATCGATGACTCCATCTCACCAAATTGCCGGAGAGTTCCTCTCTCCCCTCTGAACCTCTCTCTTCGCGCAGCACTGCACACAACTGTGTTCTCTTCTCCAAGCCTCTGCAACATGACGCTCTCCTGTTCCTTTGTCTACTTGTTATCTACTCAGTAGTTCCAGCAAGTACTAGCTCAATCCTTGTTATCTGCTGGACAGCTGCTCCTTCTGGGTCACCTCCTGACCTCTGAAAGGAGGACCTAGGCTACATCCTCAGCCCCCTGCCCCTCATCTTCACACTCTTTCCTGGGATGCCTGCAAATCACATGGTTTCAAACAATATCCAAATCCTGCTGAATCCAAAACCTACATGCTCAGTCCAACCCATGTTCCAGGGCACAAAATTGGTACAACTCCAGTACTCTTGCCTGGAAAATCCCATGGACGGAGGGGCCTAATGGGCTGCAGTCCATGGGGTCGCTAGGAGTCAGACACAACTAAGTGACTTCACTTTCACTTTTCACTTTCATGCATTGGAGAAGGAAATGGCAACCCACTCCAGTGTTCTTGCCTGGAGAATCCCAGGGACGGGGGAGCCTGGTGGGCTGCCGTCTATGGTGTCGCACAGAGTTGGACACGACTGAAGCGACTTAGCAACAGCAGGAGCAGCAGCAGCAGCAGCAGCAGCAAGTGTCCACAGCTGGCTTCCCAGACATAACACACACACACACACACACACACACACACTTCTTCCCTTGAGATGCTTCCATCTTAGCTAATGGCACTAGTGCTTATCCATATGTTGAGCCTAAACCCAGGAGTCAACCTTACTCTCTCTCTTTCCCTCTTACCCCCGCATTCAGACTGTTGGTCCTGCCTTCAACAGATATCTCAGCTCCTCACTTCCTTCTATTTATTATAACTACCACCCAAGTTTATGCATCTGACTCTCACCTGGATGACTGAAATAACCTTCTAACCCCTCTTCCTCTTTCTCTCCTGAAATCCATGCTCCTCTAACAGTCAGGGTAACTTTAACATTCCAATCAGATCACTTTATTCCAATAATTGAATCCTCCAATGCCTTTCTGCTGAGCTTACAATAAACTTCAAATTTCCTACCATGCCCATAAAATCTTAGATGACCTGGTTCATGTCAACTTGGGGGCCTCATCTCCTGAAACTTCCCCATTGTTACCACATTTCTACTTCACTGGATTTTTTCCTGTTCCTCCCAATCAGCCAAGGCTCAATACCACCCCTGCTGCTGTCTCTGTTCTCAAAGATGCTCTTCTCCAAGAGCACCAAGTAGCTGTCTTCTTCTCAGAGAAGCTGTCATTGGGTTTCCTCTGACTCCCTGAGCTGAAGTCCCTCAAATGCATCACAAATGACTTTTTCTACCACTGTCTGGTTCATAGAAGAAACCTATTCATGTTTTTAGGATGCTTATTATATCTTTTGCTTCAAAAGAAATGGGGAATCTTGGAATAACACTTTGTCTTCCTTAGTGTTATGTCCTTGTACTTGATATGCCCACAGAGCAATAGATGGTTGTTGTTCAGTGGCCAAGTCATAGCCGACTCTTTGTGACCCCATGGGCTGCAGCATGCCAGGCTTTGCTGTCCTTCAGTGTCCCCTGGAGTTTGCTCAAATTCATGTCCATTGAGTCAGAAATGCCTTCTAACCATCTCATCCTCTGCTGCCCTCTTCTCCTCCTATCCTCAATCTTCCTCAACATCAGGGTCTTTTCCAATAAGTCATCTCTTTGAATCAAGTGGCCAAAGTATTGGAGCTTCAGTATCAGTCCTTCCAATGAATATTCAGGGTTTATTTCCTTTAGGACTGACTGATTTTATTCTCCTTGCTGTCCATGGACTCTCACGAGACTAGTAGATAATCACAAATTATTGAATGAATGAGTGAATGAATGAATGAAGTTTCCCTGGACACAAGAGCAGTGAGAATTGGAAGACTTGGAAGAGGTCAGTTTCTATTTCTATCCCCCCAAAGAAATATTTGCAAAGGCCTGGATGGGGATCACTGTTGAGGTAAACTGGGAATCAGTAGATCCAAACAGTCAATCCACTGTTTGTGGCAAAGGATGGGCTTCAGCTTTCTCATCTATTAAATGAGAAGAATAATCCTTATAGTTACCATGAAGATTAAGTAATCATTGCTACAATCTCTAAGTTATAAGAGGTGCTGAAACATTTGTCTCACTAACGGGCTGAAGTCTAAATATCTACTCCCATATTAGAATCATTTCCAAAGATGGAAGCTTTGTCCTTTCCCCTGGAATCTGTCTTAGAATCATGTGTCCAGAAGAGAGTGTCCGCCTAGCTGCTGTGCGCCCCACTTGGGTCAGCTCTCATTAGGGACAGGAGGGAGCATCTGGTCTCATTGCATATTTTAAATGTTCAGTCTCCATGCCAATGGGGTGGCAGAAACAGATGGTGGGGAAGAAATCAGTCTGTGCAAATCCTCTGGTCCCTCCTCTCCAAGGAAATCAGTGAACTCACTGTCATCTGCTTCACCACCATCATCTAACTGGTAAGATCCTCGCTTGGCAGGCAGGAGCCTGCACTCTGCTTCCAGCTACTCTGCCACCAGCCAGATTCTTTCTACACTGACTTTATCCCAGGGCATCCCAGGCATGCAAACTTTTGGATGAAGAAGATTAACAAAATTAGTGGCTCCCTGCCTGTTGTTTCCTCAACTTTTCAGGAAGAACCCTCCAACTGTAGGAATTTTCCCCTTCCTGCGGGCATGGTGACTTAAATGACACCCACTTAAATGCATCCCCCCTAAAAGATTTTTTTTAACTGAACTGACAGTGTTTATTGTCATGGTAAATGGTATATTATTTTAAACTTATTTTTGAATAAGTAACACAACCTATACGGGATTGTTGGTCCCTTTTCTCACTGATTTCTAAAAGTTCTTGATAATTTAGGGAGATTAGTTGCAAATTATTTCTTTCGTGTTTTGTTTTTTTTTAAGCAATATACTTTTTTTTCTTTTTTTAAATTTTATTTTATTTTTAAACTTTACAAAATTGTATTAGTTTTGCCAAATATCAAAATAAAATTATACCTCATATCACATTCCTGTCCATTTACTACAGGCTGTGGAAGCAGACTGCCACCTTTTACCCCATAGACTGTAAGCAAAGTCTCTACTGCAGCCCAAAACTTGTTTTCAAAGTCTATACCTGCCATGTCTATATAGTGTTCCAGGTTTAGGTCTGTAGGACTTATAGTCCATGTTTTCCCATTTTAAGTAGCTCCTTACATCCTGTGTGTATTGTTGCCATTCACTGACTGGATGATAATGGTGATGGTGATGATGGTGGAGATGACGGTGTAGTGGAGGAAGCAGTGATGATGATACAGAGAAGAAAAGAAGAACTGACACATACAGAATGCTCATAATTCTTATGACAACTCTATTAAGGAGGCATTATTATACACGGTTTATAGACACAATAGAGACTCTGCACAGAGATCTTCTATCACTTGCCTGGCTCGCAAGCAGCAAAATTGGATTTTAGTTTGAGTGAATGCAAATCTATGCAGTCTAACACCAGGATATCAGCTCCTGACTAACAGACTATTTAAACTTCCGTCAACTTTTTAAAGTACCCCTAATTTGTCATTCGCTAGTTGAGAGTAGTAATAATTATCATCTCCTATCTGCAGTGTCTTTCTGCATCCTAGATATTCCAAGAGCCAGGGAAGAAAGATGCAGAGTAAATAGGGACATATTATTAGCATTCAACACAGCCTCTAAATCCAAGATCTGTGGCTGCAGAGTGATATAACATACATATTTACAGGAGGAAAGGTGCTCAACTCAAGAAGCTGGCTTTGCAAAAGCCTTAACAGTAAAAATGACATGACGTGCATGCAGAGCCTGGAGCTGTAGAAAGGCAACTTCTCTTCAAATAAGTTGCTTAGAAAAGTAGATAAACTTCTAGGCCTCCTTAAAGAGAACTGAAAACAATCCAGAGTGACTTCAAAAAGGACAGGAGTGGGGAAGAGCGGAAAGAGAATGACTAACCACCACACTGCACAAATATATCACCGATCTCTTGGCTCCATTCACCTATAAGAAACAGGTCAGAAGGTTTACCCTGGCTAACAAAGGTAATAAGTGCTGAACACGAGGTTAAGGACTTTGAGTTAACTGATGGAGAGGTTCTGCAAACTCAGTCAACGCCAATGACTGTTCAAATTAGCTCTAATAGCATCTGCCTTCATGGAATAGATGCAGAGGCCTCAGTTCATTTTCTAATTGACCGAACAGAATGAGGTCTCTGTCACATGCAGCTCTTCCTTTCCAGCAATTCCTGTCTTTCTGTCCCCTCCCAGGCACTGTTAACACAATTCACACAATGTAACCACAGACACTGGGCCATAAGAATGCAAAGAGCACTGGGTTAGGAGTCAGAAGTCCAGATTCTAAACTCAAGCCATGCATGAACTAAATTTGTGAAGATGAACTAGAGATAGAGAAACACAGGGTTGGAAAGAAACTGCCGGCTCATTGCGAGCAGAGCCAGGACTCAGATAAAGGGCTGAGGCTCTGGGGAGGTGTTCAGCCCAGGGACCCACAGCTGAGTAGGGGGCACAGCGGGGTCTAGAACATCAGCCCTCCTGACCCCTGGCCCAGCACTCTTCCTGCCTCACCACACAATTCCAGCAGCTTCTCTTAGCTTGTGGCATTCAATAAGTATTTGAAGTGATTCAACCTGCTGCCTCAAAACAAGATGGCAGCTGATAAAACGTTCTTAAGTGTCTAACTCTTCTGTCATATAAAATCCAGTGTGGTCAAGTTTGGTACAGGTCCCAAAAGGTTACAGAACCATGTAACAGTCCGTCTGTAATTCATAGAATCCCAGATTGTGTGGATGGGACCTGCGTTCCTAATGGAAACATGAATAGGCTTTATTCTCCCAGTGTTAGAAGAGGGAATGGAGGTTTAGATAGAGTGAATGTTCAGTCTAACATGGTAGATTTTGCCTATAAGAACATCTCCACTGGTTTCTGAAAGCTGGTGGGGAAGGAGGTTCGGTTGTAGAATTAGGTAAAAAACAAGAGATAGGTTATAACTGAAATGACTAGGATCAGCTGGGTACTGGCTTCACCAATGACTCAGAGGTAAAGAAATCACCCGCAGTGCAAGAGACACAAGAGATACAGATTCGATCCCTGGTTCGGAAATCCCCCTGGAGGAGGAAATAGCACTCCAATATTCTTGCCTGGGAAATCCCATGGACAGAAGAGCCTGGCGTGCGCTACAGTCCATGGGGTCACAAAGAGTCAGACACAACTGAGCCCACACACAGCATGACTCTTATTTTTCCACCACCATTAAGTTTCTTTTATTATGAAATATACCATTCACCTTTAAATGCTGGGGTTGAGACACAGAACCGACACTCTATTACAGGAGGGAAAGTGATGTTTCATGGTTACGCTCCACGGTTTTTGTGCTGTAAGCACTGATTCACTGTTCCGTGAATCTCAGCAATGAGTTGTGTTGTACCAGCTTCCATCACAGGTTTAAACTGGAGAAACAGACTAGAAGGCCCCACACTGTTGCCTGTTCACACCCTGGGCTAGTCCAGCCTCTACTCCTCTGACCAGGCAAAGAGGATCTCAGGGTGACTGTGCCCATGTAGACGAGGGAACCCCGACTGGCCTTCCCCTGCAACTGCCTGTCTCCTTGCTTAACTGGAGCCAATTAAGCCCTTCACTATCATTAATTGTCAAACCAGCATTTTTAGACTTGAGAAAACCCAGCTGGCCATCACCTTTAAATTAGCCTTCAGCCCTTCCAAATAGCTTTAATTAAAGTCACGACTGGCATGGAATCTGTCCAGGTTTTGTTTGTGGTTACAAATTCACAGCGTCACAGCTGTGGCAGGAACAGGACAGATATTAATTCTGGAACCTCAAGGTCTCATTCAGGTCAGGTTTAGCTTAAAAAAAAAAAAATAAACACCCGTGCAAATAGTCGGCTGGCCAGGCTTGTCCAGGAGTCAGTTCAGCTCAAAAAGCTTCCCGTAGAAGAAATCAACACACTTCCTTGTCATCTTAGGATCTGGTTCTACCAAAACTAGACCAAGAGAAGATCCCACTGAAAACAAAGGACATGCTGTGGCCATACAGAGGTACACCGGGACATTCAGGTTACCTATTAGATCGGTCATTCAACAGTTTGTCTGAAGAAAGGGACATAAACTCATGGCCACTCCCTTCCGGGCTCCTGGAACCAGCTCAGACTTGGTGACTGTAAATAGTAACTAAATGATAACGTTCTACACAATGCTCCTGACAAGGTTGTGGCTAGGAGAACCCCCATCTCAGGTGGGTCTTTTAGGGGAGATAGGTGGCTAAGGTAGATGCCCTGAGGTGGGCTGTCATCTGAACTCGGTGCGGATCTTCTTTCTCATTAGTTGTTCATATTACTCTGTGTCTCCAGGGCTTTTTCATCCATCTGTAGCGTGTAGGTCACAACCCACATCTTTATAGTGTCGTGGTGAATAGTCACAGAAATAACGTATGGATATGCACAGTCCATGGCAGATGCTGGACTGGTAAGCAGATGATGAGCCCAAGCTTTTCTAAGAAGGCAGCATGGTGAGTACAGAGGACCCTTTCCTGAAAAGTGGGCTCACGGCAGCTTCTCACTTTAAGGATACCACCCCTCAGAGACCATCTTCCAATTTCTCTTCATATTTCATCTTCTCAAACCCCATCTTTTATTCTGTGACAAGAAGCAGACTGAAAAGATCTGACGAGGGCCCAGAGCTCTCACTAAATCAAGATGTGTCCACTGCTTAAGTCATCTCCTGCGTTGAGTCTGGGGCTTCCCAGGTGGTTCATTGGGTAAAGGATCTGCCTGCAATGCAGGAGATGTAGGTGTGATCCCTGGGTCGGGAAGATCACCTGGAGGGCACGGCAACCCACTCCAGTATTCTTGCCTGGGAAATACCGTGGACAGAGGAGCCTGGCATGCTACAGTATATGGGGCCACAAAGAGTCGGACATGACTGAGTGACTGAGCATGTGTTGAGTCTCAGAAGGAATGTTTCTCCTCTTTTTGGAAGGATAAACATTCTGCCTCAATGAACATTGACATACATCAGACCCACAATGTCCTGTATCCTCCATGATCTTCTTCCATCAAATCTGGTGACTGGAAAAGTGCGCCTGCTGCTACTCCTCCCCACCTGACCCACAGAGCACCCTGGACTCCCTCTTCCCAGCCTCTCTCTGGATCATTGTCACAGCACAAAACAGCACCATCATCCGTCCTCACAGATGGGCGGTCCAGGTAGAAAGGGCTTTCCCTTTCTTTTTCCTTCAATTCTCAACTGATGAACCAAATGGATGGATGGATGGATGAACACGTTCTCAGGTTAATCTAGCCTCCTCTGCACCCAAAACCCTGCAGATCTCCCCTCATACTGTCTTGTGATCCCCTGGTCTGTTGGCTCATCTCCCCTAGGGAGGCAGGCAGGGACCCTGTCTATCTTGACTTCTCAGCGCTCTCTGTGGAGCTTTGACAAGATACCCAGTAACAGAGTTTAATGTCTGAGAGACGGAAACATTGACTGCTCTTCACTCCCAAGGCTGCTGCATTAAGGCCTCATCTTCTCTCCTCTGTGTTGCTGGAAGGTCCTCAGATTTTTCATCATTATCTACATGATTCACTCATTGAATAGTGTCTACGGAGCATGCTGGGACTGGGGCCAGGGAGAAGCAGAGTATGGGGATGGTGTGAGGAAGGGACTGGTGAGCCATGGCAGGAACAGTGGGTTTGTTCTGAATTACATGGGAAGCCACCAGAGGAGTTGGGAAAGCAACCTTAGCTTACTGTCCCTAACACAGTTCTGAACACATTGCTGCTGCTGCTGCTAAGTCGCTTCAGTTGTGTCCAACTCTGTGCGACCCCAAAGACGGCAGCCCACCAGAATCCCCTGTCTCTGGGATTCTCCAGGCAAGAATACTGGAGTGGGTTGCCATTTCCTCCTCCAATACATAAAAGTGAAAAGTGAAAGTGAAGTCACTCAGTTGTGTCCGACTCTTAGTGACCCCATGGACTGCAGCCCACCAGGCTCCTCTGTCCATGGAATTTTCCAGGCAAGAGTACTGGAATGGGATGCCATTGCCTTCTCCGTATTACTCCTCTGATATTAAATTTTTATTTGCTTGCTCTTTTCTGTAAAATAAATAAATATCTTCCAAAATGCCTTTGTTTGACATTTAAATTCCTCTGTGATACAGACTTCCATTCTGCCTTCTCATCTCCTCACTTCCTTCTTGCCCAAGCCTGATGTCTGTGCCTGTGGACTCACACCTGATACCCCCAACGTCGGGAATGCCTTTTATTCTCTCTCATGACTGTTCCCATTCATTAGGGCTCCATGCGGCAAGTGACATCTTCTTGGAAGTTATCCACCCCCCACGACACTGATGACTGTGTCTGGATCGTCACCCTTTGGGTGACTGTTCACTTAGTATCTACTATGGGCCAGGATCTCTGCTGGGCACTTCTCACTTAATTCTTGCAAAGAACCCATGAACTAGAGTAACCAACATCCCATGTCCATCTTGTGGAGGAGAATACAAAGGCTCAGATAGGTCAAGTTCCCAAGATTGCATGTCAACCATCTCCAGCACCCACAGTCAGGCCCAGGGGGCTCAGCTACTTGAGCTGTCCATGCATCTGTATTGTTGATAGTGGTTCTTGAAAATGTCTCCTCCATTGATGCCCCTTCATCACACGGACCATACTTCACTCATCTTTGCATCCTCCATCTTTGAGTAGTTGTGTAATAATTACTTGCCCAAAAATGAAACTTTGAGAATAATAATCAGGAAGAATCTCAGAGGCTTTTTCCATAAAAAAATCTTTCATTTACTCATTTTTTATTTTCTCACTTTTGTATCTATCCCCAACTCCATGTGACCCCAATGTGTAAAGATGTATGCCTAAACTATGAGCACTGAGCCCAGAGAGCTTAGAATCCAATTACAGGAAAAGAAAGATGGGAACCAACATTTATTCACACCCAAAATGGACCAGGGACTCCGCCAGAAATTAACATCTATTTCCTTGTATAACTACCCGTCAAGATGGATTGTCAACACCAGGAAACTGAATCTCAAAGAAGGTAAACATGGCTCCTAAAAGCATGTGGTAAGGAAGTAGCAGAGTTGAGATTTTACTGTATATTGACCAACTCCATAACCTCCGGTTTCCAGGGCACCAGCCTGGGCCTGACAGTATCATCCTCCCCACACCACTGTAACACACAATGAGGTGCCTGCACAACCTTCTTCCACTTGGAAGGCACGTGAAGGTTTCCAGAAGGCCTGCAGAGGGAGGGCCTGGGAATGAGCATAAACATAGAGACAGCCTGAGGCAGTCTTGATATTGTAAGCAGGAGAAAAGGGCCTTGGCACTGGGATCACACGATTTTGACAATAATTGTTGAAAGCTCACAAATAGGAGGTGCTCCCCTGGTGATTCAGCAGTAAAGAATCTACCTGCAATACCAGAGACCCAGATTTATTCCCTTGGTTGGGAAGATCCCCTGGAGAAGGAAATGGCAACTCACTCCCGTATTCTTGCCTGGGAAATCCCATGGACAGAGGAACCTGGTGGGCTACAGTCCATGGGTTTGCAAAGAGTCAGACACGACTGAGCAACTAAACCACCATCAGTCCCACACAGTTAGGGGGCTTTTGGTACACCTGATGGGGAGGAAGGAAGAGGGGAAGGCAGGTAACCCATGATGCTGAATTCTGATCAACAACATCAGTCCAGCCATTTCATGCCTTTCCGTTCCCATTACTCATGATGTCTGTCCCACTCTCACGCTGTGTTAGGAGAGTGTGTAGGGAGGGACCTGCACTCAGACTCTCCTGGGTTCCAGCATCAGTTGCAGTTCCCATCCAGCCAGAACTAGACATCTCTGCGCTCCCATCACTTCTCTTCAGAGAGGGCATCATAACCGTGCCCGAGGGAAACACCAGGCTCCTACAATAACTCAGAGATGTTCTCAGGGCAGGGATGCCGATAGGGTATTGTGCACTGTCTGCACAAGGCCCATCCCAACAGGTCAAGGACTTGTTCACAGGCAGCCTGAACAGGGAGGGTCATGAAACAAGGCTAGTGGGGGAGTGGAGCCTTGAACTTGGATCATCCACTTCCTTCCAAGTGCATTTTCCTCCCGCTGGCTACAATTATCTCCCTGAGTGGTAGACCCCATCTAACAGGCTTTCTGGGAAAAGGCCATTACTTGGGATTTTGAAAAAGTATGCGGATGATGGAAAGGAAGACCCTGAGGTGTGTGCTAGGCTGATCTAGCCAAACAGCCCCTTTGAAATGCGTCTGTGCTGTCAATAGCCATGCTCACAGGGCTGGAAGAAATGGCACTCCCCTCTGCTGGAAGCGCTGTGGTCCCTCCCACCTCCCTGAGGACCCTGCCTGCCGTCAGACAGCAGCCCCTATCAGCACCATGGCCCCTACTATCACGCCAAGGGAGGCTCGCACTCATGGGCTTGGGTCTTCTGGGAATTCAAACCATTCCCTAGATGTCCCCCAAACAGGGTTATTCACTAGGAAAAGCAGAGCTTGTCAAACTGCCACAGTCACAGGGAAGATCCCACCTCTCCCTGGATGGAGATAAATGGGACAGGAGCCACGGGGCCGAGGAGCCGATGCTGGCTGGAGGGAGCGAGATGAGAAACGTGTCGGGCGGATATGATATTAGTCACACGTGTTAACCCTGCCTTGGGCAGGGAAGCCAGAGCCAAGAAGTAAAAGCAGGCCACCGAGATGGAAGGATAACAGAGCAGCTTCCCAACCCCCACCGGACCCAAGAGCTTGAAGATGGAGGAGCCAGGCGTGGCATCCATGCTCTGTCCCACCTCCACCAGGGCCTCTGCTCACTCCCCTCCCCAGCCAGGCTGCACTGCACCAGACAAAGCCATATTCCCATCAGGGAGACAGCTGCGAGAGGGCCCTAGTGCTGAGGGGACTCAGAAGAGGGTGGGGAGAAAGCAGCTCACCCTCTGTCCTTATGCGGGACTGAGTTGTCATGTGGCAGCTTAACTCCACAGGGAAGGGCCTGAAGACACTTCACTGAGCCAACCGGGCACGCGAGAGTGGGCAAACTGCCCATGGAAGGACTATTCGGGGAGCAGTTCAGCTGGTTCAGCGGCCTGTGGGGAAAGCAGCGAAATATGCATTTCTCAAGGCTGGACAAGGACTGACCAGTGGACCCACTAGGCTCCACTCGGCACCTGCTGGACGGGCGGGAGGGCTCTCCTCACACACACTTCAGGAGGCTTCTGGGCTGAACACAATACGATCATGGGAAAGAGATCCCCGAACAGCAGGAAGGGCTGGGGGGCGAGTAGGATGATGGCATTGTGGGGTGCTCGCTCAGTACATGGTAC
Organism: Bubalus bubalis; assembly: GCF_019923935.1. NCBI lineage: Eukaryota > Metazoa > Chordata > Mammalia > Artiodactyla > Bovidae > Bubalus > Bubalus bubalis. The sequence continues at coordinate 114,283,916 of NC_059161.1, read as the reverse complement.
CCACGTGCCTGGGCTCACCTGGCTTAGAGTAAACTCTCCTTCCAGGAGAAGGTGTGCTCCCTCCACCTCCAAACACGGATTTGGGGCTCAGCTCTCTCTGCTCCTCTAATACCTCCTGAAAGCAATGCCTCTGGCTATCACTGTAATAGAGGTGCCCATTTAGAGCTATTTCCTCCCTGAAAGATGCTGTTGTGATGGAAGACGCAGAGGCTCGGCTTCCTACCCTTGTTCACTCTCACACAGCCTGGAAAAGCTGCACTCGAAGCCGGTGAGCTGTGAAGGGGGCGTGGCAGGGGAGGAGGGGATGGAACCATTCTCACCACTCTGGGTCACAACCCCCGGATTCAGGCTGTCCCACCAGCCCGGGGCTCCTGGAAGCTGTGTTCCGAGGCACACAGAAGGCTCCCTCCCTCTGCTGGGGGAAAAGCTGACACCGGGCGCCCTGTCTCTCCTGCTTCAGCACAGACCCAAGAACCTTCAGAGGCTGACCCACACTCACTTGCTCCTCTCACTGCCCCTTCCTGGCTCTTCTGGTCACACCTGGGTTTCCCCATGCCCGTGGCTAGCACCTGTGTGCCATCGCATCTCCATCCCTGTGCACAGACACAGCCCAGAGGGCCTCCCACCAGCTCCTGCTGGTTCTGACCAGTGAGGACTGGTCATCCCAGCTCACGTGGCCATTCTCCCATCATGTCATTGATTTTCCCGCAGTTATTCAGGGCCCACTTCAATGTGTAAATAGCAGTGCTTCATAAATGCCAATAATATGGCTATCACATTTCATGTCAGTCATTTAAAGGTCTGTTTCTCACACACACACACACACACATGCCACCAGCTATCATATGAACATCTAATTCCAGCCAGTGAAGAAGATGTTAACATCCCCACCTTCCAAAAGAGAAGCCAAGGCCAAGCTGTTCTCGTGCACAGTCAAACAAGAGTGGAGCTGGGCGTCCAGTCCTGTCCCTGTCTCCAACGCCATGCTCTTCATTAATACGTTTCTATCATCACCCTCTCCCCCCGGTTTAAGACTGAGGACACCTTGGGAGCAGACACTAGCAGCTCATCTAGCGGGAAGTAAGTGATTCTGGACTCAGATGTGGTTCCTAACACCAGGCCCAACAGCAGCAAGGAGTGGGATCTTAGGAAAGTTCCTTCACCTCAAACTAAGCCTGGGATCTGCCATCTGTAAAACGACGTTTAAAGAACAACTTGGGAACATGAGTCATTCAGTCGTATCCGATTCTTGGCGACCCCATGGACTGTAACCTTCCAGGCTCCTCTGTCCATGGGATTCTCCAGGCAAGAATACCGGAGTGGGTTGCCATTTCCTTCTCCAGGGGAACTTCCTGACCCACAGATCGAACCCATTATCTCTTGCGTCTCCTGCATTGCAGGCAGATTCTTCATCATCTGAGCTACCGGGAAGTCCCAAAATATAGGTAATGATAGTTAAATATTGTGAAATAAACAGACACACAATGTGAACTCTCATCTTCTGCTTTCCCTTTGCTTCCCCAGCCCTTAGCATAACATTAGGCAGTGAGTGACGACTGAACTCCATGGAATGAATATGTTTTGTTAAGGTGGATGAGGCCTCCTGAAAGGAGAAAATGGCTGGTAGGGAGCCCTGTGAGTCTCAAATGTAGTCAATGGACTTGAGACTAAGTTACTGTGACTCCTACTCTTAGAATTCATCTTTTCCAAGTACGTGGTTTGGGTGGAGATTCCCAGGATCTGATTCTTTTTTCTTCATGGCCATGCTTCTTCCCACACCCATCTGTCTGTCTCTCTCCCTCTTCCCTTGATTCCTCCATCACTTATGTGCACACACACGCACAGATGCACACACAGACACATACATGCACACTCAGCCCGTGGGAGCCACTTCTGTGTGTCGGCTGGACATGTCCAGGTGTGGAGCCTGAGGGATCCACTGGGGCTGCCCAGCCTCACAGACTCTAAGCTGTACCCACGCTCCCAGGAGCTCTTGTGACCAGAGCAGGTGTCACGTCCCCCAGGTCATGTGAACAAACATGCCCTGCCCCAAGGAAGACTCCCCCCACCCCAGTGTCAGTGACAAGGAAGTCTGTGCTCCTATTTGTAATATTTAGTTTCTGCAGAAATCGAGCCTTGAGCTGGCTTGGGCCCACACCATTCACACGCAGAAGCGAACCACGCCAGAGACCAGCTTAAAGCTGTGACCCCCTACAAGGGTCCACCCTCCACACCTCACACTCAAGACACAGGGGGCAATGCCGGCCCGGAGGACGCACTGAGGCCACGCCTACCATCTCAAATGTCAGGAAACATACTTTCTGATTCAGGATGAAGGGTCTCCTGGTACCCAGAGATAGGGCGTGTGAATTCCTCCTTCCTGCATTCCCACTCCCCTGCCTCACCTCCCCCCCACACACACACAAACACACCACACACACACACACAGATAAGGCGTGTGAATTCCTCCTTCCTGCAACCCCATTCCCCTGCCTCACCACCCCCCCAACACACACACAAACACACCACACACACACACAGATAAGGTGTGTGAATTCCTGCAACCACACTCCCCTGCCTCACCCCACACACATACCACACACCACACACACACCACCATCAACTCCTCAGGGGTGGCTGAGGATGGAGATGACTCTTCCAGACCCAGAAACTCACAGACTTCATGCTGTAAACAAAAAGGAAACGAAGCCCCACCATCAGCATCCACTGCCGACAAGGTGGCATCCTTTCAGCAGCTGACATTAAAAAAAAAAAAAAAAAAGACAATTAAAAATCAGACACTTTTGCTCATTCAGTTTACCTTTGCCAAAAGCTGCAGAAACACAGTCAGGGCTTTTTGGGTAAACTGGTACTTTTGAGGGAAGGTGGCAGAGTTAAGAGTGGTTCAAATTTAGCATCTAGCAAGGGCTCGATGAAGGCACAGCTCCCATCTGTTTCTGCAAGATGAGCCTTGCAGAACCCAAGGACTAGTTATTCTCTGTTCCTTCAACTTGTGAGCACTGGCCTTCCTCCACCACCTCACAGACACCCACAGAGAGCCTGCCGGGCCCCTCTGGGGGCGGCCTCTTCTTCCTGACTTAGCACCCCATTAGCCACTTCTCCGCAGAGAGCAGTGAGCATCTGAGCACAGCGTGGGGTGTCTGGGTGTGAACCAGGCCTGTTTCCGGAGTCAGCGTGCATCTCTGCAGCTCCCAAGGCTGGTCTCTGTTGAGCTAGAGAGAGGAGACGTGGCCCCCGCCCTCCTGGACTGGGTGAGAATTGGTGCAAAGTCCCAGCCCGTCCTGGAAGGAAGGTGCTCCTTAGGGCTGCTCACTGATGTCTGTGATGCTGCTGCAAGTGGGGCTCAAGGCCCATCACCCTCACACTACAGCCCTGGGTTCTCACCAGCCCACTTACAAGTGAAAGCTGGGGAGGGGGCGGGGAGGGAGGGGAGAGAGAATTGCGGTGTTTGGGGGAGGGTGGCAGGGGAACAGGGTCAGGATCAACCATTAAGGCCACAGGGATCCTGGCCCCCCAGTGTAGACAGACCTACAGCCCTGATTCCTCACTTTCGTCTTCCCAGGCTGGCGACAGAGAAGTGGAAAAAGCCCTGGACCTTCCTAACCAGCTCGAGCACGCTGAGGCCGCCCACACAGAGCAGAACACACAGTCTCCCCACAACTGCACCACCCAGGCTCCTGCTGGATTTCTTCTCTCCTTTACCTGCTTGTTCCGTTGACCATCTCATTCCCGTCAGAAGAGACGGCTTTCTCCCAAACGTGCCCAAGGCCCTGCATCCAGAAGCCAGATCTGTGCCCAAGCAGCGGGGTTTAGATGGGTCCTAGGGTCGTAGGACCAGAGGGGCTTCAGCAGAGGTTTCTCCTCTGGGCTCCAAGCTTTGAGTCTCAGCTCTGGAGGCGAAAAGTGAGAGGGCCAGGGGTGGAGCCCATTCCTTGTGTGCTACGGCCACCTCATTTTAGGGTTGGTGTTAAGGCCATACTCAGGCTACTGATGACCTAAAGAATTAATAAAGATTAATAAAGAATGAGCACCAATAAAAATGGGCATTAATTTTAAAGAAAAAAAAAGCCAAGCAAAGCAATGGGCCAACTGAGACCACCCAATGAACCACCAGCGCCCTGGTTATCTCCAAAGGGCCCTTACTTAATTACAAGACAGCAGGGTCAGATAGTGTCTGTAATCTTTGGAAATCCAGAACTCTTGACATTTATTAAGAGAACTCAGTGTGCAGTTACAGAACGAGTGATGGGGTGCCCAGTCTGGATAAGAGCCAAGCTTTTAGGACGATGCTGTATCCATCCAGTGTGCTAATCAGCTTGGCAGAGCAGAGAATTGAAATCAAATAGTCAAGATCTTGTCCTAGATATCTGATTCCTCACTTGACTTCTCTCCATCAGATAAACATAGCTATACAATTAAATGAATCTAAAACTCTGGAAGAATCCCTTTTCGATTTTTGAAAGGAGAGTGATGCTAAAAATCAAAGGCATTCTTAATCACGGGCAGAGCGCCAGGAAAGCCCATCCAGAAGCATTCAGAACAATCACATCTGGTGCAGCCAAGTCTCAAGTGACTGAAAGGACAAAATAAACTCCAAGGGCACCAGTCTGCCCTCTTGTTTCCAAGAAAAGGGAAACATACGGGTCCCGGCTTAGCTTGTAACAAAAGTAATACTTTGTTATGCAATAATTTAAGTGGATTTTCATGTTAGCAGAAAAATGTCTTATCCTTAAAGAAAAAAATTTAAAAACACCACTTAGGAGGAAATGCAAATGAGAAATTTTTACTAAATAGGTGATGCCAAGCCAGAAATGTTACCCTTGGCAGACAAGACTACAGTGGTCACGTGCGTCACTGTGGAGAAGCTCCCCGAAAGGGATGCCCAAAAGGAGGAAGAGGCCAAATCTTTAGCGTTATTGAGACACGCCATAGAAGAGGAAACTCTTTAGCTGGATAAAAGTGGTAGAAGTAAATAATTGAATTGGAGCACAGGGCCAGTTGGCATATCCACACTTTTCTAACCACACACACCATATTTCATCATGACATAAGATATTGTCGAAAAGTACAGGGAGTCATGAGCTTTAATGGAGCAATACATCATCCATAACGCCATGCCATGCACTCCAAAGTCCATGGGCTTGGAAAGAATCCCCATTTCAACATCATTCAACACACACACACACACACACACACACACACACACACTCGCGCACACGCATACACACAGCTATAGACTTCTTCAACTTTCTTCCACAGTAACCAGAATAAGGAAAGGTAGGGAAGGCAAGCACTAACAGCCACCTGACCACCCAGTAGGAGGAGCGAGCATTCAGTTGAGTCAGAGGGCAGAAGTTAAGCACGGGCTCCTCGTTCACCAGCAAGTGATTTTAGGCAGCTCACAGCTGCAGAGCAAACTAAAGGATGCTGGCTTTAGGACTGAAGTGTAGAGTTTAAATCTATCACCTATTCCCCCATCTGTGTCTTTGTTCAAGTCATTCAGTCTAGTTTGGCTCAGTTTCTTCATCTGGAAAATGGGTGAGGAGGAAAGAAAACCATCCCTCTACCTCTTTCCTCTGAGACTGTTGTGAGGACCAAATGAGCAGATGCACACGAAAGTTCTCGGTGTATCTTTAGGAGTAGTCCTAGCATTTGTTGTTAATTTATTGGACTTCTATGGACCTGGCCCTCCTCCTTTATTAAATGGGGATTAAGCTAAAATCCCTCTCCTCCTGTCAGAAGGGTAACTAAGCAAGTGAATGGACATGCATGTGTTTGGGAAACAAGGAAGCACTTCATGGGTGACTGTCATTACATTTGGTTATCCTTGAACTCCCCAGTATCACCCGCCATGACGAGCCTCTTCTCAAAGTGCAATGCCCTTCATTCCCCATTTTGGGGGCCTTGTTCCAAACAGCCAGCCTGGCAGATCATCAGTCCTGTAAACATTGCCATTCTCAATGTCCCATCCTTCCTCTTCCAATTTAAATAATTGTTTGCATAGATCTGCATAAGTTACACATCAATTGTTGCTTTACTTAGGCATTTGGGTTGAAAATAATCAGGCTATTATTAACACTTACTCCTTTTTTTTTTCTTCCTCTATACCATAAAATAAGTTCTTCTCTTTCAGGGAAAAGTATATAGTTCATAATGCACAGTGAAAACAACAACCATGTAATATAGTTCTGGTTATTTCCCATTCCACAAACTCCCATACTCCAAAAACAGCCTCTGCTTCCTATGATCATTTGGTTGTTTGTACCAACCTAAACTTCCTTCCTAATACTAGAAGAATATTAGTGTGGTGAGGAGAGAAAAGTTGTAAAACTGTTTTGCTTAAAATGAAAACAAATTAAATAGTATATACACAAACATCAAAATTAGGTGAAATACAACAAATGCTATTGATATTTTGGAGAATATGTATATAAATGTTAATACTCTGCCTTTTTTCTTCTGTTGTGGTCATATTTCTATCAAATACGAACCCATAATCATTTTTAAAAGGCTTCAGTTTTAAAAAGTTTTCTCTCATATGCATGTATCATAATACATTTAACCACTTATAAAAAATACTGTGCAGGTTATTTAAAAATTTAAATATATGCCTACTGTATGATGCAGCCGTTCTACTCCTAGGTATTCATCCAGGAGAAATAAAAGCATATTCTATAAAAATAAAAGACTTGCACGCAGATGTTCACAGCATCTTTAATTTAAAATCCAAAACTGTAAGCAACCCCACAGCCCATCAGCAGGTGGATGGGTAGATAAACGGTGTATATCCACACAGTGGAATTCAAAGGAACAGAGACAATAGCATGAATGAATCTCAAAACAATTATCCTCAATAACAATATAAAAGCTAAAAGAGTACATACTGCATGATTCCATTCATACAAAACTCTAGAAAGTGCAACCTAATCTATTAGAAATTAGGTTAGTGGTTTTCTGAGGCTGGGTGTGGGGAGGGACTACCCCAGGGCAGGAGAAAACATTTGGGGGAACAGCTGTGTTCACACATTGACTGTGGAGATCATGTGTGCACATGTCAAAACTTAATCAAACTGTTCAGTTTGAATATGCATAGCTGTTTATTTTTCAGTTGCTAAGTCATGTCCGATTCTTTGTCACCCCATGAACCGCAGCACTCCAGGCTTCCCTGTCCTTCACTGTCTCCCAGAGTTTGCTCAAACTCATATCCATGGAGTCAGTGATGCCATCCAACCATCTCAACCTCTGTTACCCCGTTCTCCTCCTGCCCTCAGTCTTTCCCAGTATCAGGGTCTTTTCCAATGAGTCTCCTCTTCACATTGGGGGCCTGATTATTGGAGCTTCAGCTTCAGCATCAGTTCTTCCAATAAATATTCTGGGTTGATTTCCTTTAGGATTGACTGGTTTGATCTTCTTGCTGTCTAATAGTTTACAGTGGGTCAATTATATGTCAATAAAGCTGTTTAAAAGGCAGGAGGGATGCTGTGTGGAACATTCCATGCCCATGCATCTCTGTGAACTGGTGGAGAGCCTCCCTTAGAATCCTTTTGCTTGAGCACTAACTGTTAAAGTAACTTCCTAGCAGAACCCCTGCTACCAATCCAACCTTCCTCCAGACTCCTCCTGTAGCACAGTTCTGATCAAAATCTATCCTGTGGCCATCACTTCCCAGTGTATTTCTATCTCATGAACTCTGCACATAAACTCCTCCTCTTGGCAGCCAGGAGCCACCTCTCTGCTGCCAACCCACCTTTCTAAGCTCTTGGTCTCCTGAATCCCGTGTATCACATGCAAGCTGAGTCACCAGCTGGGAATGGCCCTGAAGCACATCCCTCTAAGCACAAGATTCAACTTCCCCATCTGTGAAATGGGACAATAATTATAATCTAACTAAAAAGCTGTTACAAAAATCAAGTAAAGTCTTTCTAGAGAAGACTGCACACAGTCGGTTCCACCACATCACCCTCTCTGGCACCAATGTTCACTCATCCTTGATCTCTCTGATGGCCGATCCCTGCCTGGTCCTTACACCCCAACTCTGCCCATCATTCACGACTCATCCCTTCACAGAGCCTTCCTCTGAATTCTCGTCACTGTCTGGTGAATAGACACTTAACATGAGCTTGCCAGGTGCCCCAGCCATCTGCTCGTCCCATGGGCATGCACCTTCCTCCCCAACACAGGTGAGTGAGCTGCACAAGGGCAGGGCCACCTGGCTGGTCCACATCTTCTCCACCCTGCCTTGTGGACCATGGGCCACAAGTTCTCGCTCAGGGTGGAGGGAGAAGAAACCTGGGTGCCCTGCCCTTGGGGATGAATCACCCTGACTTAGGCTTCATTTCTCAGCTTCCAAGAAGAAAATAACTCAGGAGTTGTATTCAGGGCCAACCTGAGAACTGAACTTACAAATGTGATGTGCATGGGTGGACCAGCTCTGGGACCCCACCTGGATGTGACCACCCTGTGCCACCTGGCTGATGGGACAGAACCCGGGTCCCCCCAGGACCCCTGTAACCCCCACCTCATCTTCCCTGAGTTGCTGCCACGGCTAGACTTCCATCAGATTCACGTCATGTCTGGAACCTCTCCTGCCTGTTGCCTGTGTACAGAGCTGTTAGTCTTGAGGACAGACAACACCATCTCGGTGCTCCCCCAGCCAGGGCCAAGCACCCAGTTGTCACAAGATGGGGCTTCGGGAACTTCAAGACAAAAGTCTCAGCTCCTCATTGCTCTTTGTTTCCAGGGCTTTCCAAGTTTTAAAAGAGAAGAGTTGGAGCTGGGGAGGAAAAAGGGTATTGCCAGGTCTGCTGAGAACTCGTCAGGCAGAAAGAGTGCGTGAAGGAGGTAAGAAGAGGCAGAATAGGCTGGACTGACTTCACATTACTCAAGAGCAGGAGGGTAGGAGCTGGGTTAGGCTGTGGGCAAAGGATCAGTAAAAGACCACGTTTACACAAGAATTAAAAGTCACAAGAGTTGTCATAGTGTGTCTTTTGTAATAAAAAAAATACATATATATTTTTGGCAACTAAAAATTGTAAATGAATTAACTAGAAAGAATTTATTCTATGATGATAATTGAAAATATGCTCAAATACTTAAGACTGCAGACATCCTAAATAACCCAACGTGCAGTGATGGAGAACTGGTTAGCTACAGTGTGACAGAGCCACCTGCTGCAGTCCTGGACAGACAGTAAGGATGGTATATGGATGATTGGTGGAAGGAAGGATGCCCAAAGACATTACAAATTGTCCCCAAATTACCAAGAAGATTATACAACTGTCTGTAGTTAACAATGCAAATACTTTATATATGATTAATGAGAACAGAAAAAGGACCAGAAGGATATTTACCAACACCTGATCAGTAACAACTGCTTGCAGTTATAAGCTGTGTAGTCTTTTTGTTTACAAGCATTTTCTAAATTTTCTACATTCAATATGAACTATCTGATAAAGACAGGAATTGAGAAGAGCTATACAATGGCACCCCACTCCAGTACTTTTGCCTGGAAAATCCCATGGACGGAGGAGCCTGGTAGGCTGCAGTCCATGAGGTTGCTAGAGTCAGACACGACTGAACGACTTCACTTTCACTTTTCACTTTCATGCATTGGAGAAGGAAATGGCAACCCACTCCAGTGTTCTTGCCTGGAGAATCCCAGGGATGGGGGAGCCTGGCGGGCTGCCGTCTATGGGATCGCACAGAGTCGGACGCGACTGAAGCGATGCAGCAGCAGCAGCAGCAGCATACATATCAGTCAGTCCAAGTATAAGACATCCAGTGTCACAAAGAAACTAATGCAACACAGCTAACTAGTATAAAATAATAACAATAATATGCTGGTATGTTAAACTTTGAACATTTTATCTTGAAAGAGCATGAAAAATACTTTGGTCTAACCTCTCACCACAACAGGAATCCCTCTACAACATCCATCTGGGTATTTTGTGAGGATGTAGGAGTGGGGGGAGGGAGAAAAAGAAGAGAGGAATGGTGAGGGGGGTGGGGAGTGACCTCCCACAGCGTGTCCACGTCCACTCGTTCACATCGGCGGGAAACAGGAGCATGGACCAAAGTAGGTCACTTGGCTCAGGAGGGAAGACATGCCTAGTCCAGCAGGTAGGAAACCAGTCAGGCCCAGGTGCTGTCTGAGGACTGAGGGCAGTGAATGCAGGGGTGGAGGCCGGGGGGGGGGGACGCAGGGTCTGTCCTTGCCACTGGGGTCCCCAAGCGAGTGCTTGGCTGTGTTGGACTACAAGTTCATGGTGCACATGCTTCCCTGTAGCTCTGAGGCTGTGGCGTGAGAACCCCATTTGCAGACGCTCTGTCTGCCCCCATCTCAGCCCTGTCACCCGAGGAGTCCAGACTGACAGTAAAGGGCAAAGTGTGGGGAGGATGTGCCCCTCTGCTCTCCTGCACCTGCTTGGGGGACCCAGAATAGGCAGCTGGCTTCCATATCTGGCTTCCGTCTGGACATCCATCCCAGAGCTGATCTCACTGGGTTCTCAGAGGTGTCTCCTTTCCAAAAATCCGAGCGCTGACTCCCCAGGTCCCTGCCCGAGCTCCTCCGCCCTGACGATCGATCCCCTGGCCCCTCAGCCTCCATCTCTTGGGTGGTAGCAACCTGGAGAGTTATGTCTGGGCACTTAGTGATTCTCCAGGTTCATTTAGTCCCTGAGCATCTGTGCAACTATTCCCTGTACTCAGTCCTCTCTGTTTGAAACACCTACTGGAGTTCTGTTTCCCAAGTAGACCTAGGTTAATGGGGAGGGAATGAGAGAAGTGCTGAGCCCTGCTGCCCTGGGTTTTCACTGGCAGTCGAGAGAGCATCACTTCCAGGACAGACCACTCACCCGGGCCTCCGGGGTGAACCTGCTCTCTGCTGAGCAGCCCCAGTTGTTAAGAAGCTTAATGTACCTCATGGAGCTGGAATCTGCCTTCCTGCAGCCCTAGCCATTACTCTCCGCTCTGACACAAGAAGCCATCCGGCTTCCCCAATTTTTCTTCTTATGCTTCAGATGTTTGGAAGAAGCTGTATCTCCCCAAAGTCTTCTTTCCCAAATTAAATATCGCCAGTCCTCCCAGCCATTTTTCTTCAGATGGGATTTTTATCTTTTCTTTCACTCTCCCAAGCCGTCTCCCTTGAGTCAAAGTTTATGGATATAATTCTCCCATCATGCACAAAACAGAACAAAAAACTTCACAGTCTGTATGGCCTTTAAGGAGGACAGTTAAATAATGACCTCCTTTACCTGACCATCACACTGATATTGAAGTTAATATTTTTACTTCTATATTGGTGGTGAAAGTGAAGAAGAAAGTGTTAGTCATTTGGTCGTGTCTGACTCTGCGACTCCACGGACTGTAGCCTGCCAGGCTCCTCTGTTCATGGAATTCTCCAGGCAAGAATACTGCAGTGGGTAGCCATTCCCTTCTCCAGGGGATCTTGCCAGGGCAATTCCTACTTTTTGTCATATTGTGTTTCCAATACTCTTGGACTTTTCTCCTCTCCACAGGCAATGAAGTCAGATCCCACACCCCTGCACATTTTTACAGTAATTTTAAATATCCAATTCTAAATTGGATGAAGGTAGTCAAAGGTACCAACTTCCAAGAAATTAGTAAATTTTACTACCCCTCCTTACTTCCACTTACTTGCACTATGCACTTGTTTTGATCGATGATCCTCAGCAGCTGCCATTGTTCTGATCCTGACTTGCTTGCCTCAGACACTGACTATCTAGATTTTTGCTTAATGCAAACTGCAGGTTAAAGAATCATGGCTTTTAGCCATTTAAGTCTTTGAAAAAGGCAGAACCAAAAGCAGAGGCTATATCCAAATTCTGAATGATGCTTTTTCAGACCAGCCATCCAAACAGGTTGCTCATGGGCACTTTAGAGCTCAATGTGCCTTCTAATTAGTCCACACACTAATGCTCTGTTCCAGTCGTCCCCCGACCCCCTCCCCTGCTCCGGCTATCACCACCTCACATGTCAAGGGGCTACACTTCAGCATTCCCGTATCACCCCTCGAATTTCCATCTCTTGATTTCATCCTCTGAGCCAAACTCCCCAGAGAGCTCTTTCTGTGGTTAGAAGAAACTGGTTTCTTCAGCAGATTCACCAATTTTTCTCCTTCTCAGGAAATTCTGTGATCTATATTCAGCGTCCCAATCTTTTCCAGCTGTCATCATGGTAAACTTTTCTGTCAACTTTTCGATATATATTTTCTTCAAGTCTAGAGCATGTGTCTGTCTAGTATCTACTTCTTTTGCCTTATAAGGTGTTTCCAGTTCTTAATCTTCTTTAATTTCCAGCACTTCTCGGGCAGGTTATGCGCCGTTTCTCTAAAAATGACTTAGCTCAGCATTTCTCAAACTAGGTTCCATGAAACATTAAACAGTAATGCATAAAAGCTGTGTTCTGTGGCAGATGATTTGGGTAGATCCTGCACATTATAGCTGACTTCTGGTGATTCACAGGGTACATTAATATATTAAAGGCTCAGAAATGTCCTACAGTAAAGAAACCAGCTCCAGTGTATTTAACCCCAAATCTTCCCAACTTAATTAGCCATAGGACTCTTCCTGGAATATGTACTGACAGTTCTGAAACCAGGCTCTCTGAGAACCTTCAAACATGTTAGGATACAGCTCACAGTTTGAGAGATGCTAGTTTAAAGGACAACTTTGCCTCTGTATCTGAGTTTGTTCAACATTTACTGACTCTGTGCTAATTTACAAAACAGTCCGTGCCCTGATTTTACTTAAAATCTGGTGGTAGAAGACAGAAATGCAAGCAACTGGCCAGAATATAAGTAGAATATCAGCTGAGGTTCAATGGGATAATCGAAGAGGATACAGTGAATTCACGTGATTTGCACTGGGGAGGATTTAAAGGGGCGACACTTCTGCTCAATCCAAAAACATAAAGAAGACTTCAAACAGCCTCAGTGTGACGTTCGAAAGGTCATTTACACAATTTTTGGAAATGATATTGAGGTGAATAACTCCTTCAATAAATCACATATCAATACATTATGGGTTTTTTAACTTTTCCTAATTAATATTCATCCAATATGCCTTTTGTCTAATTTCCTCATTATATATATTCCAATTGTAAGATGTCTAAAATTAAAAAAATGAAGACTTCTGAAAGATTATTCTGCTATTGCCTGAGACTGTTTTCTTTCTTGATAACTATATTCTGTGTCATTTTAAGGTACTATAGGTAGAATTTTTTAGTTGATACTTTAGCTAAACCATACCTTTCCTATTGAGTAGCTTTCTTTTTAAGTTGAAGGATAATTGCTTTACAACATTCTGTTGGTTTCTGCCATACAACAGCAAGAATCAGCTATATCCCCTCCCTCTTGAACCTCCCTACCACTCCTCACCCCATTCTATCCCTCTAGGCTGTCACAGAGCACAGAGCGGTGTTACACAGCAAGTTCACACTAGCTGTCAGTTTTACACATGGTATTCTATGTGTTTCAAGGCTCAGTAGCTTTTATATATTATTTGCTTAAACCTCAAATGTGACTTGATGTGTGCTTAGTCACTTCAGTTATGTCTGACTCTCTGCAACCCTGTGGACTGTAGCTCACCAGGCTCCTCTGTCCATAAAATTCTCCAGGAAAGAATACTAGAGTGGGTTGCCGTGCCCTTCTCCAGGGGATCTTCCTGACCCCGTGGATCAAACCAGCATCTCCCGCATCGCAAGCAGATTTTTTACTGCTCAGCCACTGGGAAAGGCCCAACTTGGTATGTATCCGTATTAAATTCAATATTGAAGCATTCCATTTTGATTCTGGTTTTGTCACCTGACACAGTCTATCTCCCTGCAGCTTCCTGTCCTTCCTGATCTCACAGGTTTACTTTCTCTGTTTCTTACCTACATCCTCAGGTGAGTCAGTCCTGGAAAGAGTTTCTAGGCCAGGGCTGAGTCTGGACGTCTGAGCCTTGCAGACTCACAGGAGAACGGCAGCATGATCGGGACATGGAGGAGCGCTACAGTGACCCTTCAGCCCAGAGCAGGGAGGGACATGGGTGAAATACCAGCAAGCCCCACTGGGGAGTCGTGGGTGATGTTGGAAGCTCAGAGCAGAGAGCCATCTGGAGTAGGTGGAGGAGGCTCATCCGAAAGGAGGCAGGGCTGGAAGAAGGTGCCACAGCCTGGAGGGAAGGGTGGGAGCGGCAGAGACACAGAGATGAGAGAAACACCAGAGCGGAGTGGTGGGGGTGGGGAGGGGGAGCAAGGGGCAAACTGGAACCCAAGCCTGTGTCTCCGCACGGGCCAGCAGATGAGCCTGCGCCATAACCTACACAAAACAGGGAGAAATGCCTCTTGTCACACAGTGAAGGGGGGACGCTCCAAAATCCACAGGAGGTGTTGGGGGCAGGTCCCGCCGGAGGTGGGATCTCAGGAGACCAGGACACCGGGACACGCACACCTTGGGGAGGCAGAGCTGCTGACTGACACTGCGCAGAGGGACATGTCCCCACCCCCCGCCACCTCGAGATGGCACGATAAGGAGGAGAAGGGGACGAAGCAAGAACTGTGGGGAATTTCTGAATCTAGGGGAAGGCCACAAGACATCTGGGCCAGCCCGGGGCAGAAGGCACAGTATCCCATCTGCTGAACTGAATGAGCGGCAGCTGACGCCAGCTTTGTGTGTACAAACTCATGTCAGTGTTGGGACACACGGCTTTACGTGGACACGCTGGTCTTGAGTCTCATCACACCTCAAAGTGGCCCGGAGCCCCTCTCCAGGGTGGCCACTGCCCTCCCAGGAGGCATGGTCCTTGCAGAGGAGAGAAGGCAGGCTGAGCCTCGCCACCCCACGGGATGCCTTTCCTCAGGTGCCTCAAGCTGCCACATGACTCTCAGATGGAGGGAAGGAGGTGGGGCAGTTGCTTCTAACTCGGCTCACTGTTCTGGCCCTTCACACAGAGAAGCCTCCAACCCACGTTAGCACGATGCTCATTAATCAAGCACTGGCTGCCAATTAATGGCCAGCTGTGCGGCTGCAGCGCCTCTAATAGCCTTTGCGTCAGTCAGGCGAAAGTTTGAACAAATGATTTTGGCAGAAGAGCAGGGAGCCTCCAAGTCCTGAGCGTGTCTGGGGGCAGTCACCCTGCAGTGAGCCTGTGATCTCACATGTAAGTGACCCAAGGACCCCAGGATGGCCTCCCCACATCCCTCACCCACCCTGATGGACTGGAGACAAGGCTCTCCTCCCATCCTCTGGCTGGGGCTGGGTACCCCCACATCACTGCCAGGCAGCCAGCCAAGGAAGAAAGCGCTGATTCATTGCTCATGGCAGCACCTAGGCTGGCCATTTCTATCAGCCCAACACACAGGCTGACTAACAAAATAGACACTCAGAGTCACTCCTCAATAAGTGTCTTTCAACCTGTAATCCCGTTTGTTGCAGTCTTTAAGGGAGCATTGATTTAGCCAGGGCTTCGCCTCCCATCTGTCTTAATCCGATCAATGTCCTGTCCCCTTCAGTCCAGCCCGACACAGGAGGGACCCTTGAGGGAAGAGGAGGGACTCTCCTCACATTTACTTCATTGCGTATGAAAGGAGTTTTTAAAACCTCTTGGGGAGTCCCGAGTCTGGGTAGTTGATCTGACTCTCAGCTGCTCAGCTGACCTTGAATTTGGAGCAGCAAATCCAGGTCACAGACCAAAACCACAGACACTTTAGAGACCCGAATGCAACTCAGCCAGAAGGCAAGTTGTAAATTTCTTCTCTGCATCTTCCCGTTTTTCCCACTTCCCCACCTGAGTTAATAACACCAGCATCCAGTCACCCAAGTGCTAGCCCTGAGCTCCCTCCCTCTGCCCCTCTGCCACATCCTCTTCTCTGTGCTGTTCCATGAATCACACCTCATCTCCATTCCCTCCCCTGCCACCTGTCATCCCAGTTCAGACTCTGGACGTGCCCCATCCACACCTGGGCAAGATCTCATCAAAGACGTCATCACCCTACCTACCGCCTCCACAACTGCCGGCCTCCTTGGCATGACGTGCCTGCTAAACCATGAATCCCATCTCCACAACATCCCTGACTCTCCAGGGCTGGGTGACCCACTGCAGCTGACACAGCTGTCTGAGGCCACCTGTAACCGGCTGCTCTCCCAGCAGAGATGCCCCCTACCCAGGGTGTTCCAATGGAGGGTAGGGATCAGATCTTGTTTTTGTTACTACCACCGTCTGCAGAATAACCCAGCTCAGCCGATGTGCAATACACGTTTGCTCACGGAATTTACCACCAGCTCCCGGCCAAGAACACCTGGGTCAGCGAACCCCTTCCTTAGGGGTGTTTTTGGGGGCATTTCTTTGGGACCCAGTGTCAGAAAATTACAGTGACTGAGGTTCTTAGAGGACAATCTGTAAACCTGAAGAGGGTTAGAATCACTTATTCATCACTGAGCCTTGAAAGCTCACAGGATCCGTCTGTCACTGAAGACTTCACTGTGCCCAGACATCTCAGAGCGCATAGGACAGAGAGCCAATGTCTGCACTGCTCGGGAACCTGGGCGTGTGAAGTCTGCACCCGGGAGTGGAGGGGGCACAGGCAGGCTGTAAAATAAGCCTGTGGGCGGCCAGTGTAACTACCCCTCTGCCCCAGCCTTGAGACTGAATTCACAAAAAACGTATCCCATTTCTGGTGAGGCTTTGGATGGAATTTTTCCCCTGGCCCCAGAGATTAACACACCTGCCAAAGGCAATTCTGCTAAGAAAGGTAAGAACTCACCTTGACACCCCCACCCCACCCCCCACCGCAAACCCTGCCTTCTAGCCCTCCATTTCCTGAGCAACAACTCCTTCCTCTTGGTCCCCATGCCTCTAGCCAGAGGAGAGCAGGAATCCTGATGCTTGCCTGAGACTTCAGCCTTGGGTTTATAGTGTTAACATCTCTCTCAACAGTTGGCAAGAAAGATGGCAACAAAAGAAAGCACCGTCCCCCCCAGCCAGACAAGAACTGAGGGGTGATTCACTCTGCAGAGCCTCCTCCTTCTGCTTCTCAGCACTGAGGAGCCAATGGGGATGTGGATGCATTCGCTGTCATTCACCTCCCTTCCTATCCATCCCAGTTCTGGAAGTTTATCCCCAAGGAAGCCCCCTGTACCTGTGCAGCTCCAGGACGGCCCACAGCTGCAGCATCATCAGAGACCTGGCCTGGAGCAGACAGGTCTTCAGGAAACAATGCTTCTCTCCACCCACCCTGGCCATCTCTCTCCCACATCCCTCTGTCCTGGAGGAGCATGTCCCAGCTGCCCCGGCAGGACAGCACATCGAGGCCTGAACGAAGCTCAGCCACCGAAGGGTCTGAAGACCCAGGTTCTGATGGAGGGAAGCAGGGGACAAGACAGAGCCAAGTGCTGTCAGATGGGGAAGTGGACTGAGAGGCAGGCGGCCTCCGCAAAGGTCCTATGGTCAGCCTCCTGGGGCTCCCTCCTGTGTCACCCTCTCCTGTGCTGTGGGAGGACTCAGGGCCCCGGCGGTGGGGGGAGAAAGGGTGTGAGGGTGTGGAGCGGAGACCTGGGCGAGAGGCACTGTGCTGCCCCCTCTCGCTCTGGACCACCTGCTCAGGGAGCCAGCGCCTTGCAGAGGCCCCAAGAGGAGGAGCCAAGCTTCCAGCCAGCAGCCAGGGAGCGAGTGTGGCCCTGGGTTCAGGCCTGTGATGGCTAACATCTTAAAGGTCAGGTCCCTCAAGGGCCTCTGAGCCAGAAACGCCCAGAGAAGCCCTTCAAATCCCTGCCCCACAAAACCAATGAGATCATAAGTGTTTGTTCTGCTGCTATAAGCTCAGGGGTACCTCGTTAGCATGTTCAGCTAACTGTGGTTTCCTTCAACAAGGGGCAGAATCAATCTCCTCTCCCTTGATCACCCAGAAGCCCAGAGTCCAAGCTGTGAAGGAAACTCCAGCCCAGTTTCCCAATCTGGGCTGCAGCCTCAGAATTAGGAAGTGGGCAGAAAGGGGCCACCTGGGCCGCCTGCTATGTGCCAACCACAGGCTGGGAGCTTTCATCAGCTGGAGTGCTGTCCATCTTCCCAGCACCCTCCACTCGACCAATGAGGAGGCTGAGATCGGGGAGGCGACTGGCTTAGCCCATGTCATGGGCATGCACAGAGGCCACCAGAACCCCATCCCCGAGCTCAGACCAAAGCATCAGGCACAGATTTGGCTACGAAAAGTCATCCTCCTTCCTGTAAAATGTCATCATGTCTGTCTTCTGTGCAACACCCAGGCTTCTAAATGATGGATAAAAGGCTGGAGCAGCAGCCACTTGGCTCCAGAAACTGGTTACGAAGCAGAAGTCCAGATGTTTTCTTTTTTATCTCTAAGCATCAAATCACACAGCAGCTTGCAACACTCTGTGTGGCCCAGCTGAAGAAATTCTACGCATTGCTTCGAGGACCTAACTCACAACTCATCTTAAACCATCACAAGAAAAGCCCCATTAGGGGGAGAGGGGAGGTGTGTGTTAACAAGCTGAAGTGTGAAGATGGGTATGAATAAGGAGCAGCGTGAACACAGCACGCCCAGCAAATGAAATAATTACCCAGCTTACCGTTGTTACAACGCAATAAATTTCACGCAATTCCTAAAGGCCAACCCGGTTTTTTCTTCCTTTTTTTCTATCCACTTTTTACATTTTCGAAATTATACTTTAATTAGCATAACATTTAAATTAGCGAATGGAATCTTAATTAGTGGAAGAAATAGACTTTTGTTGGAGTGGTAACTAAAACAAATAAATCCACTTCCTCTTTCAACAGCCGCTTGCTTATGGTGCGTTTAATAGCCTAGCGTACCATAAACAATTTGAGAGAAAGATAAGTAATTAAATTAGAAGACATACCGGCCAGCTCCCAGCTCTGAGGAAGTGCTTCTTCTCTTTCTCTCTCAAAAGGGCCCCCTCCCCTCTTCCCTCACCCTGGTGGGTCTCCAGGCTTTCAAAACAAATAGGGGTCTCTCTAGACTTTGTTGGGTGTTTCCCACAATGACAATTTCTTGATAAGTAGCGGGATAAAAACATTGCTTCCCATCCCCTTGCTCTGTTTTCCCTCTGAGATGTCCTAGTTTAATTAACTGAGCCAAGGAAGGAGCTCAATAGATCAGATTGAAACAGTGGCTGGTGGACAGGCACCAAACCAAAAGGGCCCATGGTCGGGGCCCTTTGTAGAATGATGGGCTCCACCCCACATGGGGCCAGCACAGACTAGCAGCATCAGCTGCTAGAAAAAGGACACGAATGAGGACAGAAGCAGCTGGACACCAGAGGGTCCCTTGGAGCTGATGAGAGTTTTAGAGACCACAGATGGTACTGCCTGCCCACCACATCTCAGCTGAGAAAGCTGAGATTCAGGAAGATGAAGGACTTTTCCCAGGTTGGCAGGGAAGTGGTTTCCCCTTGGATCAGACATTCAGGCCTCAGCCTGTGCCCTGTGCTCCATGTTTTATCAGACGCTCGTCCAGCACATGGCTAGGGATCCCTGACCCACCCCACCACCCTCTGCTCAGCCACGACTCAGAACCAGCCCAGCCCTGGGAACAGCTCCAGCTTGACTCCAGCAATCAGCATCTGGTCCCTTCACAAAGAGACCTGAAGATGTGGTCCCACATCCTGGGGCTCCTGTCCCCATCTCTCCAACAAGAGGACCAGACAAGACAGCCTCTTGGTGCATCACCCCGCTTCTCCCAGGAGAATTCACCCAACAAACGCACCAGATGTGTGAACTTGGGAAGTTAATCTACCCCCTAAGCCATCTGCTTAGTTTCTTAATTCCTTCATTCAGGGTTTCTGTTTATTCAGTAAATACTTATTCAGTGCTTCCTGTATTCCAATCATTTCCCTAGAGAGAAACGCAGGGTGAACAAGACACATAAAAGTCTCTGCCGGCATGGGCTTGCAATCCTAACAAAGAAGTTAGACTATGAGACAAACAACATGATATGAGGTGGAGGGAAAAGTGCCATGAACAAAATAAAGGGGTTAATTCACAAAGTATGGGTGGGACAAACCTCCCTTGGGACCCAGCTCTCAAAAGGAAGGAAGACATCTGATGGGCAGGGAGAACCCTTCCAGGAAGAGGGACTCTGAGGGCAGAGCTCCTGAGGCAGGAACAGCTGTGTGTGTCTGAGAAGAGCACAGGGGTTGTGGTCAGAGCAGGTGTAGGAGGCTGGGGAAAGGAGAGAGCAACTGGCACACAGGACCTGGGCTGCTGTCCATGGTCCCAACTCTGGGTTGTCTGGAAACTCTGCCACAGTTGTGCTTGCCTCATAGGGAAACTCCCTGATCAGCATGCCTTGGACAATGACTGGTATGCAGCAAATGCCCTGTAAATTATAACTACAAGAATTACATTTATAACTAAGACCATGTGTTGTAACAATGACTAAAATGAGATGGGTTTTCTCTGCACACAAGAGGCACACTGGATATAACAGCTGCCTATTTGGAAATCCCTCCATTTGTTTCATGTTGCCAATTTAACCCTCATCAGTAAACCTGGGAAGAGCCAAAGTCTGAAAACTATTAGGAGAGTGGGTGGTTTCACTTGCCCTTGGCCCATAGGGAGAGTGAGGGGGGAGAGGACAGGTACCCAGGGCTCTGGACCCCCAGGAGTTCTGGATGGTGAACTTGAGTCCCATCAACTCTGGGGATGCTTATGTGACAAAGCAGAGTATCTCAATAACACAACCAAAGTCTATGCTTCAATTTACTTCCAAAATCAGAAGAGCTGCTCAGCCAGGACTGCTGATCCCCTGACATCTGTAGCAATGACAAGACAGGTTACTTCTACAGAGATGCATATCGAGGAATCTGAATCCTCTGCTCCACCTTGAGTTCATTCCACTAAATTCCGGTACCTGCCATGTGTCTTTCTTGCTGTCAGGAATACATCCTTAGTTAAGTGATTGTATAATGATAGCTTTTACCCTTGATTAGGAGGCTAAATGTGACAATAAGCATGAATGACTTTAGACACTTGAAAGATATTAAAAATTAAAAGTGTTTGAGACTTTTTTATGTGCCAGGCATCATCACAAGTGTTTTAAATGTACTGGCTGTCACTTTTCCATGAGACCTCATGGAAGCATGTACAGCAGAGTTTGTTCACTCCCATGGCACAGGTGAGGAAGCTGAGGCGCACAGAAGGGGAAGATCACTTAGCACAGAACAAGCGGTGGGGCAAGACTAGAACCCTGATCTCCGACCCCACTGTGTGGCTCCCAACCATTCTGCCACGTGGCTGACAACTCCCAGTAAACACGGAGGGTCCTTGCCTCGGTGAGCATTAGGGTAACACAGCTGGCTGAGCAGGCCTCTTAGAGGGTGACCTCGAACAAGGCACTCAGGTCAAAATTTCTACCCCTGAAGGCAAAACCATCTCAAACACTCTTAACATGCAGATACACAAGGAAGAAGGAAGCAGCCTGACATCACTACAACGATGAGGAACTCTTCCCGGAGCCGATGGTGTACACTGAGAAGAGAAGCCGGATGCATGGGTGGGTTGGGGCCCCTGTCTGGCTGCCAGGCCCCGCTCCACCACCTGCTGGCTGGGCCACCTTGGGTCCATCAACGAACCCTCTTTTAGAACTGGTACCCTCATAGATAGCACGCAGGTGAAACCCATCTTTCATGGGAGGCTTTTTACAAGAATAAAAATGAAATGATTCGTGTATTTAACCCAGCATTAGAATAAAAAGTTAAAGTTAAGTTGCTCAGTCGTGTTCAACTCTTTGCAACCCTATGGACTTTAGCCTGCCAGGCTCCTCTGTCCATGGGATTTTCCAGGCAAGAGTACTGGAGTGGGTTGCCATTTCCTTCTCCAGGGGATCCACCTGACCCAGGAATTTCCCTCATTGTAGGCAGATGCTTTACTGTCTGAGTCACCAGAATAAAAGAGATGCCCCAAAATGGCCACTGTTGTCCTTAGATGTTGTGACTTACTACCCTGAAAATCGATTTTGCTAACTGATCACAAGAACCAGGTCATCCTCTCATTCCAGCTGTTGTCCAAGGGACTGTGTATTTAAGACATCCTGGACACAGGGTCTGTGCATCTATTGTCCAGGACCTTCCAGGGTGCCTGGCATGAGGTCAACAGGCAACATTTGTGACTGATGGACAGTGAGTGGGCACACCTCCCTCCTGTAGAAATGTCCACACACTTTATCCAAAGGCCTGCTGAGAGAGTAGGGGATGGCTGAACTCATTGCTAGAATACTATTTTTTTAAATGGGCATAAGAAGATACTTCATCACTTTGCTCTTGAGGACAGGCAAAAGAAGACCCCAGTCCCTACATGAACCTGAGTGACTCAAGGCACCTCTCGGGCTGAACTGGAGAGCTTCTAATACTTCTTCCAGACTTGGAGTCTACAGCTCTAAGACTCACGACTGACAGCAGGAGGCCCCACCGCAAGACAGTGGAAAAATAGGTCTCAGACTCTGGGATCAGGATGACTGCAGCGGAAAAGGGCCTGGGTCCAGCCAGGAGAGAGGGGAGGGGAGTGTCAGGAACACAGCTGGTCTTCACCAGGTCAACACAAGACTCCCTGCAAGAGGTGTGACCTTGGGCAGATCTTGATTGAAGGGGCGATTTTACACCCAGAGAAAATTATATGGAGAGTCTTCCTGAAAGCCCAAAGCAGTTTGGAAAAGGACTAGGACCAAAATAAGCATTCCAAACAAAAGAAGCATCCCTTCTCTTCCCTCCTCCAATGTTCCCCAGGAGCAAGTCAACAGAAGGAAAAGCTTTTCCAGCCGCAGCCCCCTCAGTTCCTCGCTGGCCAGGCAACTGCAGAGAGCAATAAAACTTTAATGGCTCCCAGTGGGTCAATTCTGCAAGAAGGAGAGTGCGATAAATCTCACCCAATGCTTATGTGCAGCTTAAAAACAAACGGCTCCAATCACACTTAGCAGGGCCGGCTAACCTCCCCAGCATGGAGATGTGGCAAAGTAGGGTTTGCCCACCTGCAGGGCCCAGGGAAGGAGAAGTCTAGGGAGGAAGGCGGGGGTGGAAGAGGGTCAGCTGCAGCATGAACCTCAACCTCTCTGCAGTGGACGGTTTGACGCAAGGACTTGAGGCCATTCTGCCAAGCAGGGGTGGACGAGGCAGCCTGATGGATTCACATGGCTTCAGGAGACACTCATGGAGACACCGGCCTGGCTGCCAAGAGACCTACTGACTCTCTCCAAGTCTATGGGAGACCCAATGCCTCTAGGGACTCCTGTCACTGTGGCTGGTCACCCAGCAGCTCTGAGCACCTCATTACCAGGTGAGAGACACGTGATGTGCATGAGCCCCAGACACAAGGGACCTGGAGGTTTAAGGAGCAAAGCACCTCTTCCCAGCAGCACCCCGGCTGACTCTCACCATGACCCCGCTCCAGCTCCACCCACCCTCCTCCTGTTGAGCCCCCAGCCCTCACCCACCCAGAGCCTCTGCAGGACCACACAGCAAGACCCCATCAAATGACAGGCGTGCTCCGGTGACGCACTTGGTTGGAAGAAAGAGCACTAACAAAGCTAAAGAGATAAGTCCCAAATCTACAGAATGATTTTCAAAGTACTCTCGGAAATGCAGTCACCACCTTGCTATTAATAATCACAATTACGATTAACAGCAAGGATCAAGGAAGGCTCACCGTGTGTCAGACCCAGAGCTAAAGTTCTAAATGCGTTACGTTATTTAACATGCAGAATAACCTTAGACTGAGACAGACTCCTAGACACAGAGAACAAGTGGATGGTGGCCAGAGGGGAGGATGGTGAGGGACAGTGAGTGAAATAGTTGAAGGGTATTCAGTTCAGTTCAGTCGCTCAGTCATGTCTGACTCTTTGCGACCCCATGAATCGCAGCACGCCAGGCCTCCCTGTCCATCACCAACTCCCGGAGTTCACCCAGACTCACATCCATCGAGTCAGTGATACCATCCAGCCATCTCATCCTCTGTTGTCCTCTTCTCCTCCTGCCCCCAATCCCTCCCAGCATCAGAGTCTTTTCCAATGAGTCAACTCTTCGCATGAGGTGCCCAAAGTACTGGAGTTTCAGCTTTAGCATCATTCCTTCCAAAGAAATCCCAGGGTGGATCTCCTTCAGAATGGACTGGTTGGATCTTCTTGCCATCCAAGAGATTCTCAAGAGTCTTCTCCAACACCACAGTTCAAAAGCATCAATTCTTCGGTGCTCAGCCTTCTTCACAGTCCAACTCTCACATCCATACATGACCACAGGAAAAACCATAGCCTTGACTAGATGAACCTTTGTTGGCAAAGTAATGTCTCTGCTTTTGAATATGCTATCTAGGTTGGTGATAACCTTCCTTCCAAGGAGTAAGCATCTTTTAATTTCATGGCTTCAGTCACCGTCTGCAGTGATTTTGGAGCCCCCAAAAATAAAGTCTGACACTGTTTCCACTGTTTCCCCATCTATTTCCCATGAAGTGATGGGACCGGATGCCATGATCTTTGTTTTCTGAATGTTGAGCTTTAAGCCAACTTTTTCACTCTCCACTTTCACTTTCATCAAGAGGCTTTTGAGTTCCTCTTCACTTTCTGCCATAAGGGTGTTGTCATCTGCATATCTGAGGTTATTGATATTTCTCCCGGCAATCTTGATTCCAGCTTGTGCTTCTTCCAGTCCAGCATTTCTCATGAAGGGTATTAAGAGACGCAAACTCCCAGTTAGGAGAGGACTATGTCATGGGGATATAATGCACAGCCTGGGGAATATAGTCACCACCTTTGTAAGGTGATACATGGTCACTAGACTTGTGTGGTCATTTCATGAGGTATAGATACAAGTCACCATGGGGTACCTAGTGTAGCATCTAGTATAAGTCAATTATACTTTTTTTAAAAAATTCTGAGACATAGACTTTTGTCCCTCTTTAACAAATTATGAAGCTAAGATTCAAAGAGTCAGTAATTTCCCAAAGCTATTCAGACAGAGAAAGGAGAAAGGAATAGAAATGAAGTTATCTTTACTCCAAAGACCGTCCTTCCTCCTGAGATGGTTGGTATAAAGAAAAAAATTAGAGGCTAATATTTTAAATTACATATAAAGTTCTAAAAGCTAATGCTTACAGAGTATTTATCATACTGCAGACACCATGCTAAGCACTTTACATGAGCGAGTGCACTTAATCTTCACAAAAAAATCTAAGTAGATACAGTTATTGCCCTCATTTGACAGATAAAGAAACGGAAAGTGGAATAGACCAAGGCAGTTATACAGGATCACATGGTGGGTTAAGGATGGGAGCCTGGAGGGAACCTGTGTCTCTGGGAATCTCGGAACTTGGACTTAACCTGCCATGTTCTGCGACAACAAACCAGGAGTCACCAGTAGCCACAAGAGCACAGGTTTGAGCATGAGCATAATTGTTCTGACTCTGGCTTCTGTCAAGCCCCAAAGATCAGGACAGGTATAAAAGGACCCAGAATCCACAGGAGGGAGGCTGGAGGCTGCCAGGGCCCCCAACTCTGGAGCACTGCTGGACCACCGTGCCAGTCACATGGGGGGCTTCAGGAGGCCCTGGGGTCCCAGCCAGACCCTCCCGCTGAGGACCACCTACTCTCATGTTAGGGCTTCCTCCAAGGAGACAGCTCTTTGAACTGGGGAGGCAGTAAACGTTGACCCCGAGTTTGAAGATGAAAAGAAACCAGTGCAAATGATATATATTCCCAGATTCTCCAAGAAATCCATGAGCTGTGAGAAACCTGCCTGTGACCTGGGATACACACGATGCTCATTACCCACCGAGTCTGCATTCACGAGTGTGTCTACTCACAGAAACTCACTGTGACCTCACCATCGGTGCTTGTGGGGCTTTCACATTCCTTCCAAACACAGACAGAGCAGCAAATGCCAAGTCACCAACACACGTGTCCCTGGCTCAGGGGTCAAGGGCACCCTTGGCTCTCTCAATCCAGCTCAGACTCATGAACTGGCGTCCCTCTGAGGTTGACTAGGTGCTGTGGATTTTGCAGTTTTTGCTTTTCTTGGTGCTTTTGCTGTTTCAAATGCCCCCAAGAGCAATGCTGAGTGCTGCCTGGTGTCCTAAGGGCAGGACACTGGGACACATGTGTTACAGAGGAAATGTGTGTGTTAGATGAGCTTTGTTCAGGCATAAGGTACAGGGATGTTGGCCGTGAGCTCAAAACTAATGAGTGCATGGTACGGATTAAATCATGTGTATTTAAACAGAAATGCACAGAAAACGAGGTTAGGCACTGATCAGTTGATGGAGATGTGACCGGAAGCTCTCAACTCCTCTCCTCCCTTAGGAGCGACACTGTAGGACTCACTAACTCAGGCGCTGAGACATCTTCCCAGGACAGAACTACCACAGATGATGAGAAGTGGCTGTGATTTGGGCTCCGACCCAGAGAAGGTTAGCTGCTACCTGCTCCTCTGGTAGCTAGATGTCCTTGAGAAATCCACTCCACCTCATTTTTGCTGTTTAGAGAAGGAAGGTCACTACAGCCTCTGCCTCAGGTAAGAGTGCAGTGAGGTCAAGGGTGTGGCCTGGCACCTGCACAGGCTAGACAAGGTGGAGGGATTGAAGCTGCTGCAATGCTGTGGTCGTGTGACTCCACCACCTGGGGGGAGTCACACAAAGCCTATTACAGACCCCCTCCATCCTCTGCAGCCTGTGCACTTCCTGGCTAATGCCAGGAGCCACCCAAGCTCTGGAGGACCGTCTCCTGAGGTTAACACAGAAGATGCAGTGGCTACACCTCTGTCAGGCTCACCACCTCTGCCCCAGACATCGGGCCCAGGAGCCCCAAAGGGCCCGGTACCACATCCAGGAGAAGCCCCTCTACCTTCCACTTCACCTCGGCCCCTCTTCCTGTCTCCTGCCTCCTCTCTCACAGCTCAGCTCACATACTCCACGCTTTATCCTACAACAACCTGTGCCAGCCCCTCATCTGCATATGTGCTGTCCCCCACCCTTGCCACGCTCCCTTCGTCCACTTCTGCCTGGCCCAGTCACTCCCTCCTGAGGGCATCATGCCCGGGCTCATGATAGGTGGCACATCCCTCTAGGCATCTTCACGGCCAAGTTAAGCTGTGGACAGTCTGTCCTCCAACTGCCTCCTTCACTATTCCCCTTCGCCTCCCCATGTGCAAATCCTAAGGAAGAGTCTGATCTGTGCTCTGTTGCTGGAATGAAATTTTACCTGGGCTCGCAGAAGCCGGCACTTCTCTACCCCGAGGCTCAGTTCAACTTTTCTGAAACACGAGCCTAGTGACATCGCTTCTGCCCAAACCCTCACTAACCGCCCTTTGATTACAGCATCACGTACACACTTGTCAAGGACGGCTCTGACTTGCTCCCTGAAGACAATGCCTAGACAGACTGCCCTGCCTCCATCCCCAAGCACACTGGACACCTGCCTGGCATCTCTGTCTACCTGATCTGTCACCTCCCCCGTGAAGCCTTTCCTGATCTCCCAACATCAAAAAAAAAAAAAAGATGCCTTGCTCTTCTGGGTCACCATTGGACTTTGTTCCTACTTCTACTGAGGGATGTACATTCCGACCTAGTAGAGAAACACACAGGATTGTCTTAAACACCTGTCTGGATGACTAGACCTAGAGGATAAGAACTGGCTGTGATGTGTCCTCTCTCCTCAATGGTGAGCACATAGTAGGACCCCGCATCCGTGTGTTTAAAGAGGTGATTCTGGAGGTTTTCTTGGTCACTGAAGGGTGGCTAGAATGAATGCTTTAAGCTCAGTGGTGAATGTTATGCAGTCACGTCCAAACAAGTGGAGTGGAGAGAAATGGAGTGTATGCGCATCCACCTCAGGCAGGGACCTTCCAAGAGTAAGGCCCCATCTCTTCCCTCCTCCTGGCTCCCCGTCAATACCTAGTTTAGAGATGTGGAGTCCTCAAGATTCAAAAATGTTTCATTTACTGTAATCTTTATCCTCAAGAACCAGAAAGGCAACATCTTATTGTCCAATCACTCAAAAAGCACCGATTTTACTTGATTATTTACTGCTCTCCAGATAGATGAAGAGAAAAATAGACAGGTCAACACACAAAGAGAAACCATCACCACTGTTAGCTCAGTTCGGTTCAGTCACTCAGTCGTGTCTGACTCTTTGCCACCCCACAGACTGCAGCATGCCAGGCTTCCCTGTCCATCACCAGCTCCCGGAGTTTACTCAGACTCATGTCCATTGTGTCGGTGATGCCATACAACCATCTCATCCTCTGTCATCCCCTTCTCCTCCCACCTTCAATCTTTCCCAGCATCAGGGTCTTTTCAAATGAGTCAGTTCTTCCCATCAGGTGGCCAAAGTATTGGAGTTTCAGCTTCAGCATCAGCAACACCATTAGAGCTGCCCCTTACCTACTGAGTGGGCTTTTGGTGCCCAGCCAGGGGGAAGCAAGTCTTTTAGGGGAAGTCAAAGCAGAGGTCACCTGGAAGTCAAGGAAGGAAGGTACCCAGATACCTGGACTGAGCAGATAACACCTGGTGACACACTGAGCTCTAAGTCGGGGCCCATGAGGGTGAATGGGAAGGATACTGGCATATGCCAGTTGCTCTCTAAAAACAGAAACATACAAATACATCCATCAAGACAGCATTTTCCATGGAACCAAACTTAAGCAGAAATTTGCTGTGAGAGATAGTGTGGAGTTGCAATTTACAGAATTTACAAAAAAGACATTGAGTGACACCATGGAAAAATGCCTTCAATCCCATTTTTTAAGTGGTGGAAAAACACCATTCAATTGCCAGATTCCGTATTGATCCTACATAAAGACAGAGGACATCACATGGATTCCTGGTGTGAGGAAGGCATTTCTTTATGGAGGACGATGCCATCTACCCGTCATTAGTATGGCATGTTTTCTGAAATGCTGTCATGATGGATTTGAAGCCAGGCCAACCCTACACTTTTAACTAGCCCCCTTGCTCCCAAGGGCAAGTGTCTGCAGATGCCTCTGTGTGGAGAGACCCCACCTCCTGCTATGGAAACAAGGGGAGCCTGGCCCTCAGACCTGGGGGTCCCAGCCTGAGAAACACAGACCCCTAACAGAACTACAGAAGTCAGCACAAACTCAGACTTCCCTCCTGGCGAGCAGGATTTATCCGACCAACATTTCCCAGCTTCGTCTCTGATCTTCACCTTGGATGGAGTGTCCCCGGTGGGTGCCCTGGGCAGTTCAGAATGACCCTTTAAGAAAGGAGAGGCTTTGTCCACATTAACCCTTTCCTGCCTGGCTTAAAGAATGCTCTCTCAAACACTCGCCTGATTGCACACTCGTAGGCTGCAGTCCATGGGGTCACTAGGAGTTGGACACGACTGAGTGACTTCACTTTCAGTTTTCACCTTCATGCATTGGAGAAGGAAATGGCAACCCACTCCAGTGTTCTTGCCTGGAGAATCCCAGGGACGGGGGAGCCTGGTGGCCTGCCATCTATGGGGTCGCACAGAGTCGGATACAACTGAAGCGACTTAACAGCAACAGCATGGGCAGTGGGAGTGTCCGTCTTCCTGGCCCTGGCCCATAGGAAGGACTCACTCACTAACTGCTCAATTAATAAGATGCTTCTTCTCTGTTTCTCCAGGAAGAAATATAAGAATTATTTACTAATGTGGGTCCTTAAGACACACATTCCTTCTTTCTGTCTAAGGGGAAGGAGAAGATTATGAACATCTTTGAAATGGAACAATCTAAAGAGATGCAAACAGAAAAGACGCATGTTCAAAACTAAGCTTGAAACAACTACAACCTGTGAGTCATCACATCCTAAAACATACCTGCAGGCACCCTCAAGGGTATAACCCTGTCTTCAGACCCTTGCCTAATATTTCTTACTCCAGGTCCCTGCCACCTGCTTTCAATTACACAAGATGCAAACACTAACCATGGAGAGAGGAGCCTGGTAGGCTACAGTCCATAAGGTGGCAAAGTGTCAGACACCACTGACATGACTCAGCATGCATGCATGTGAACCTGCAAACGCTAACTAATTCCTTGTCGTCTCCTCCTGTGGCCCCACCTTCACCAGGCCTAAGTTTCTGTCAGCTCTTCTTCCCCAGGTGAGTCAGGAATCACTGTTCTGAAACTTCCCAAGACTTTAGCACTTAAGATCATCCTGCCAGACTTCTTTAAGCCAAAGGACTTACTGCTGCCAAAGAGCAACCTTCTCAAGCAAAGAAAGGCCAGGTTCCTGGTGTGGATCACACTCGGGACAGGGCTCTGCCGGGAACTGCTGCTGCGCTTGCATTCTCTTTCCTAAACAGGGAATCTTGGTATTTAGTACATCATTCTTTGCTTCTTTTTTGATATCTAAAATAATTTCAGATTTGCTTTTTTCATCTCTCCTCCTAATTGAAGCTTAGGAAAGGGGCTATAATGTAAAGGAGAAAAGGATGACCACTTGCCCTGCTGTTTAAACTTTATGAAATTCCTCGCATGTCATTTCCATGGGTGGCACTTGGGGGCAGTGGGTCTTAGGAGTAAGATGGGCCTGGGTTTGGACCCTTTTACCTTGTATCAGTTTTAAGACCTTGGACATTTTACTTAACTTCTTTGAGCTTCAGTGAACTCAAAACTTAAATGGCAAAAGCCTGTTGACACGATTAGCAGAGTGGAGGGTATACAGCAAACTCTTGATGACCCCAGTTGTCATCCTCAGAACCCCCAGCTCCAGCACCTCCTCTGGCTCCTCCCTTCATGTCTGCAAACCAATACCACCAGCATCAACTCAATCGTGTGCTGAGTCCTGAGGACAACGGGAGTCCAGTGAATGCCACAAATGCACACCCCCTCCACTCTCCTCCTGTGCACCAGTGAAGGACATGGCAGCTGGATGCAAATGGCCATTAGCCCTGTTCTCTACAAATTCAATTTCCACACAAGAACAGCACTTCCCAAAATAACCCAGCGGAGCGTCCGCAGACAGAGATCAGGCCTCTGTATCTCAACCCCCTTAAGCAGCATGTAATTTCTAGATTTGTCTTCTCTTTAATGCAATTTCCTAAAGTTAACCAGATTAGGAAAGAATATCTATTGTTGAATGAATACATGTTTTTCTGCATTTATCTACTCATGAATGCACAGGTCTCCTCCACACTGCATGTGGCAGGCTAGAAAAATCTCCCTATGAATTTAGGATGAAAGAAGTGGTTTGGATGAAGTTAGAAGGCCCCCATCATCTGTGAGAATACAGAAACTGTGCACTTTATAGGGACTCCCATCTCAAATATTTCTAAACCTGCACACTGAACACCATGGGCCCCTTACCTGACCCACCAGGGGACGTGATGATGTCTCCTCTAGATTCAAGTGAGGAAGCAATGGATGCAAATGGACAGAATGTCCAAGCTGGGCGTGACTTGTGTGTCCAGGTGGCCCCAGCTTCCCCTTGGCAGTAAACTGTGCCCACGGCCCTAACCAGCAGGCGTCTCCACCCATCTGGCCCCTGCTGGGAGACAACCCAGCAGCCTCCTTGATCCAATATAAGGTAAGCAACATTTTGAAGCCTGCTTTGTCCCTCTTGCTAAACTACTGGGCAAAAGGAGGGATAACATCTGTTTTGCATTTCTATGGGGTGTGGTACTCTAAAGGCCTTTACAGTAATGATTTTATTTTACCTGGAAAACAGCCCTTTACCTTTCTAGAGATGACTGGTGGTGATGGCTGCATAATAAGAATATACTGAATGCCACTGAAATGTACTAAAAATGGTTAAAATGGTCAATTTTATGTTATGGATATTTTACCACAATAAAAAAAATAATTAAAATTAAACTGTCCTTTGAGGTAGGTCAGAAATACTGCAATAGGAAGCAATATATGCAAGGCAGGGACCTGAGCGGGGCGGCCTTGGACCCTGACACAGCACTGCTGGCCAAGCTTGGTCTCACCAGAACCAAGACTGGGCTCCGAAAAGGAGCAAGGTCCTGACAAGTCTGCCCAACAAGGATGCCAGTCGGCCTGGAGATGCACTGATTTCAGAGAACATATCACCTATGGCCAGGTAGGACATTGTGGCACTTTTCTATCTGGCACCCCACTGCTTCCCTACTTACAAATACTCAGAATCTGGAGGAAAGTTTATTCCATAGGTCTAGGCACTCTGATCAGCAACAATCCAACTATCCACCCTAAAAATGTCCCCAAGTTCATATCAGAAAGTTAACTAGAAAATAAATACCAAGGGGCCGAGAAGTCAGAGCCCAGGTTATTTTAAACATGAGACAACTCAATCACACTCTGCATTTTGTAGGCAAGAGAGACATGGTGTGAGAATAAAATGAAATAACTGATGTGAACGGACACAGAGTCCCAAGGAAGTGAGATAAAAATCAAACACTCGATTGTTCAGACCACTAGAAAGAGACAGAAAATGAATAATTCAAAAGGGCAGAAAATCCATATGTATTTTCGGTAAAAATAACCAAGCTTTGTACAATATTTTACAATTTGCAAAACACTCTCACACACATTATCTCATTTGACTTTTCCAAAAACCCTGTGAAATACGCTATTATTAGTATTACTAGTCTCATTTTATAATGGAGGGAACAGGAGCACGGGCGAGTGTGCATTTTGGCCTCGGGACACTGAGCCTCTAAGTGGCAGAGCTGGGTCCCATGCCAGGCCTTCTGTTTTTAAAAGCCGATATTACTGAAAACAATAACCCTCTTTGTGCAAGTGGAGTTTTGATGGGAATGGTCTTACTGTGACTGAGGCTGGGAGGATTCCCTCCAAACAACAATAGATTACCCCCCACTCCCATAAAAAAAGACTAAAGAGTAGCCTGGAAGATGGATGTTTCCCTCAGGCTGACTCTCCCCCTCACCATCTCCTTATACCCTATCAGCTACTAAAATGGCCCTTCTCTTTCACAAGGGTCCTCTTTCAAGCCCTCTTTTCAAGTGAGAAGGGGTGAGTGTAGTGAGGTTTACAAAGGCAGCCTCCTCTGGGAAGCCTGCCGCGCCTGCACACGACACTCCCGGCAGAGTTCTCTCGGTACAGCAGCATGCAAAGTCTGGTCTGAGTCAGTGCGATGGTCCGCCTGTAAGTCAACCTGGCCACAAGCAGGTCAGAAGTGCAGACTCCATGGAGATGGAGAAAGAGCCTGGAAACATCACGTGCGAGGGCTTTGCCATCCTAAGAGTTGCAGCAGAGCAGGCAAGTGGCTGCACCAGGGGGTGTGGGCGGGGGACGGTCAGGCTGTCCAATAGACACACACCACCTTTCGTCTAGGACCCCCATCTCCTCGCAGAGACTAGAGACATCTTCCCATTTACCGCTAAGGACAGGTCTTGCCTGCAGTTATATCAGTATCAGTCTGACAAGGCAGCAGGACCTAGAGAGAAACCAGCTAGAACACCAGGACAAGCAGGGGAGGCCAACCCAGCAGCCTAGGCCCCGCCCTGCCTTTGGCTCTAAATGGAAACCTGCTGAGAATCCCTGCCCCATGCTCCTGCCCCCCAGGTGTCTACAGAAACTCCAACCACAGACCCCCTCTTACAACCTGCACACCTGCAGCCACAGCAGGGTGGGGTCTCTAAAAATCAACCAGCCATAGATGATGGCTCGCCTCTCCCCACCATACCCAGGGGAAATGGTGAATTAGGGTCTCTACCCCAAGAGTTCCCATTCACGCCCTTTCCCATGACTTCCGGAATTCGCTTGCTTACCATCTGTGTGGCTACACCCCAGGATCCATGGGGACAAGGAGTGCCTGACTTCTCCATGGAGACTGGAGAGCTCTTGGGTCAGATGCTGGGGCACAGAGCCGGGTCTCTACCTCCACTGTGTGGCGTAGGGCAGGGGTCAAATCTCACTCAGCAAGTCTTGCCATCTCTGAAGTAAACTGCCTAACTGAGTTGTTAGAAGGATCCAGCCAGACGGTGCAATTAGTATGCTGCCTGGTCCAGAACGAAGAGCCCAGAATGCATTCACGGTTGCCATCCTCTATCTGTCTCTCTCTTCCGTGTATTCTGCTCCAGCACTTGGCCAGGCACTCAACACTGAACAATGTTGAAAAACGTTCATGAGTGAAATTCTACTCAAGACCAACATAATGCTATGCATACATGTTACCTTGATTGGTTTGTTTCAAATTTCTCTACTTGGAGCTGTCAGTTCTCATTGAAAGAGTCCCCAGGGTCACGGGAAGAAACTAGAATCTGCAGGAGGCAGAACTGGATGAAATGAATCAAGGACAGATGCCCAGAGGAGATCACCCTTTCATGGCAACCTCCTTTCCTTTATTATGTTTTTTAAAGGAATTTTATGTGCAATTTGATCACCCCAATAACAAGCTGAATTGGACAAATATGCACCTGGTATTTAATTTCAAACAGGCAATACTTAGAATGAGCTGGTAAACACTACTTCCCACAAAAACTACTCTGTAATTCTAGGCTTGCATTAACGATATCCCATGGCTGATTTCATCCACTTCAACAAATATTTATTGGCCAAAATCTTCTGCTTTCAAGGCATTCTACTAGGTGCTGTGTTGGATGAATACACAGAAGATAAAGCTCAGCCGTCCTGTAAATTACCACAAACTGGGTGTCTGACAACAACAGGCATTTCCTCTCTCTCAGTTCTGGAAGCTCAATTCTGAACCGGCAAGGCTGGTTCCTCAAGCAAGCACTGACTCTCCCAGCCGCTCAGGGTGGCGGGCAGTCCCTGGCATTCTCTGGCTTACAGACACATCCCTTCAGTCTCCGCCTCTGTCAATACGTGGTTCTCCCTGGTGTCCATCTGCATCATGACATTTTCCCTCTCTGTGTGTCTCTGAGCCCAAATTTCCCCCTTCTTCTAAAGATATCAGCGACTGGATAGGGCCCACTGTCACTCAGGATGGCCTCATCGTATCCTGATTACTCTGCAAAGACCCTACTTCCACACAAGGTCACACTCGCCCATACTGTGCCACTGTCAAGACGCGTGCACGTCAAGTCGGAGGACACAGTCCAAGCCATGAAAAGTACCCTTCAGGACTGCTATAAGAAGGAAAGCCAAAGATTACATAACACCCTCCCTCCAGGCATCGTTCCGGCACGTGGGTTACTCCTGTTATCCTCTTTAGGATCCTTGAAAATAAGTATGACTGTCCTCCTGCATCCTTCACAGGCAGGAAGATGAGAGGGGAAATGACTTGATCAAGGCCACTCAGCCTGGTCTTGAAGTTCGGCCTCTTAAACCCACCCACCCCTCTGCCCCATCTCTGGCACCCTGTGGATGAGATGAGACTGATTCAGTACCAGGGAGAAGCCTCAACCAAGTGTGATGGGAGAGCAGGGGAGGCCGATGCTGCTCTGGCTGGGGCACCGGAATTAGATTTTTACTTTATTCAGTTCAAAGGTAAACAAATAGCACTAAATGTCAGAGGCAGTACTAATTCTAGGGGGAATACAAAATTTTAAAAAAATCAAAATAAAAAACAAAAATGCAGGCCCTGTTCTGATAAAGCCTGATCTAGAGCAGAATATTAAGATATAAACAAATAATAGCAATACCAAGTGTTAAGAAGAATTGCAAACATATGCAAAATTATGGAAATCAGCATGGGAAAGCTGAACTGGACATTTTAGAGTGTCTCTATGCATGTGCATTTTCCACCCTCCTAATTGGATTACAAATACCTTGAGATGATCTTCCATTTCTCTTGTATTCATCCTAAAAGGCTTTTACAAGGCTTCCTGCACACAGGACACAGGAAAAGTGCTTATTGGGGCTGCCTGCTCAACCCCGGGTGCAAAACAGAGCCTGTGTTGATGACAGAGCCTGTGTTGTCCCCCAAGATCATG
Source organism: Bubalus bubalis (assembly GCF_019923935.1). Lineage (NCBI taxonomy): Eukaryota > Metazoa > Chordata > Mammalia > Artiodactyla > Bovidae > Bubalus > Bubalus bubalis. Next base: position 114,248,057 of record NC_059161.1, on the reverse strand, counting down.
CTCTCCCAGCTGTTGACACCTCAGAAAGACGGCTGACGCCTATGGCTGTGCAGCACCGGGACACAGTCTGTCCTGGAGTCTCAGGTCCTCCACAGAGATCTCGGGCAAACCCATCTGGTCTGAGGAGTGTGCACTGTGCTTTGGGGCCCGTGAGATGCCAAGTGGATGGTCTACAGACACAGCCTGGGGATGATGGTACTCGCTCCCACTTCTTTTTTAAATTTTCATTTAATTTAATTTTATTTTTTGGCCATACCATGTGGCATGCTGGACCTAGTTCCCAGACCAGGAATCAAACCCATGCCCCTGAATTGGAAGTTTGTGAAGTACCAACCACTGGCCAACCAGGCAGTCTTCACCCTTGATTCTTTCTCCTGCTTTGCTTTTCCCTTCTGACTAGGTTGTAAGTGGACTGGAAGTTTTTACAATATCCATGTTTTCTTTCAGCTTTCATCAGCATTTGGAGTTTCAACCACACAGAGTATGACACAAATCCAGTCGCTATGAGGAAAAAGACATCTGAGCTACGAGTTCTGGGGATTTGTAGCAACGCCCCTGAACTCTGCGTCCAGGCTCTCTCCTCGTCTCCATCCACTCTGCATGGCCCAGCCCTCGTGCTTGTAACAGCAGAGCGAGGATGCTGCCAGGGCTACAGCACTGTTTGGTACCCACATCCCCCCAGTTTCAGAGCCTTTCCTAGACCAGGTGATGTCTGTCTCTGGTGAGAAGACCCAGTTTTCTGCCCTTTGCACCTAACACTCTCCTTCTCAGAAGCCTTCAAACCCCAAGCCCAGCCAACAGCTAAAGAGTTTCACATCAAAAAAAAAAAAAAAAAAAAAAAAAAACCTTGCCCAAGCGCGACCCACGCCACGCACCCCATCAGGGCAGAGACCTGACATCTATCATTGGGAGAAACCAGGTTTCCTCCCTTCACGTCAGTACTGTTGTCCCCTTCATTCAGGTCTGGCATTGCTTCCCTTCCTGTTTATATAACAGGTCCACTGGGCAGGGGCCAGTGTCTGATCTCGTGCTGTCTGCACTGCCTGGCACATTACAGACTGCTTAACAATATGTTTATAGAGGACTAATGATATGTGGTGCTGGAGAAGACTCTTTGAGAGTCCCTTGGACTGCAAGGAGATCAAACCAGTCAATCCTAAAGGAAATCAACCCTGACTATTCATTGGAAGGACTGATGCTAAAGCTGAAAATCCAATAACTTTGGCCACTTGATGCAAAGAGCCTACTCATTGGAAAAGATGCTGATACAGGGAAAGATTGAGGGCAGGAGCAGAAAGGGGCAACAGAGGATGAGATGGTTGGATGGCATCAACATGGACTCAATGGACATGAGTTTGAGCAAACTCCAGGAGATCGTGAAGGACAGGGAAGCCTGGCGTGCTGCAGTCCATGGCGTCGCAAAGAGTTGGACACAACTTGTGACTAAACACAACAACAATTGATATGACAGGCCATAACAATCGCAATTCGGTGCCTCTAAACTCCGGGCAGCCTGGGGCACCAGCCACTCTCACATGCTCCCCTGTACCCTCCGTGGAGATCTAAATATAAGGGCTGTGTATCTGAGCTACGCCTGCAAACCTGCAGAGACTGCAGGGTAATTATCTTCTGTCTTCAGGGGAGCAGGGCATGAGCCCATTCTCTGTCCCTGCAACAAGAGTATGTAAGAACTGGATAGAGATTAGAAAAGATTGAGGAAAGAGAAACAGTATCAAGACCACAGTTGGTTCAGAGACTGCGAAGACCACAGCTAGGGCTGACCCAGTGGCAAAAAACCTGTTCAAGCAAAGATAAGAAAAATAATTTGCTGGGCACATTAATTTAGGTTGCAGGAGCTGAACTCTCCCTGGGTTGTCCACCAGATAAACGCTGTCAGGATATGCTGTGAGCTGTACCAATTAGATGTAATAATTGAATTTGTTTTCATTTAATTTGGAGGGCCTTTAATTAAAAGCCAGGCTTGTGTGTGCCGAGAGATAAAGCCAGGCCCATGGACACTGGGGGTGATTTGGGTGCTGGATGCAATAATTAATCATGAATTTAGAGGCCAGGAGACTGTCACTATCTTTGTGGAATCAGCACAGTGTTGTCCAACTGGAATAGACGCAGGAGTGGCGTCTTAAGGGAAACATGCACTTAAGGGATTTCTTGAAAATTTCACCAAGATTACAGAGTGGCATAGAAGTTGATTTGCAGATTTCATTGGAGAAATAAATACATCTGTGATCACCTAATGGGGAACACCCTGGAGAAGCCACACTTCCTCAAAACTTTCACTCAATGTCTAATTGGTGTGGAATCCACACTGAGGTTTGTCCGGCTGACCTTTGCTCATCTTCTGACTGCTAAGCAATCTATCCTTCCCTTTAGGTCTCAGATTCAACCCATCCACCTGACTGCTTCAAGAAAACACAAACCAAGTTAGAAAGATGATTCTAAAATTGAGAATAAGCCACAGAATACATTCTGGGACCTACAATTTATATTTCTAGATGTTGATTTTTTGAATACAATTTCTATTAGCACTCAAAAAAAATCAGCATCTAGAATTAGTATCAGAAGACAGAGTTTGAATGAATGCTCAATATTAATCCAAGGAATTAGGATTAGAGGCTTAGCTAGAGTCATCAATCTTCAGATACAGTTGTATTTCATGATAGAAGGCAATCAGGTGAGGATTTTAAGCTTACAGGTGAATTTGGTGCCCTGAAAAGTGACATTCCATTAGAGGCATATTTTGTGTTAAAGACAGCTGTATGTGGGGACGTCCCCCAACCCACAGGGTGAGCTGGTGGAAGGAAACTGTCCCATCCTGGGCACAGGGGACAGGGGCCAGGGCCCACAGCTATTGGCCATCATCACCCTAGAAAATGCAGGCAGTGAGTGCCCCACTGCAAAAGATGGGCTGCCTTCTGACACAGGGGAACAGGTCTGTGCCCAGGCATGCTCTAGGAGTCTGCTGCTTGCAGCTCCTCTGGCCCTCTGTTATAACTGCTCCCTAGAGGAAGGCAGTTTCACAGGTTGGAGGCTTTCTTCATAGACATGTAAAGTGGACTAGATCAGACGTTGTCCAACAGCATTACCTGGGGCACTTTTTAAAATCTGTGAACTAACACTCTCCTGAGACCTCCTGGATCAGGATCTCGGGGGCCTAAGACTCCTGGGAATGCACTCTCAGCCAGGAACCTGGATGAGATAAACCCCGGGTCCCTCCACATATAAACCATGTTATTCTGGAACTGTCTCTAGATACTGCATCCTGTGTGTGCCCAGCAGTCTGCTGTCCCAGGAAATAACCAGAATCAGAAGACTGCAAACTTCAGTACAATCATCTCTCCGGGGGCTAAACAGCCTCAGATACATCTCCACCAACCTCTGTTGCTGTCTCGGTGCCGACCAGATTCTGCAACCAGGACCCCTGTGTGGCCCCAGAATGCCTGTCAGAGAGAGACATCCATTTGCCTATCTCTGAGCAAAGAAGAGGCAGTCCTGAAGACAACTCTATGTTGACGGAAAAGGAAGCGGTCTATGGGGTCGCAAAGAGTCAGACACAACTGAGTATGTGCATGCACACACACACACACGCACAACCGGTGAGAGCAGGGGTCTCTTTCCAGAAGAACAGATCAATACATCCTGACATCCACTTCACAGGTGAGGAAACCAAGACAGAGAAACACAATTCCTCACAGCTTTGGGTGCTGGGATTCCAAACTTGAATGCTAACCCGCATCACAGAGGGTCACCCCCAACTGTCATCCCAGTGCTGGTTAGTGGCCAAGCAGGAGGCTTAGAAAACTGGAGAGAGAAACCAATGTGATAATTAGAGGAGAATTTTAAAAATCTTCGGGGTAAGGTGCTAAGAGGTTGGAATTGTCAGTGAAAACATTTACTCCATAAATAAAAACTAAAAGCATCTAGTTTCCCAGTGGGAATAAGGAGTTTAAACACCAACATTTCCTGTAACATTAACTCTAAGCAACACAATCATGACCACCATGGAGCTCCTATTCCGGGACAGACACTGGGTGCCTTATGTGTATTGTGCCCTTCGGCTTCTCTGCCAATCACAAAGATACCATCCTCCCTAATTTGCAGCTGATAAGACTGAGACCTGGATAGTCGTCCAAGGCTCCATAGGTCTGAATGTCTCCTCAGCCTGTTCAGAACAAGGAATCTCGTTTCTGCAGTTAATTCTTAGCCAAGAAACAGCAGAGTGACCACTAGTCAGTGCAGACACAGGCAGAAAAACTAGAATAGTGTCTGTCCTTGTGGGTCCTGCAGTCCAGGGTGGGAGAGACAAAGAGAAAACTCAGTACCATCTGATGTCATCTGGAGAAAAGTCCTGTGTGCTACGGGAATACACAAGGAGGACAGACATCCTCCTGCAGACACGGCCCAGGCACCAGGCCAAAGAAAGATGCCCTGGATGGTGCAGGAGGAGACAGGACAAAGCAGAGCGACAGACACAGAGCCTGGAACAGCCTGGGTGGTGGGAACACAGGAGAGTGATGGGAGGTGAGGCAGGAGCTACCAGTAACTCCACAGCTCAGAGTATTTCCAGTTACATCCTGGGCACCCGGCACACAGCCTGCAGAGCTGGATCCCAGAGGTATGCGGCCACATCAGGACCTGAGTTCTACCCAGGCTGGGCCTCACGAGTGTCCAGAATTCTCCTAGGAGTCTAGGATCCCCTCCGCAGGGTCCTCGGAAGGATATTTTTCAGGCAAAAGGGTTTGTGCTCTGACGTGTGTCTGTGGCTGGCAGGAGGGCCCTGTGTGCCCGCGTCTTTTTCTCTAGGTTATAATTGTTCCCTCGAGGAGGGCTCCAGAGTATGCTTTGCTTTCTCTTTCTTGCTGGGTCTATTTCGGGAACTGCTTTAGAAGTTTCAGGGTTTTGGTTGCCTTTTTTTTCCCCTGAGCGAAAGCACATGTTAAGGAAAAAATGCCATTCTTATCAGTTCTTTTGACGTTGCTGGGAGACAAAGCAAGTCATACCAAGTCTCCAAGTGGGCTTTAAGGAAGGAACATACTTTAAATAAATGCCTAAGACAAAAAGCCTCACTTGGAGATGTGTTGTACATACGGATTCTCCTTCTCCTGCAAGGGAAGGTCTCTCTTGGGCCTGTAAACAAGTAATTTGAGAGTTGCATTTAACTCCTAGAAACTACAGGACTACCCATCCCGAGGGTCTAGACTGAGCAGCACTCACCAGGCACAGTCCCCAGAAGTCATCCCAGTACTTCTCACCCTTTCCCCAAGCACTCTTACATTCTCATTTTCCTTGGTGTAAGAGAAGCAACACCCAGAAAACAGCCGTTCTGCAATACTAGTTGGGATTCCCTGTACTTTTTCTTACCTGTATTCTAGGACGGACACCAAGCTCTCGTGTCCTTGACTAAGGGGGAGGTTGGTGACTTGAGCCCAATGATCCAAGGCAAACACTTGCCCTTCCTTTTTAGGGGCCTAAGCTCATGAGATGCCCAGGCAAGAGAGAGAGGAGTTGCCTTAGAAAAGAGAGGATGGGGGCAGCAGAGGGAGTGGGAGCTGCCCCAGCTAGTGAGAAGATGGATGGCTCTGAATTCATCATGAAGTCAGACCCGTGTCCAGGAGGAGCTCCTGACAGGGCCCCGTGGACCCGGGTGGGTATCAGAGCGGTCGTGGGGGAGGCCAGACAGACTTCAGTTGCCAGAACTCAGCCTGGAAGCAGCAGGACCACTGGACTCCAAAGGCCACAGAGAATTCTGTGACGGGGGTCTCAGTGGTACTGACTGGAAACATACGCGACCATGGCTGTGCGACTCTGTCTGGGACTCTGGGGACTGGAGGTGGAAGGTGAGGACGGGTTGAGAAAGGCCTTGACTGAATTTCCCATCAACTCAGGGAGACACAGGCTCAAACTTGGATTTAGTGTGATTTGATTTTTTAAAGCATTTGTTGTAGTTTAGTCACTAAGTCGTGTCCGACTCTTTGTGACCCCATGGACTATAGCCCGCCAGGTTCCTTGGTCCTTGGGATCTCCCAGGCAAGAGTACTGGAGTGGGTAGCCACTCCTTCTCCAGGGGACCTTCCCGACCCAGGGATCAAACCCAGGTCTCCTGCATTGCAGGCAGTCTCCTGCATTCTTTACCAACTGAGGCACCAGGGAAGTATATGTGATACTTATTTCACATCTGAGCTTTCAGAGCAAGAGCCATACCCACTCCTTAGCACTGGCCATTTTTTTTTTTTTTTTAAGGAATTGTTGAAAAGAAGTTTGATGAAAGAAACACAAAATCTCTGAGACTTCCTCTGAAAGCATCCTCAGTCTGCCAGCACAGCCCCAGGACACAGCCCCTCAGACAACGGGTCCGGGACAAAGAGAAAGGTCATGATCAGGACAGAACGCAGCTCAGCAGGCCCAGAATGCTGGCTCCCGCTTTCGGGGAGAAGTCCCCTGACCTTGGTCTTACACTGCTCCTGTACCCCAGGCCTGCCACCCATTAGTCTCAGGAGCACCCTGATGGCATTCTCAACAACTTCAGAAGTTATTTCATGCACTTTTCACACCTAACCTGAGAGACAGGGAGAACACGTTATCATCTCAGCTTTCCAAGGAGGAAGCGTGGGGGTCCACCCATGGAGCCCAGGGTATAGCTCGACAATTCCCAGACGTGTCTATGCTTCTACAAAGGGCTGGTCTCTACCTTTACTGTAACCTCCTGCATTGCCTCTTAGTGGATGTCACCACTCACCTGGGATTCCATCCAAGCAGCTACCTAGTGACCAGTCCCCCAGATCTATCGTTTCACCACTGACTCACTCGGGCCCCAGGAGGATACACATGGCACATTCAGATGGGCTAATCAGAGGTGACGGTAATACGGGTGCCATCTGAAAAAGGAAGGGCAGGCTGTAAGGAAACCCCAATGCATCACACGTGCCCCCTTGAGCGTCACTGTCACTCCAGACACAGTCCCCACCCCCAGCCCTGAGACAGGAACACTTACTGGAAAGTGACCTGGGAAAAAGGAACAATTGGAAAGGCCCTTCGGTGGGCAGCTGTGATGCCAGGGTTGGCCCAGAAGAATCAGAAGAATCGCCACCCAGACCTGATGCTCACTCTCCTCCCCACTGCTCTTTATTAGCTGCTGACCAGAGGGTGGGAGTGTGAAGACACGGCCCCTGCAAGTCAGCACTCAGCAAGTTACCTGGTGACACCTTACTACTATGTTCAACATTGAGATGTTGGTTCATTGCATCATGGGACCCTACTCTTTTTCAGTTTTATATTTGAGAATTATTTCCTACAAATAAGAAATTGCTGGAACTTCTCTGACAGTCCAGTGGTTGAGAATCCGCCTTCCAATGCAGGAGACCAGGTCAAGGACTAGGTTCCCACAAGAATCAGGACAACTGAGCCTGAGAGCTGCATCTAAGACCCAACAAAGCCAAATAAAGACATAAGTATAAAAAATAAAAGTAGCAATTGTCTCATTACCAGCAGCCCAGCTTATAAGACAAGGAGAGAACACAGCAGTTATAGCTCCATCCACCCTTCACACACATTTCCCAGCAGAGTTCGCTACTGGTGTCTCATGGTTGTTTCATCTTTGATCTTGCAAAGGAAGGGAGGTAAACGAATTTGGGGCCAAGTAACCTGGAAGGTCGGAGAAGGCAATGGCAAGCTACTCCAGTACTCTTGCCTAGAAAATCCCATGGATGGAGGAGCCTGGACACGACTGAGCGACTTGACTTTCACTTTTCACTTTCACACATTGGAGAAGGAAATGGCAACCCCCTCCAGTGTTCTTGCCTGGAGAATCCCAGGGACAGGGAAGCCTGGTGGGCTGACGTCTATGGGGTTGCTCAGAGTCAGACACAACTGGGGTGACTTAGCAGCAGCAGCAGCCTGGAAAGTGGATGGAGAGTCTGAGTAGCTTTTTACTGAATGACTACTGTACACAAGACACAACATTGTAAAAGCAGTCAATGTGACTTGCCTTGTGGTTGTTCTGTCGCTCAGCCATGTCCAACTCTTTGCAACCCCATGGACTATAGCACGCCAGGCTTCCCTATCCTTCACTACCTCCCAAAGTTTGTTCAAACTCATGTCCATTGAGTCAATGATGCCATCCGACCATCTCATCCTCTGTCGTCCTCACTGCAGGCAGATTCTACCACCTGAGCCACCAGGGAAGCTGGCCTTACTTTGAGGAGCGCCCAAAGGCTGTCTTTGGTCAAAACTATCCTCTCTTAAGGTTAAATCCCCTTCCCTTATCCTGGAGAATAAGCTATCTTTCAGAAGATGTGTTATTCTCTGAGATCAGGCATGACCAAGAACCACCACCAGGTAGAGCAGAGACAGCGACCTCCATCTGGGCAGTGGCCAGGGAGAAAGGAGAAGGGTGGCAAGTTTTAGGAGGGCATGGGCTGGGCAGCGAGGTGGGGAAAATACTGGGTGTGGATTGGAGTGGGGATGATGTGGGGACTCTGAGGAACCAGGGGAAGACTGGACACCACGCCACAGTGTCGGGAGAGGAGGGTAAGAGCAGGGACGAGAGTTTACTGAAGCCCCGGTTCAGTGCTTCCAAGGCAGACCTGAGGCCAGGCTCCAGGAAAGACAAAGTAACCATCCCTCCGCACCTGATCACCACACATTCTGTGTCTGCAGGAAACTGAAGGTCCCTCCTGGGCCCCCGCCAGGCCTTCTGCCTCCTCCCACTCAACCCTGGGGACGTGGCCAAGATGAGAGCTGACTTCCTCCTGCTAGGACTGTGCTTAATTAAACATTTTAATTAAAACCCACAAGAGTGATGGCACCTGTCAGGGTGTGAAAGGAAAGCTAATACAGGTCCTTTCATCCAGCCCTGTAGGCGGCCCAAGGACTCACTGCCAAGGGAAGCAGGTCTTGAGAAGAGCAGCTTCAGGCATGGCCATGCAGCCTCTAAGCCATGGATGAGTGGACAGGGAGGGCCCCTCCTTCTCCCCAGGCACATGCGTGTCGGCTTGGAAGCACGGGAGCCACAAGATAGCAGGGACAGGACAGTCTGCACCTATTCTCTTCTGCGTGTCTCTCCTGCTGCAGTTCCTAACCCAGAACTGACTTCACACAAAGCAGTGGACACAGGCCCTGGATGAAGCATCTGAGCCATCGAGACCAGAGATCTAGTCTGCAAAAGCCTGCATTGCTTACAACAGGACCACACATCCTAACACTTTGATCCAAAAATATCCTTGGCCAGCACAACCTTCTGAGGGATTTATCAAAATCATAATGATGACTTTTTTGAATTTAGCCCCAGGTTCTCAGAAATGTTGACACCACCATCCTGTGGTTTAGAAGGAGTGGGTGGGGGCGGGAGGCAGAACAAATAGGGGAAAACCCCACGGTCACTACATCACATTCAGACATTCTTCCATCCACACGTCAAACTGAGACCCCACAGGGTGTTGTCAGTTGTAGACACGTATCTGGGTCCTCAAGCTTGGTAGTGACTGAAATAAACAAAAGACCAAAGCCCTAAAATAAAGCCCGCTTCATACACTGTCTCCGACAAACTAATCCGGCCCTGTGCATGTAGGGTCCCATCTAACCCTACAGACTTTCACACAAAGCCAATTTCCTGGGCTTACAGGACTCCCCAGGAACCTCGGCTAACAGCCTGGATTCACTGAGCATCAGAGTTCCCTGCTCTCGGCTGCCTATCAGCATAGTGATTTGAACAGACTGTGTCATTTAAAAGTACTTCCTTTACTCCCCCAGGATCCTCTGTGCCCTCTACCCCTTGCTGGCAGTGACCTCCTGACCTTGGAGATGCTGTGACTCCAAGATGCAGGCGTAGATGCAGAACCAGGGCAACATCAGGTGTCGGTGGTGATCAGAGGCAAGGAGACAATTGGTACCAGCACGAGGCATCTGCCCAAGCAAACCTCCCTCAATAATCTCAGCAAGACACCAAGAATGTACATCTTCTAAGGACAGAAGGAGACGAGAACGTGCGAGCTACTCAGAGCCATGCTTCCCCAACTTTAACCTTCATATGAATAACTGGACGTGTAGTTCAAATGCCCACTTTCATTCTCTAGGTTTAGGATGCTATCCAAAGTTTCCACATTTCGAATCACCCTTCAAGGGGCAGAAATTTGGAGAGAAATCCAGATGGAGGTACCAAAAGCCAAAACAGTATAGCCAGCAATGAGGGTCAGCCAGGGGCAAGAGGCGAGCCAAGGCAGGCAGGGCAACAGCCACTCCGAAGGTCAGGCCCTGGTCCCTTGAACGTGTGAGTGTGTGACCTTATGTGGCAAAAGGGACTTGCAGAGGTCAGTTAGCTAAGGATCCTGAGAGGGGGGATTCTCTCTGACTCTTCAGGTGGGTCCAATGGAATTACACGAATCCTTAGTATCAGAGAATCATTCCTGGTTGATCACAGGGCTGGCGCGGGAGAAGTACCCAATGGCCCTTAGCTGCTCTGAATGAGTGATGAAGGTGTTTCCTTCCTCAAGTCTCTAGGGAAGAGCACTCCTGTATCTTCACTGTAGCCACTGACACCTACCAGACTCCTACCTGCAGAAATAAACCTGTTTTGTTTTAAGCCACTGAATTTGGGGTAATAACCACCCACCTGATCATTATGCAACTATGAGAAAGCTTTCCTTTAGCTCTGAGATAAAATAAAAACTCATCTCCCACTCCCGGTCTCTTTCTGTAACTGATGGAACGTACACAGAGGCTGGGTAGTCTCTACAATCCCACTATGAACACAGTGGTCCTCCTGCACCCCTTACCATTTTCTCACGATTCAACTTCTCAATGGGGATGAAAGTTTCTCTACACCCACCCTAGCTTACTCACCCACCCCACCCCTCCACACTGTCCTGTTCAGACCTCACCTCCTCTAACACCTTTCATGTGAGTCAGGTGCCTGACAAACCGTTTAATGCTGTTGTTCTAGAGTCTCTCTCTACTGTCAGTGTCTTCTTGACCTCGAGCTCCTTGAGAACCAGTTGCTTCTTCTTCCCCTGTATCTCCAGTTCCTAAAACAGCTTTCCAGCAATTTTCTTTTTATTGAAGTATAGTTAATACACAATGCTGTGTTAATTTCAAGTACACAGCAAAGTGATATATTCATATATATACACATATATGTATTCTTTTTCAGATTCTCTTCCATTATAGGTTATTACAAGATATGGAATATATTCTCCTGTGCTATACAGTAGGTCCTTCAGTGTGCATCTACTAATCCCAAAATCCTAATTTATCCCCCTACTTCCCCCTTGGTAATTATAAGTTTGTTCTCTATGTATGTGAGTGTTTTGCAGATAAGTTCATTTGTCTCACATTTTAGACTCCACATATAATGATATCATAAGGCATTTGTCTTTCTCTATCTGACTTACTTCACTCAGTATGACAATCTCTAGGTCTGTGTTGCTGCAAACAGCATTATTTCATTTTTTTCTATTATAGAGCACTATTCCACTGTACATTTATACCACATCTTCTTTACCCATTCATTCCTCTGCTGATGGACACAGGTTGCCTCCACGTCCTGGCTATTATAAATAGTACTGCAGTGAGCATTGGGGCATATGTGTTTTAATTGAATGATCACCCACTCTTCCACGTGACTACAATTTCAAACTGAGTTCTGTCTCCCAAGACACATCAAGGAAAACTCTCAAGCCCACCCTTGGGAATTCACTTCACATGTGTCCACTGCACCAACAAGCAGGCGACCTGGGGCGGACTGCCTGAGGCAGGGGGAGGGCGGGACGGCAGGGCAGACACCAAGGAACCACAGACTCCGCCAGCAGTGACTTCACAGCCTGCTTCCCTGCTGCCAGCGGCGGGGGTGGTGCGGGGGGCGTGGAGGAAGGGCACAGAGGAACCACAGCAGGAAGAAATACATCAACCAAAAATGTTGATTAGCTATTCCATTAGAGCGCATATAAAGTATTAAAGGCATATGTGAAGGCACAATCAGTGTCAGGTGGGATGAGTTACGTTTTGCTGGAGAGGGAGGCTTGTCCCAGGTGTAGTCTCAGCTAGAAAAGTACGTGAAGCCCGAGCTGTGTGTCAGGTGTGTATGCAGTTCACATTTGTGTCTGTAGACGTACTTGAAAAGGACCCCACCCATCAGGGGTGTATGGGGGAGACAGACTCCCAGACTAAAGCTGTTAGGGACACTGGCCACGAGACAAGCCTGGAAGGCACCGAAAGAAGCAGAAGTGAGGTGTGTGGGGGGCAAGGAGAAGGCTGGAGGGTGTCAAGAAGTACCCATACCTCCCACAGGGACAAGGCCTGTCTATGTGGGCCTCCACCTCTCACCAGGTCTGCTGCAGCCTGTGCCCTAAATGCCACCCCTAAACCCCACATTCTTCTTTCTAATATCTATGCTCTTAAAGTTACTTATGTCTGTCATCTCCGTACAATTAAAGCATATCATGAGGGAGGCTTCATGCATCTCTCCCAAGAGTGTGCTCAGTGATACCAAGAGGGTAGCTTGAAAGCTGTCCAGGCCGGAGTGTTCATGAAAATCAGCTACTACTACAAAACAAGCCTGGTTTTGATTAGTTGCTTCATTGATTGTCTAGACTTAAAACGTAATGGAGAAAAAGTTAATAACAGAGATCAAACTTAGCAGCCTGTCAAGTCTGCAGCCTTTACATTGAATAAAGCAAATAACTGAGGAAACAGTCTTGGAGTGTACAAAGGCTATTACCTGATTCAGCAAAGACGTTGCTTAGGTCGCTGGCAACCAAAAGAAGTTCTGACCCACACCTCCGCAGTTTCAGTTTCGCTGCATCCAATGTAAGTGAAAATAGCAACTGACGTCCACGTTGGAACCATCTTTGTTCATCACAGGTGGGTTATAGATAAATGAGTTTGGTATTCCACGGGGATACACTGACTGTACTGAATTTACAATACAGAGTGTAATATACTCATTATCTGCAACTAGTGAGACATCCTTTATGTCAATTGTTATTGTTCAGCCGCTCACTTGTGTCCGACTCTTTGCAACCCCATGGACTGCAGCATGCCAGGCTTCCCTGTCCCTCACCATCTCCCAGAGTCTGCCCAAGTTCATGTCCACTGAATTGGTGATGCCATCCAACCATCTCATCCTCTGTCATCCTCTTCTCCTGCCCCCAGTCTTTTCCAGCTTCAGGGTCTTTTCCAATGAGTTGGCTTTTTACATCAGGTGGCCAAAGTATTCGAGATTTAGCTTCAGCATCAGTCCTTCCAATGAATATTCAGGGTTGATTTCCTTCAGGATTGACTGGTTTGCTCCCGTTGCTGTCCAAGAGACTCTCAAGAGTCTTCTCTAGCACCAGTTTGAAAGCATCAGTTCTTTGGTGTTCAGCCTTCTTTATGGTCCAACTCTCACATCCATACATGACTACTAGAAAAACCATAGCTTTGACTAGACAAAACTTTGTTGGTAAAGTGATGTCTCTGCTTTTTAACATGCTGTCTAGGTTTCTCATAGCTTTTCTTCCAAGGAGCAAGTGTCTTTTAATTTCATGGCTACAATCACTGTCTACAATGATTTTGGAAACCGAGAACATAAAATCTGTCACTGTTTCCTTTTTTCCCCATCTACTTGCCATTTGATAATAATTATATGTGGGTGTACACACTTTGGAGGGGGTCAGAAGTCCATTTGTTAAACATTTACAAGCACAACACTGGTCAGGGATCTTAGAATACACCTGGAAATCTGTGGCATAAAGTCCTTAGAATTAATTCTCAAGCCGTGGATAAACTCCCCTTAGATAGACTGCTGTTCCCTTCTGACTTTAGGTGTCCAGGACAGTATGCAGTTGGTTCTTTTAAATTAGCTCTTTGTTTACTACAATCATATGCATTACATCTGTCAAACCTCGGGGTTTTTTTTTTTTTTTTCCTTTTGTACATTTCCTCTTCTTTATAACTTTTAGTGATTTCTTTCTGACCTCATTGGTGTTAACAAATTCTCCGAATTTATATCCATCTGCAAACGTCATTAATATGCTATTTACTCCCTCATTAACACTGAAACATTATCATTTATCATTATCTTCAGTAATGATTCTGGGATTATGGGTATGGGAGCTTTTGAAACGGAGAAGGCAATGGCACCCCACTCCAGTACCCTTGCCTGGAAAATCCCATGGACGGAGGAGCCCGGAAGGCTGCAGTCCATGGGGTCGTGGAGGGTCGGACATGACTGAGCGACTTCACTTTCACTTTTCATTTTCATGCATTGGAGAAGGAAATGGCAACCCACTCCTGTGTTCTTGCCTGGAGAATCCCAGGGACGGGGAGCCTGGTGGGCTGCCGTCTATGGGGTCGCACAGAGTCAGACTCGACTGAAGTGACTTAGCAGCAGCAGCAGCTTTTGAAAGTCTGGCTTCCAATCAGTAAGTTGAAAGCAGATGAATCTGGGAAGACCATGAATTATCAGGAGCATGCCAAGGGCTTGCCAACTGGGTTTATAAAGTAGTTGAAGTCAGCATTCAAGGTAAAGTTCACCACCACCACCTCATCCAGTGTTAGTTGATACTAGAAGGAACATAGGGATACTTTACACCAAGATAATACCCATGCATCCCAGTAGCCACAGTAAGTTCTATTTATGTGAGTGTCCCATGAGCCTTCAAGCAAACCAACAAAAAGAATCACATTTTCTAGCTTTCTACACGCTGTGCTTTTCTCCTTAGCCTCTGCACTCACGATAACAAACTATAGATTTGCGATCGTTGGTTTAGCTACTTTATGTGGACAGAAAGACAATTTGAGAACTGGGAGCTATAACCTCACAACCACTGAAAGTAAGGACCCATCTATTCACCGTTACTTTGTTTCTCTTAGATCTAAATGAACCCTTTATTTATTGAAACCTGCCTTCATTCTTGTGGAGTAAGAAGTAACTCAGATAAACACCCTGGCAAACAGACCACAGCAATAACAATGGTCCTTAATGCTGTGGATAGAGATCAATTTGGGGTCTTGCAGCTGAGACCCCAGGCACCATGGAGCAGACACAGGCATGCTCACTGTAACCTGTCCGTGTTCCTGACCCACAGAAACAGAGGAACCAGAATTACATTTGGTTTAAGCTGAGATTTGGGGGGGAGTTTGTAATGAGGAATAGATAACAAATACAGCTCCTGCTAACCAAAAATATACCACGTCTGCAGCAGTGTTGATTGTGGTAGAGCTAAGCAGGAGGGCTAAATTATCATAACTGAGCAACCACATAAGATGTTCATGTTTAATAATATCGGAAACACACATGAACCCAGAGTCCAAACAAGTTAGGACCTTTATAAGGATCCATCCATAACCACTCTGCAGCCCCATCCCTTCTCTCTCACTGTCCAAAAAATCAATCATTTCCTTGCTTTCTTTTCTGTATATGACTATCGATCAGGTGCTACAATTTGTAATTTACTTTTTCCAGCTGATATTGGTAAAATTCATCCATGCTCTCCACCACATTCATTCGACTGTTGTATACAACCCCGCTGTGTGGATAAACCACAGTGCAGCCCTTCCCCTGACAATGGGTGCCTGTTTCCAGGTGGTGTGTTGTGAACGGTGCTGTCTAAACCCTTGGACCATTTCCACTATTGTGCACATGTAAGAGCTTTGCTCAGGTATAGATCTGGGGATAGAATCACCCAGTCAATTTAACAACGTCTTCATGGAAATGTTTTCGATGTTAAAAAAAAAAAAAAATAGCCTATGGTCAAACATACTCAGCCATATTTTCTACAGTTTCATCTTTTTGTATCAAGCTATTTAATCACTCTGAGGTTTATTTATTTACTTTTTACCATGTGAGGTAGGGATCTAATTTTTATATTTTTCTTACCAAGTATTTTAATTTTAAATAATTGAACTGATTTGTCATGACATATGTCTTAGATCACATTTCCACTCATGCATGGGTCTATTCCATTGGTCAGCCTGACTATCAGTATGCCAATGCTGCTGTTTTAATTACTACACTTTTCCAACTAATCTTGATATTATGTAGGACAAGTTACTCATTATGGTTAATCTCTTTCAATTATATCCTTTATTCAAACATATTTTTAGAAAAACCATATCAAGATCCATTAAATACCAGGCTGACATTTAATTGTGTTGAATTTCTAGGTGAGTTTGTGGAGCATTGACATTTATGTGACATTACCTTATTATCCATGGACATGGTGTATTTTCCCAATTATTTAAGTCTTCTTTAATATTTCTAGATAAAATTTATGGCTTTTATCCCTTAGAGAGCTTGCATATCTTTTGATATATTTATTTATAGGTCTCTGGTATTCTCTGATACTGTGGTAAATGGTTCCTTCTTTTAAATTATGTTTTCTACTTTTTAGCCATTGATGTGCAAAAAGATGACTGGCTTTCTGTATTTTATCTTTATATCCAGCTAACTCAACATTCAAAAAACTCAGCATTCAAAAAATGAAGATCATGGCATCTGGTCCCAACACTTCATGGCAAATAGATGGGGAAACAATGAAAACAGTGACAGACTTTATTCTGGGGGGCTCCAAAACCACCACAGATGTTGACTGCAGTCATGTAATGAAAAGATGCTTGCTCCTTGGAAGAAAAGCTATGACAAACCTAGACAGCAAGTTAAAAAGCAGAGACAAAGGTCCATCTAGTCAAAGCTATGGTTTTTCCAGTAGTCATGTATGGATGTGAGAGTTGGACCATAAAAAAGGCTGAGCACCGAAGAACTGATGCTTTTGAACTGTTGTGTTGGAGAAGACTCTTGAGAGTCCCTTGGACTGCAAGGAGATACAACCAGTCCATCCTAAAGGAGATCAGTCCTAAGTGTTCATTGGAAGGACTGATGTTGAAGCTGAAACTCCAATACTTTGGTGAGCTTATGCGAAGACCAGACTCATTTGAAAAGACCTTGATGCTGGGAAAGATTGAGGGCAGGAGGATAAGGGGACGACAGATGATGAGATGGTTGGATGGCATCTCAAACTTGATGGACACGAGTTTGAACAAGTTCCAGGAGTTGGTGAAGGACAGGGAGCCTGGCATGCTGCAGTCCATGGGGTCACAAAGAATTGGATACAACTGAGTGACTGAAGTGAACTGAACTTTTTAATCCCCTCCCCACATTTACAATAATTGGCCTGATTTACTGGTTTTTTCCACATGAATGATTATATTATCTGAAAGTAGTGACACAATTTCCTCAGTTCTAATTTGTATGCCTCTAACTTATTTATGTTTGTTCCACAGCACTGGTGAGAATTGTCAACTTTGAATATATGTGTTCAAAGTTTCATCTCATGTAAATTTTAAGCCAAACACGTCTAACATTTTTCATCTGCCATAATGCTTGCTTGTTTGTTTTACATCTTAGATCTTCTTTGTGATGCTTAATTCTATGCGTCCCCTTGTCCTGGATAAAGTGTGCCCTGGTATTTGGTCAAACATTATTCTGGATTTTAGGGTGTTTCAGATGAGATTAAAATTTTAATCAGGACTCTAATTAAAACAGATTGCTCTGCATATGTGGGTGGGCCTCATCCAATCAGGTGAAGGCCTAAAAAGAACAAGACAACCAGCATTCCAAGAGCAAGAAAGAATACTCCAGCACACTACCATAAGACTCACCTGACATCAGGCTCCCTGGCTCTCCAGTCTGTCAGCCTGCCCTGCAGATTCCAGACTTTCCAGCCCATGTAGTCTCATGAACAAATTATTTATAATAAATGTTTTTCCCTATGTATATTTTATTATACCATTTCTCCAGAGATATTACTAATAAATGCTTTAATTGGGTTTTGGAATTCTTGCTGCTACTGCTAAGTCACTTCAGTCGTGTCTGACTCTGTGCGACCCCATAGACAGCAGCCCACCAGGCTCCCCCATCCCTGGGATTCTCCAGGCAAGAACATTGGAGTGGGTTGCCATTTCCTTCTCCAATGCATGAACGTGAAAAGTGAAAGTGAAGTCGCTCAGTCATGTCTGACTCTTAGCGACCCCATGGACTGCAGCCTACCAGGCTCCTCCGTCCATGGGATTTTCCAGGCAAGAGTACTGGAATGGGGTGCCATTGCCTTCTCCATTGGAATTCTTAAATACTCTCAATTTCCTAATTGTATGTTTTTCTTAATTAGCAATAAGTATTGAATTATATATTACTTTTTATGTATCTATTGAGATACTCATGCAGCTTTTTATCTCTTCATCCATTGATGTAAATGACATTTTGAATTTTCTAATAAATAATTATTAAATACCTGGGATAAACCTAATGTGATCATGAGATAGTAAGATTCTTTTCAAGTACACTGCAGGACTTAATTTACTAATTTTTTTTAGGAATTTTGTTTCTATCTTAAAGAGAAAATGAATCTATAGTTTTCTTTATAGTTTTAGTAACAGAATGACGCTATATTGTGAAAAAAGTTGGTGAGTGTTTCGTTTATTTTGTGTTTCTTTAAAAAGTTTATGTAAGTTTGAATGATTTCTATCTAGTCTTGGAAGACTTTGTCTACAAAATCATGTAGGCATACTACTTTCCTTGTAGAAAGAGTCTTAGCTTAATTTCTTTACTAGCTACAAGGCTATTAAGTAATCATTTTAGAATGAAATTTAGTATAGTCTATTTTTTCTAAGTTTTAAAAAATTCCAGCATATAAATCTCCATTTTATGGATAGTTATGTTCTCCTTTTTCACAGTAATATGTATCTCTCTCCTGATTAGAGCTTTCTCAAAAGTTTATACATTCTAACAGTATTTTTATTCCAAAGAATAACTTTTGATTATAGATCTCAATTATAAAATATTTTTTATTCCATTTGCTTTTACCTATATATTTATTATCTCTTTTTCTTTAGGTTTATTATATCACTTTTTCTAATTTCTAAGCTAGAAAATCTGCTCATTATTTAAGAATTTACTCCTTTCTATTATAAATACTTAAGACTATAACATTTCAGAAATACCACTTTTGCAGATCCTACAAGTTTCAATATGGAGCATTGTTACTGCCAGCTGTATGTAATATTTTAAAATTTTTATAGTAATTTCTTTCATAATCCATAATGTATTTATCAGCATGTTTTTAACTTCTACATATATCTCTTTGTTATTAACTTTTATATTAATGGTGTTGTAGTGAATGAATATGGTCTGTATAATACCTGCTGTTGAGATGTTATTGAGATTTTGTTATGATGAAATATGCATGACTATTTTTTACTTCATGTGTGCTGCAGAAAAAAATTTTCTTCTCAATTGTTGAGTATGGAACTCTATAAGAGACCATTAACTCAGGCTTCCTGGTTGTATGGCTTTATTTTCATTAACCTACATGCTTGTTCTGTCAATGATCAAGACATGTATTATATCTCCCACCATGATGGTAGATTTTCCTTATAGTTTTATCAGTTTTTTTTCTTCATGTATCTTGAAACTCTTCCATTAGATTTATACATTCCTAAAACTGCTACATTGTCTAAGAAAACTGAATCATATATCATTATACACTGTCCCATTCCATCTCTACTACTGTTTATTTCACCTGAAACACAATTTCATCTGATATTAATATAGGTATGCAAACTTAATTTACTTAATATTTCTTATATTTATTTTCCATCTTTTCACTTCTAACTTTCCACATCTTTGTGTTCTGAGTGTATCTTTTCTAAAGAGTCTACATCTTAAATTTTTAATCCAATTAATCGATGTTTGTCTTCAAATATGAAATTTATTTCTATTCATTTATACTCTTGATTTTGTTTCTATCACAATTTACTATTTTTAATGCTTCCTGTGTATCTTTTATTCTGACTTCTTTCTGAGACCTGTAAAAGTAGACCTGGTGAGTCTAGAACTTTAGTTTCCATTTTCTCCAGTTCCCACCATGTTGGTATAAACGGTACCAGTGCCCTCCAATTAAAATACAATTGAAACCATATTCAAAATTTTATATTTTTAGTGGACACATAAAAGTAAAAGAAATAGATGAATTAATTTTAATGATATGTTTTAACTTAGCCCATATGTTCAACAGAGCATTTAAAACTGAAATTGATATAAATATTTTGCATTCTTTAATAGCAAGTTTTTGAAATCTTGTGTGTACTTTATAGAATTTTAATTCAAAATGTTCACATTTCAAATAGCTAGTGGCTATCATATTAGTACAGCTCTAGACTTTTAATTTATTTTCTATTGTGTCTTTGCTATTTAAGGTTACAATAAAAACCTTAACAAGACATTTAATAACCTTCATTTCATATAGCTATTGTGACAAGTCCTAGATTTCTCTTGCCTTTTGAGTAGTTTATAAAGTCTATTTTAAGCTAATTGATTGTGAGTTTCTCATAAAGTTTCTGAAATTTTATAATTGGAATAATAATTTTATCACACTCTCATATTCAAGTGAAAATGTAACTGTATATATGCTTCTAGGTTTTAAACACTTGTCATCCTGCATCAAGGGTTATTTTTGAAAAACCTGTTGCTAACTCGATTCTTATTCTTGATCTGTCAACTTTTGGAACTCCAACGTCTTCAAATTTTATTGTTTCCAAGAGTGGACTCTTCCATCTGTTCCCCTTTGATGTTCCTTGAACCCGACCCATCTGGAATTTTTTTTTTTTAATTTTGAGAAATTTGTTATTTGAAATATTTTCTCATTTCCATTAGAAGTATTTTATTTCTGAGACCTGCTTCTTAGGTATTACTATGTCTGTCTCTAGCCTTCATATTTCTTAGCCATGTATATTCCATTATTTGCCTTTCATTTTTTTTATTAATTTATTTACTTTAACTGGAGGCTAATTGTATGTTGTGGTTTTTGCCATACAGTGACATGAATCAGCCATGAGTGTACATATGTCCCCCATCCTGAACCCACCTCCCAACTCCCTCCTCATCTCATCCCTCAGGCTGCCTTTCATTTTTGACACTGAAAATTTGCTCAAATATCTTCCAAAGACTTCATTGGTTCCTCAATTTTCTTTCTGCTGCTTATTCATTTACTATTTCTTTAAAATTTGATATTTTTATATTTAATATTCTTATTTATGTTTTCTTGTTCTTGACTTAAACTGCTAATGTTTTTATCAAACTACTTTTAATTTTTGTAGTTCAGCCATTCTACTATTAATGCCTCTAATGAAATTTATAGTCTGGTATTTTATATTTATTTTGAAATAGTAACAATTTTCAAGTATTTTTTTATTATTATTTTTTACTTTACAATATTGTATTGGTTTTGCCATACATCAACATGTATCCACCATGGGTGTACATGTGTTCCCCATCCTGAACCCCCCTCCCACCTCCGTCCCCATACCATCCCTCTGGGTCATCCCAGTGCACCAGCCCCAAGTTTCCTGTATCCTGCGTTGAACCTGGACTGGCGATTCGCTTCTTATTTTTTAAGCTCATTTCCCTCTGAGGGATGACCATACTACCAGGCAAATCTTCCTTGGGATGGTCATACTCTAGCCTTCGGCCTTGAAGGGAAGAGGAGGCAGATACTGGGAACCAGGAAAACAGTCCATGACTCAGAAGAGTACAGGCCATCTCTCATGTTGGGACCACATCTCTAGCCCCAGGGAGCAG
Organism: Bubalus bubalis; assembly: GCF_019923935.1. Taxonomy (NCBI): domain Eukaryota; kingdom Metazoa; phylum Chordata; class Mammalia; order Artiodactyla; family Bovidae; genus Bubalus; species Bubalus bubalis. The sequence goes on along the minus strand of NC_059161.1, from coordinate 114,226,435 downwards.
CAGCATTTAGGGTAGATCCTCCTCAGATTATGACTCATATCCTTGGGAATGGGTTGGGGTTACTGTGTATACTGTACTTAGTCGATCAGTCGTGTCCAACTCTTTGCAACCCCACGGACTGTAGCCCACCAAGCTCCTCTGTCCAGGCAAGAATACTGGAGTGGGTAGCCATTCCCTTCCCTAGGGGATCTTCCTGATGCAGGGATCAAACCCGGGTCTTCTGCTTGGTAGGCAGATTCTCTACCGTGGGGGCCACCAGGGAATCGCAGAGGCTAGTGCAGCGCCCTACAAGTACAAGGTTTTGAGTCCTCACAGATTGTAGCCAAGAACCCCATGCCAGGTACCACATTAACTGTGACTATGTTGTGGGAGTCACTGTCAGGCCCAGACATGGGGTAAAAGGAGTAAGCAGAATTTCAGATTATTTGCCCATGTCACCTTTCCAACACCATACTGGTGGCATCTTCTCTCTGACCAAAGCCAGTGTGCACCCACACAGTGGTTCAAACCTGGGCTCCCGCTGTCTGTCACTGCTCAGGCACTGACTAGGGAGAGGATGCCTCTGCCACATAATTCCGTGTCTTGTTAGGAACCACCAACTTTCCTTTATTATGTCAAGGTAACCTCAACTATTTACCAACACTCTCCAAACCTTCTTATATTTTGAACTGTATACTATTATGAGGCATTATTTTTATTATTATTAATAACAATATTTACATTTTATTGCAAAATAAATATGTATTTTTACATATTTTTGTACTATATCTTTTTGAATCATAAAGTATTCTCAAGCCCATCTATTTCTATTCATGATTATACACACACCCCAATGTTTATAGCAGCACTATTTACAATTGCCAGGATACGGAAGCAACCTAAGTGTTCTTCAACAGAAGAATGAATAAAGATGATGTGATATACAAACACACACACGCACACACACACACACACACACACAGAGGAATACTACATACTGCTGCTGCTGCTAAGTCGCTTCAGTCATGTCCGACTCTGTGCGACCCCATAGACGGAAGCCCACCAGGCTCCCCCATCCCTGGGATTCTCCAGGCAAGAACACTACTACTCAGGCATAAAAAGAATAAAATTTTTGCCATTTGCAGCAACACAGATGGACTTGGAGGGCATTATGCTAAAAAGTGAAACAAGTCAGACAGAGAAAAAAAATACTGTATGACATTACTTATATGTGGAATCTTAAAAACACAACAAACAAAGTTCAATTCAGTGACTCAGTTCAGTTCAGTCACTCAGTTGTGTCCAACTCTTTGCAACCCCATGAATTGCAGCATGCCAGGCCTCCCTGTCCATCACCAACTCCCAGAGTTTACTCAAACTCATGTCCATCGAGTCGGTGATGCCATCCAGCCATCTCATCCTCTGTCATCCCCTTCTCCTCCTGCCACCAATCCCTCCCAGCATCAGGGTCTTTTCCAGTGAGCCAACTCTTCGCATGAGGTGGTTCCAAAGTATTGGAGTTTCAGCTTCAGCATCAGTGCTTCCGAAGAAAGCCCAGGGCTGATCTCCTTTAGAATGGACTGGTTGGATCTCCTTGCAGTCCAAGGGACTCACAAGAGTCCTCTCCAACACCACATTTCAAAGCGTCAATTCTTTGGCACTTAGCTTTCTTCACAGTCTAATTCTCACTTATGTACATAATCACTGGAAAAACCATAGCCTTGACTAAATGGACCTTTGTTGGCAAAGTAATGTCTCTGCTTTTCAATATGCTATCTAGGTTGGTCATAACTTTCCTTCCAAGGAGTAAGCGTCTTTTAATTTCATGGCTGCAATCACCATCTGCAGTGATTCTGTAGCCCCAAAAAATAAAGTCTGACACCGTTTTCACTGTTTCCCCATCTATTTCCCATGAAGTGATGGGACCAGATGCCATGATCTTCGTTTTCTGAATGTTGAGCTTTAAGCCAACTTTTTCACTCTCCTCTTTCACTTTCATCAAGAGCCTTTTTAGTTCCTCTTCACTTTCTGCCATAAGGGTGGTGTCATCTGCATATCTGAGGTTGTTGATATATCTCCCAGCAATCTTGATTCCAGCTTGTGCTTCTTCCAGCCCAGCGTTTCTCATGATGTACTCTGCATATAAGTTAAATTATCAGGGTGACAATATACAGCCTTGATGCACTCCTTTTCCTATTTGGAACCAGTCTGTTGTTCCATGTCCAGTTCTAACTGTTGCTTCCTGACCTGCATATAGGTTTCTTAAGAGGCAGGTCAGGTGGTCTGGTATGCCCATGTCTTTCAGAATTTTCCACAGTTTATTGTGATCCACACAGTCAAAGGCTTTGGCAGTCAATAAAGCAGAAATAGATGTTTTTCCGGAACTCTCTTGTTTTTTCCATGATCCAGTGGATGTTGGCAATTTGATCTCTGGTTCTTCTGCCTTTTCTAAAACCAGCTTGAACATCTGGAAGTTCACGGTTCACATATTGCTGAAGCCTGGCTTGGAGAATTTTGAGCATTACTTTACTAGCGTGTGAGATGACTGCAATTGTGCGGTAGTTTGAGCATTCTTTGGCATTGCCTTTCTCTGGAATTGGAATGAAAACTGACCTTTTCCAGTCCTGTGGCCACTGCTGAGTTTTCCAAATTTGCTGGCATATTGAGTGCAGCATTTTCACAGCATCATCTTTCAGGATTTGAAATAGCTCAACTGGGATTCGGAGAAGGCAATGGCAACCCACTCCAGTGCTCTTGCCTGGAGAATCCCAGGGATGGGGGAGCCTGGTGGGCTGCCGTCTATGGGGTCGCACAGAGTCGGATACGACTGAAGCAACTTAGCAACAGCAGCAACTGGGATTCCGTCACCTCCACTAGCTTTGTTCATAGTGATGCTTTCTAAGGCCCACTTGACTTCACATTCCAGGATATCTGGCTCTAGGTGAGTGATCACACCATCATGATCATCTTGGTCATGAAGATCTTTTTTTGTATAGTTCTTCTGTGTATTCTTGCCACCTCTTCTTAATATCTTCTGCTTCTGTTAGGTCCATACCATTTCTGTCCTTTATTGAGCCCATCTTTGCATGAAATGTTCCCTTGGTATCTCTAATTTTCTTGAATAGATCTCTAGTCTTTCCCATTCTGTTGTTTTCCTTTTTCTTTGTATTGATTGCTGAGGAAGGTTTTCTTATCTCTCCTTGCTATTCTTTGGAACACTGCATTCAGATGCTTATATCTTTCTTTTTCTCCTTTGCTTTTCACTTGTCTTCTTTTCACAGCTATTTGTAAGGCCTCCTCAGATAGCCATTTTTCTTTTTTGCATTTCTTTTCCATAGGGATGGTCTTGATCCCTGTCTCCTGTACAATGTCACAAACCTCATTCCATAGTTCATCAGGCACTCTATCAGATCTAGTCCCTTAAATCTGTTTCTCACTTCCACTGTATAGGCATAAGGGATTCGATTTAGGTCATACCTGAATGGTCTAGTGGTTTTCCCTACTTTCTTCAATTTAAATCTGAATTTGGCAATAAGGAGTTCATGATCTGAGCCACAGTCAGCTCCCGATCTTGTTTTTGCTGACTGTATAGAGCTTCTCCATCTTTGGCTGCAAAGAATATAATCAATCTGATTTTGGTGTTGACCATCTGGTGATGTCCATATGTAGAGTCTTCTCTTGTGTTATTGGAAGAGGGTGTTTGGCCTTGGAATATGGAATGAAGCAGGGCAAAGGCTAATCGAGTTTTGCCAAGAGAACGCACTGGTCATAGCAACAAACAAAGGAACGTAACAAAAAAGAAGCAGACTCAGATATAGAGAAGCAATGTGGTTACCACTGGGGAGAGGGAAGTGGGGAGGGACAAGATAAGGGTAGGGAAGTAAGAGGTACAAAGTATTATGTATAAAATAAGCCACAAGGAGACACTGCACAACATAGAGAATAGAGCCAATATTTTACAATTATAAATGGAGTATAACCTGTAAAAATTGTGAGTCACTATATTGTACCCCTGTAATATACATTACTGCACAGCAACTATACTTCAGCAAGAGAAAGAAATCTGAGTCCTTAAAAGGGAAGAACGTGGGAATAGCCGATGGCAGAGCAAGGACTAGGACGAAGTGCACAGCCTGCGTGCTATTTGAGATAATGTGTGTAGAACACCTCCCTTTGACTTCCTTCTCCCTCGCTCAACCCAAAGCTACTCCACTCTTCTCTCATGTCCTTCAGATTTCAAGTAGCACCCTCTAGTGTGTGCCCTGAATCAGCTGTGGACTCATATTTGCCTTTCATAATGTGATAAACATTCATCTTCTCTCAGCAGTTGTCTTTCTGTTCTGAAAAAGAAAATTATCTTTTGCTACAGTACCCACTCATCCCCCTGATCATTTTAATTGCCTCGTTTTGGAGTCTCTTACTATTTCTCTCCTTCATTTCAGCAGTTAGAATTTTAGGTAGGAAAAATGCAGTTCTGATGGACTTCCAGCCAACAGTCAGCATCTGTTGGCCATTTGGGCTGCAGCTGCATAGAAATGATGGTGGAGAGTAACTCTGAGCATCTCTTCCTACATGGCAGCTGACCCAGAGAATGCAACTCACAACACATCTGTAGGCGGGTCACTGAAGTTCTCTGGGCCCCAGTTAAATAAGGAGGGTCATAGGCATCCCCCATGTGGAGAAAGAGTTACTAATGAGAGGTCCTCAAGGAATGTCAAGCCAGACCTGAGAAGGATGGTCGAGGACGATGAACCCACACCTGCTGAGTGGGATTTTCAGTGTTATCTGGGCTGAAAAGCACCAGGGGAAATTCATTGTTTCTGACGACAAGAGTCATTTCCTGAATCACAGGATGCTGATCCGTATTAACACAGGTTGCACTCCTTGTTCAGAATCAGTTTGAACACCCAACCAGCTCTCCCTTTCTCTAAGTCCTTCACTTTGATTTCACTGCCACAGTACCTTCGTTACTGGCACCACAACAAAGATGACCAGAGCCTATCCTCTTTGGAAGGCATGTGGACCACTCTTCAATCATTTTATCATCATCATTAGTATTAGTATTTTCAAATAAGAAAAATTTCCATTTTAAATATCTGTAGGAAAGAGTACACACAGTAAAATGAAATTAATCTGTCATCTCACAACTCTGAGATAACCACTTGCAAAATGTTGGTATATTTCCCTTCAGCTATATACGTTCTAGTTTCAGATGTTTGATATCCTGGTTTAATTTACTTCAGAGAGAATTTTCTCATGCTATTAAATAATACTAAAAAGCACGATGTATCCTAGTAATACAGTGTTCCTCTGGCTAGATCATAATTCGTATTCTGTTTGCTAAAATCTCTTTGCTTATTTTATTGTATCTAATCTAAAAGTGCTATGATAACCATCTTTGCCCACATCTTCATCCATGTCTTTGCTGATTTTGAATGACTGCTTCCCTAAAAGGTAAACTACTAACTCAGCGATTATTTTGAGGTCTTTGATAGACATCACCAAATGGATGATAACTTTCATTAACCTTTTCCAACCGTCATGCATCTGCTGTGATTGCAGCAATGTATCAATACTGGAGATGCCAGAATCAAACATAAAGAATCACCCCGTAACAGCCTCAGTGAATTGGACAGTCTACAGACACACAGCTTAGAACTGAGAAAACATTACCACACCATCCGATGCTCTAAATGAACAGAACTTTACCACTCCTGAAAATTCTTGACCCAAGAAATAAAGTGGCAAAACTTTGTTTTAGGTATATTTTGAAAATTCATTGATCTAAATAGTGGTCCACTTTACCTGCCTGTACTAAGATAAATTGCCCCTTTTTAGAAAAATAGATTGTTAAGCTATGATCAAACTGTTTACTCTTTGAGACTTGTTTCCAAATCCTCACCTCTGAGTCCACCAACACGATTATAATACTGACACCCTAATATACACTGTATCACAACTATTATAATATATAACCCTAATATACACTGTATTATATACACTGTATCACCCTAATATACACTGTACCACCACCTTGGCCCAGTCCCAGTGGGGCCTCTCAGAGAAGCACCTGCCTTAGCCCAGACATACCCCTGACACCCAACATGAACCGTCCTTTTCTTTCTTTTCTAGAGACACTGCTGAAAAGACTTCCCTGGTGGTCCAGTGGATAAGATTCCAAGCTTCCACTGCATGGGGCAAGGGTATGATCCCTGGCCCCCTGGTCAGGGAAGTTCCACACACTGCACAGTGTGGCCAAAATAAACAAAGAAATAAAAATTAGATTAAAAGGCAGTAGCCTTCTGAACTGTGGGACCCACAAGCCATTCCAGAGGTCACCATAGGAGTGGCAGAACTGCTGAGCATCCCCAGGATGCAGGCAGGTGTGCAGGGCCTTCGTGCTGTCTCATGTCATCCTCACAACACCCTGTGGACCAAGCACTGTGGCTCTTGTTGCCAAATACTACATACTGAGAACTGGCTTCATGAACTCTACCACAGGATTTAACAGCATCACCCACAACTTCTGTCCTTACAGCCTGCCCCTGCTTGATCCCTGGGGACTGCTTCTCCCACCCTAGCACCCCCCGCACGTTATCACCTGGAGGGGGTCTGGCTCACATCTCGAGATGGTATGTCCCACGCTGAGTCATCTTTCTCCTTTATGCTTTTTATTATGAAAGTGTTTTCTTCATCCATACATGTGGAGAGTAGAGAGAAGCTGATATTAATATACCTATCTCCTTGACTTGAAACTAAAAGACGCTTGTTCCTTGGAAGGAAAGTTATGACCAACCTAGATAGCATATTGAAAAGCAGAGACATGACTTTGCCACCAAAGGTCCGTCTAGTCAAGGCTATGGTTTTTCCAATGGTCATGTATGGATGTGAGAGTTGGACTGTGAAGAAAGCTGAGAGCCGAAGAACTGATGCTTTTGAACTGTGGTGTTGGAGAAGACTCTTGAGAGTCCCTTGGACTGCAAGGAGATCCAACCAGTCCATCCTAAAGGAAATCAGTCCTGGATGTTCTTTGGAAGGAATGATGCTAAAGCTGAAACTCCTGTACTTTGGCCACCTCATGCGAAGAGTTGACTCATTGGAAAAGACTCTGATGCTGGGAGGGATTGGGAGCAGGAGGAGAAAGGGATGACAGAGGATGAGATGGCTGGATGGCATCACCAACTCAATGCACATGAGTTTGGGTGAACTCCGGGAGTTGGTGATGGAGAGGGAGGCCTAGCGTGCTGCAATTCATGGGGTCACAAAGAGTCGGACACGACTGAGCAACTGAACTGAACTGAACTCCCTGACTTAACCATTTTAAGATAGTTTCCTTTTTGATTCATCTATTTTTCATAACGCTTCATTTTACTTCTTCCCTATGTGTTTCTCTACAAAACAAAATAACTCTTTTCCTACATAACCATAATTACTGCCTCTCAAAGGCTGTTCTTGCTCCAGCAATCTGCCAAATATTCTTACTAATTTGTGCTAGAAGTTCAGCGTGGATCTGACCTCCTCCCATGCTTGTCTCCCTCCCACCAAGTTCTCAGTTCACAGACTTACACATACATACAGAGTTATTTTTTGTTTCCATATTACAGACCCTGCTGTATAATGGGTCTCTGTTCACTCACTTCTCACCCCAGTTCCAGCACCATCATGTCTGTCTCCAAGCTGAGCAATCTGTTACACTCCAACTGGATGGAAGTTCTTAAAACACGGTGCTGACCAGACAGACCACAGTTCTGTAGAGCATCGCAGTTTCAAGTTTTTGTTATGTTTTGTTTATGGGCCCAGGAACTTCTGATGTGGTCTTGATCAGCTGTTTACAAAAATACTTATTAAGATACTGGTGGGAAAGGATGTTGTTGCTGTTCAGTTGCTAAGTCGTGTCTGACTCTGTGACCCTATGGACTGCATCACACCAGGTTTCACTGTCCCTCATCATCTCCCAGAGTTTGCTCAAACTCACATCCATTGAGTTGGTGATGCCATCCAACCATCTCATCCTCTGCTGCCCCCTTCTCCTCCTTCCTTCAATCTTTCCCAGCACCAGAGTCTTTTCCAATGACTTGGCTCTTTGCATTAATGGCCAAAGTATGAAAATACAACAAATCCCTAAAACAGACAGACATTTACTCCTGGAATCTGGGCACAAACCTCCACACATAGTAAGGTGAAGTAGCACGCGTGAAAAAACAGAGGGTGCTGATGGACACAGCGGAAATGGAAAGACCACACAACAACGTGAGGAACACCGGAGGCAGCCGGGCTGTCCCCAGCACAATGTGTTCACACAGCCCTGTTATCCGGAAAGAAACAACGGGAGGCGGGAAGGAGGCCAAGATGACTTTCCTGCAGACTCAGGTGCCCCTGGTCCATCACTTAGCAAATCTTGGAAAGAAGACAGCCCCAGAGTTGGTAAATGCTGGAGCCTAGTCTCTGCATTTCCATAAAAAAATGCAGAAAGCACAGCTAGAAATATTATCACTCAAAGGAGAAATCAACTTCATATAGGCCAAATAGTACAGTGAAAATAAGTATATTTCTAAATAAATACATATTTTAATGAATGTTATGCAAATTAAAAAAAAATAAGGTGAAACAGATAAATTATTGGCAATATGAATTAAAATAGCAGAAGTACTATCACAGGAGACTGTAACATTGTAAGACATAAAATAGACTCCCAAAATAAAAAGACATAGAGAATATCTTTTTATATCTTTTTTTTAATTTAAAGCACTGAATTAATAAAATTTTCTTGACTACAAGTAGCAACGCACCTTACTTTCAAATGATCATAGACCATTATGAAATATTATCTACTGGATCAAAAAAAAAAAAGTATCAATAAATTCCCAGTAACATAAATTGCATGGGTCATGTTCTACAATCACACTCCAAGAAGAAAAAATAACAAAAATTTAAATAATGAAAATGTAATCAGTGGGAAATTAAAAATTACTCTTAAATTAATAAGAAATCAAAGACAAATTAAAATGGAAACCAGTTTGGGGGGGCAGACAAAAAACTAAATTCAAATTCAACCCTTAACAGAATGATGGGGCACAGATCTTAAATGCTTTACTATTAGAAAAATTAACATTAGATGAGCCTCTTGAAAGACTATGAAAAAAATAGAGAAAATAAAAATAAGTAGAACTAGAAAGGAGAACGGGTCACGACAACAGATTTTTTAACAACAGACTCTACTTTTTCTTAAGTATAAGAAAATATCATGTATAATTCCATAACTATAATTTGAAAATTCAGTTCAAATAAACTATTTGCTAGAAAAGCAAAAAGCTATCAAGACTCCCTTTAAAAGCAGTAGAACACTGGAATTCACCAATAACTATGGGGTAAAAAATCTGTAAGTTTTCAAAATCATTTCTGAGATCAAGCAGTGTTTAAGAAAAAATTCTGTGAAATTTCTGAGTAGATACTCACCACAAAAATATCTATGTATGTACACGCACACACTGCTGTCTCTCCTAAGTGTGGAGCAAGATAAATTGCCTCCCAAGTTATTTCATAAAAACTCTGTAATACAGACTCCAACAAATGACAAAAGACAGCACTGAAATGAAAACTACAGGCTGGAGATGCTTATGAATACAGATGCAAAATCCTCTTTAAATATCAATAAAATGAATTCAATAGTGTGTTTTTAAAGCCACTTGGGACAACTGTTTCTGTGGTTTAATATTGAGAAACCTGTTAATCAAATCATTAGATAATATTAACTCCATTGATGCAAACCAAAAGGACAAGAAAAACTTCTCAACTCTTTCCACTTTTCCAAAGGAGCTTTGTGTAAAACAGGTAAAGATACTTCCTCAGCATAATAAGACAGATCCATCTTGAACCAACAGCCAGCACAGACTTAGAAGGGAGTAACAAGAAGAATCCAGTTATTACTGTAATTCTTCAACACCCTTTTGCAGTCTAGCCAAGCCATTACAGCATGAGATGAAATATGAGGAAGAGAGGAGATGGGATTATCACCGTATCTACTTGGAAAACCCAAGAGAACAAAACGAAAATCTACTGTAACTAATGAGACAATTGAACAATAATTGGATCTGAATTAGGCTAAAATATTTTAGGATCTGAAAATAATCTTTTGAAAATACCTAACAGAAACAATTTCAACAATAGGAACACAGTGGAGGAAAAAAATTTTTTAATTTATAGAAATAACTATGAAATATGTTGAGAACTATGAAAGTATAGAATTACAAAACTTTGATGACAGAAAGAAAATAAGCCTGAATAAATAGAAAATCATACAATATTCCTAGAAATCAAGAGTGAAGATATCCTTTCCAAATGAATGTCCGTACATTGTGAAATCCCAATAAAAAAACCAACTTGATTTTTTTTTTCTTTTAGAACATGACAAAGTACTTTCAAAGTTAAGCTGGAATAAAAACTAAGAAAAACCAAGAGAATTTTATAGAAGGATAATAATAATAAAGAAGACTTTCCTCACCAGATGTGAACAATGTTTGACAAAATCTGAATGATTAAGTCAGATTCTACTGCTTCCATAAATGACAGAAAGATCAGCAAAAAGGGATGAAATGTGCTTAGAATTAGACTTAGACTCTAATACATATAACAGTGTATTAGATGACAAGGGTGACACGATGGATGTAGAAGGGGGACAATGACGTGGAAGAAGACTGGAATTTCAAACAGGATGATGAGGAAGGGTCATGGGGAAGGCAAACTGAGCAAAGATTTGAAGGAGAGAGAGTGAGGGGTGACCCAGCTGCATATCTCAGAAGAGAGCCTTTTGGGGAGAATAGCAGCTGCAGAGAAAGGCAGGGGAGTCACCAAAATGGGGCCCAAGAGGTAGTGGAGACCATATAGGTCTTTTAAGCCATTATTTTAGCTTTTACTCTAAGTCAGATGGCAAGCCGTTGATGCACAGAGCAGAGGCATGGTGTGATCTATCAGTTTCAAGTGATTGCTTTGTTAAAAAGAGACTGTAGAGAAACATCATGAAACAGAGAAGAGTAGTTTTCAGGGTCTACAGTTTTTAATCTTGTATTTGTTTTTTAATGCCTTGGTTATCAAGAGCTTATCTTATTTAAGATTACAGACAGGCTTATTATCTTTTTCTGCTCTCCCTACAACAATTACTAATGCATTTTATTGATTGTAGGCTCTATACTATGTTTTCTTTTTGTGAGCAAAAATATTGGTATACTGGACAAGGGGAAAAAGACACAAGAATGAAAATGGGACATTCAGTTGAAGGCTAGGGCAATAACCCACCCAAGAGATGGAGAACAAGAAACAGCGAAGATGGTGAGGATGGTGCTGCAGAAGGAAGAGTTAATAGGATTTCCTGGAATGGAAGTCAGGTGTGAGCAGGAGACAGGGGTCAGCGGGGGCTCTGAAGTACCTGGCCTGAGACAGGGTGACCTCAGCAGCGCTGGGATAACCCCACAGAGAGCAGCTCTGGGAGAGAAGTTCTGGAATTCATAGCCAGGAAGGCATGTGGAGAAATCTGGTGTACATACAGGAGAGTCCAGGGGAGAGCATCAGGCTCCAGGTGTGACTCTGGGAGTCAGAACACAGGGATTTTGTTCAAAGCTATGTGTCTGGATCACACCATGATGGGAGTGGGCAGAGAGGAGTCCTTGCACTGAGACTGAGTGAAATCAACACTGAAACTCAGGATTGTAAGGAGGACCATGCAGAGAGACAGTGAAGGGACTGCATGTGAGGTAGGAGGTTGTGGGGAGGACTATGCACTATGATGGGCCAGGCTGTCTGAGATCAAACATGGACCAACGAACCTGATGATGTAGAGTTGCTGGTGATGCTGACAAGAGGCATCTGAGTGGAAAGATGGGATAGAAAGGCAGCAAGCAGGTTTGCCCCTAAGGAGAGTTCTTTGTAAAGAGGAACAGAGAAACTGGGAAGAAACTGCGGCCCCTGGCAGGTTGAGACATTTGGAAAACAGAACTAAATAGATCTTCACATTAGTACATACTGCAAAGAATATTCCAGATGGCTTAGAGAATTCAATGTAAAATAAAATGTGAACGCATTTATAAAACAATATAGGTGAGTATCTAACAGTGAAGTGATAACTGATAATGTAAGAACAAAAACGAAGATACAATACACAATTTGATTGTAAAAAAAAAAAAGCCAGAAAACCAAAAAATAAAAAGTCAAACCTTTTGAAGAATACGTGATGCAAATACATCATACAAAATTACTGCTCATGCTATACACCAGGGAGATACATAGAACAATGCCTTTGGAGAAAAAACATGAAAACACCGAGAAAACTCAGCAAAGATCACAGGAAAGAACACAACAGACTCATAGTACACGTGGAAAGTGTTTAAAACCATCCGTAAATCAAGAAATTGCAATCATAACAAAACAGATACTTTTCAGTGTTCTCAAGTTATCATCAGAAGTTATTAAACTCTAAATTAAGTTCTTACGTTCACTGTTGGCAAGGTTCTACTGAGGGTATGGTCTCAGGGTTAGAGATAAAATCCTACCAGAAAGCAGACTGGCTCTATCAGTGCCTTTAGGTCGCTCATTGGTTTTAAACATTAAACACGTTTAAACTCCTAAATTAAAAGACACTTGCTCCTTGGAAGAAAAGCTATGACAAATCAAGACAGTGTATTAAAAAGCAGAGACGTTACTTTGCCAACAAAGCTCCGTCTAGTCAAAGCTACGGTTTTTCCAGTGGTCATGTATGGATGTGAGAGTTGAATCATAAAGAAAGCTGAGCACTGAAGAACTGATGCTTTTGAACTGTGGTGTTGGAGAAGACTCTTAATAGTCCCTTGGACTGCAAGGAGATCCAACCAGTCAATCCTAAAGGAAATCAGTACTGAATATTTATTGGAAGGACTGACGTTGAAGCTGACATTCCAATACTTTGGCCACCTGATGTGAAGAACAGACTCATTGGAAAAGATCCTGATGCTGGGAATGATTGAAGGCAGGAGGAGAAGGGGACAACAGAGGCTGAGATGGCTGGATGGCATCACTGACTCCATGGACGTGAGTTTGAGCAGGCTCTGGGAGTTGGTGATGGGAAGGGAAGCTTCGTGTGCTGCAGTCCATGGGGTCGCAAAGAGTCTGACACGACTAAGCAACTGGACAGAACTGAAACTTCTAAAAAATCTATCTTGACAAATCACTTAGACATACATGGACAAAAGGATATTTATCAAGCATTAGTCATGTCTAAAATTAACAAAAAACTAAACGTGTAAATTAAGGAACTGTTTAGTTAAGCTACATGCAAATGATGACTTACACTGATACTAAAGTTCATGTTTTCTAGAATAAAGATGGTCCAAAATTCAACATATTGTGGTATAAGGGTTAAGAAAATAGAATCTGGAGTCAGATTGCTAGTTTCAAATCCCGACCCTGCTTACTGCCTGAGGATTCTTGAGGAAATTATTTTGGGAAAACACAAAACCGGAATAATAACTATCTCATAGAATTGGTAATGAACATTAACTGATATTCATAAAGTGCTTAGAACAGTGTCAAGCACATGTTAATCATTTAAAATCAAACTTTGTCAAATGGTGAATATTCATGTTGTATTAACTGAAAAAGTACAATACAAAACTAATATTATGTGAAGCTCAATTTAAGAATATATACACAGAAGAAATTGAAGAAAACATTTTAAAATATTTGTGGTTCAGTTTGAGCAAGAGCATTTATTTCTGCTCTTGAGAACTCAGCTGTCAGCCAGTCTTACTTTAATGCCTTTGGTGGCTTGTGTTCTGCAATTGGGTACAATCTCTCTAGACACGTATTTTATTTATCCTGCTTGTGATTTGTTGTGCTTCCTGAATCTAAGGGTTTAATTGGTTTTAATTCTGGAAAAGACATTTGCAAGGTGTTTTTTCTTTACTGCCTCTGGATAAATGAAGTCTCTCACTCATCTTTACCATTTTCCAGTGCTTGTTTCTATATCTGACATCCCCCGTTCCCAAACTATTGGTCTCAGAGTGCTAGGTGAAACTCACAAGGACGCTGGATTTTAAACGTTTGACGGAAATAGCCGTGTCTGTCAGATACCATGCAAAAATACTACTAGTAAGCTGTATGGGCCTAACTACTGAATAAAAACAAATGGTAGTTCTTATGATCCAGAGGCACTGTGGGGAAAAAAAGAAAGTACTAAGCTACTAAGAGTGCCATAAATTAAGGTAGGATGGAAAACTTCTGCTTTCTTGGTATTTTCTTATGATATATCATCCAGGTCACTGATTCTTTCTATAGTTGAAACTAATGTACTTTTCATCCACTTATTGAAATTTCACTTTCCATTATTATGTTTTACATTTTTAGAAATGTGTGATTATTTGAAAAATATCACTGGTAAATTTTTACGTTCTCTATTCCGACAGTCACATTTATTTCTTATGTAGCATAAGTACATACTTTATATTCTAAATGTGAAAAGGCTGCGCCATCTGCAGCTTCTGTCCTACCCTTTATTATGCACACTGACTTTTGTTCCTAGGTTTTGTTTCCTCCTGTGTATGGTGAGCTGCACGTGTTAGGATTTGTGGAGATGCTAGCGATGACTCAATCTAAAGTACATTCTCCCATTCCAGATTTGCACTTGCTCATTTGGAATCTTACCAACTTGGGTTTAATTTATAAAACTATATCTTATAAGTTACAAGAGCCCACACAGGACTTGTGACTCCCACTCAGACTCCTGTGGAGGCAGTTTTGTGGTTAAGGGCAGTCAGAGAAGTCTCTCCTTCTCCTCCCATCCAAAGGGGCCTTCAGTCAGGCAAGAACCCCCACCCCCTCCAGCTGCAAGGTGGGTTTTGTTGCATTTTCTCCTTTGAGGGTCTTTCCTGCAGAGTCCACAGCTCCAGAAGGAAACACATAACCCCACCTCCCACTGTGTCCAATTCCTGGGCTTTATCTACGCTCCACACACAGTCTTTCAAATCCAAGTTTGGGAAACAAGGAGCAGAAAAATATCCTAGAGCAAAACTGGCTTCAGCGGATCCTAACTTTCTGCAATAGTATGTTTTCACTGCTTTGTGCTCCTTGAACTTTGTCTGCTTTCCTGCCAAATCCCTATGAATTTTAAAATATTTATTTAAGCATATGTTCCCAGTGTTTTAAAACATCTCTATACTGGGTGTGTTTTATGTCGAGTCTGCAGTATTGCTTTAAAAAGGGCGAGGGGGACATTTGTATATTCTACAATATGGATGGATGATCTTTGTAATTAGGTGGAAATGCACTCATTTTTCCTATATAGGCCCCCTACATCCTCAACTACATATCTTTGCTCATTCTTCCCCTCTGTTTAAAATTTCTTTGACACATTTCTAAGTCTCACCGGTACTCAAAATCCAGGAAAAAATGCTGGCTCCTCCATGAAGACTTCTCTGATCTTCCTTAAAGCTCTGAACTTGGAGCTGTATCTGTATCTTTTCTTTGGAGATTTATTCTTTCCTGGTGTTAAATCATTTAGACATAGTAGACATGGTTCATCTGTGATTACAGAAATTACAGCTTTGACCATATACAAAATGCCAATGTTTCATCATTGATATTATACTTTAATTTTGCTGAGGACAAAATTTGAATCTGATGATCTAAGGTCAGTGTTAGAAGTGACACCAGCAGCTTCTGGAAGCAGTTGTGGAGCCCTGAGGATCCACCTCCAAGTTTATCCACATTTATCTCCACGTACAAGCTAAAAAGCTGGTAGAACT
The DNA here is from genome assembly GCF_019923935.1 of Bubalus bubalis. NCBI lineage: Eukaryota > Metazoa > Chordata > Mammalia > Artiodactyla > Bovidae > Bubalus > Bubalus bubalis. The sequence continues at coordinate 114,210,689 of NC_059161.1, read as the reverse complement.
TTCATTCTCTCAAGGGGGAAAAAAAAGAGATACTAATAGGAAAACTGGTATCTACCATTGGTAGTGAACACAATGAGAAAGCAATGAGATCCAATCAAGTGATGGCTGTGGCCAGGGAAAAGACTTTTTAAAATAAACTTAAGAGCAAAGATTCAGATTCTGCTATTTCTCAGACATGAATGCTTCTACCCCTTGCTTTGGATGGAAACTGGGTAAAGCAATTCATGCAACTATTTCAGCAAGTGCTCTGGGTAGCATAAAATTTGCCCAGGTGAGAACGAGCATGGTGGATAGTTTATGCTAATGGCAAAATTTATTTTAATGGCTTTATAAATTACTTGAGCCCTTTATTTATAGAATCATTAAGAGTCCAAAGGGGTCACTTAAATTTTTCAGTTATATTTTATTGCATTTTATGTAGGAAATTATATACTATAGTAGGATTTATGGATATGGAGATTCTTGAAGGTCTCAGGGTGTATCCTGTGCGAATGTCAAGGCTTTTATGATTGTTTATTGTGTCCTAGAGGGCACTGAACTCCTCTCCCTCATTTCCCCCAAGAGAGCTTTCCCCAAGTAACCATGCATCAGTATTTGTCAAAAGAAGGAGAGAAGGGGAAAAACGCAAGAAAATAAGAAAGTTGTTCTGATCTTTGGGTTCTTTGCGTTTCTCCTGGGGTGAGCTTATTTAAGTAATGTCAGAGGGATTGAACGATGAATATAAAGTCCTTCTTCAGTTTCCATTTGTGGAATTATAACAAATAAATAACATCCTCATTCATTATTAATAGGCTTTCCAGAGATCAAAAAAGTAGATTCCAATTTCCGATGAATAAATCTACCAGCAATTATTTGCAGTTTAAATAAAAGAAAAGGCATTTCACGTGGATGATACAGACAGTGGATAATTAAAGTAAAGTAACTGATTTCCATAAATAATGAAGACGGGAAATTATCTCTGACTTCGCTTGCAAAGCTCAATTTCCACTCCATCCCCCATGAAGAGGATTATCCACTTTCCACTCTCATCCCTCTCCATGGGGGAAGGAGGGCGAGAGGCACACGGCAGCTTTGTTCAGGCAAGGTATAAGAGGGAGCTAATTTCAGCTGCTCACATTTGAAAACAAAGTACTGAGCCTGTACTACTCTTCTTAAAAATTCTAATTAAGAGCTATAAATAACATATCCAAAATACACACGCACAGTCTCACCACACACTCATTGTGCCGCCAAATACAGACAGACAAAAAGACAGACCACAGAATACCTGAGAATTGAGTGGTAATGACTTTTAGAACAAGGAATACACTGTTCATTTCTTAAAATTAAGAACAAAAGCTAACATACCTATTGGAATAAGAACAACAGAAAAATAGTCCATGTCTTATACTGTTCCTTTCAAAAGAGAAGATGCAGTGAAGAAGTAAGGAAAAGCCAAGAGCAGGGAGTGACAGTAAATGAATGGTCAAGGATAAAGCATTTTGGTCTCTCTTTTTTTTTTTAGGGCATGCCTCGCAACATGCTGTATCTTAGTTCCCTGACCAGGGATTGAACCCAGGGCCCCTGCACTGGAAGGTCAGAATCTTAACCACTGGACTGTCAGGGAAGTCCCAAAGGATAATGCGTTTGGAACCTCCATTGAGTTCAGTCTTACTTGGCACAAAGGAAGGCAGAATATAAGGAGGGATGAGTGAAGAATTATGTGGCCATCTCCTGTCTTTTGTCCCCCTATCTCCAAGGCTTTTCTTTCACCTACCCTGAAAGAAGGCTGGACATGCAGTATAAAGTCGAAATTCCCATATTGAGTCAGTTAACGTCTTTAGCCCACTCACTTTTCTCCTGAAAGTTACTTTTCTCAGGAACTGAGAGTTCTGGTCTACAAAGCTCGCACATGTCATCCCAAAGTCCTCATCTCACAGTAAGAGTCCCCACACTCCCTTGAGATCACCAGGACATAGTACAGCGGGCAGCAAGGAACAGCTTTGAAAATGAAAGACCATAAAATCAGAAAAACATGGGCCATGGTACAATCCCAGCATTTACTAGCTGTGTGACCTTGAACAAGTTACTAAAATCATCAGGGTTTCTTCATGTGTAAAGTGAGGATAATTATAGCATCTCACTCACAAGCAAGTGTAACACTTTCTGAGAAAACCCTTATGTGACTTCATGGCCCTAAACCCTGCCCCTGGTGTCAGCCAGCACTGTGCTGGAAGGCTTTCCTGGTTTGGTTCTTTTACTCATACTCTTGGCTTCATTCCTTTTTATCTAATGATTGTGCACCTTTTCCGCACACCTATCTAATTTAGATGACGTTATGTTTCTCTGACAGTAAATCAACATTTATTTATTGTTAGGTGACAATGCTGTCTAATGACCAGGGCCCAGATCCTAGTATGTCAAACATAAAAGAAAATTTAAGAGACTTGGAGAGACTTCCCTGGTGGTCCAGTGGTTAAGACTTAGCCTTCCAATGCAGGGGTGCAGGTTCGATCCCTGGTCAGGAAGCTAAGATCTCACATGCCTTACAGCCAAAACAAACAGAAGCATTAGTGTAACAAACTCAATAAAGACTTTAAAAAGAGAAAGAGAGACATGGAAAAGAGTTCTGGAAGAGAAGAATGAATAGAAATATCAAAGTAATTGAAGTTTACTTAAAGCTGAAGAAACACATAGTTCATCAGGTTAAAAGGACCTACCCAGTGCCAAAGTACAAGTTCTAAAACACTTACAACTTTAACCATCATCGGGGAATGTCAGATCATCATAAAGAAGAATCCTAGGGAGTTCCAATGGTAAGATGATGAATTACTCATAAACATGTGGGGGTTAAATTTACCATGCATGGCTCAAAAGCTAGAAAAAAGGCCAATGTTATTTTGAACCCAGATTCCATATCTGTCAAACTCGCCTTCAAGTTTGGGGACAAATAAAGACTTTGGATCTGCAAAGACTTGGGAATTTTGCCACCCACAAATACTTCTGTAAAAAAAGTATGAAAGAATAATTCAATAAAATAAATATCAAAACCAAGAAAAAGGATACAAGAAAGAATAGTGATCAAAGAGAACACTGAAAGTTACAGTTAAGTTTAAATAACTGCTGGTGCTTGATATTTTAAAAAAATGCATAAAATAACCATCTGAAAGTAATATCCCAGATGTTCTCAGCAGTGGAATCTGCCAGAAGGGATAGTAGGAAGTAGGAGAATATAGTTTTTCTCTTATGTAAGAGGAAGATATAGATACTATAGCTGTTGACAGAATTGTTAAAAATGTAAGTATAGCCACTGGAAGAACAGAAATAGATATACAAGTCCCTTTTTAAGGAGGAAATTTAATAAAATGAAATATGTATATAATTAGTTCAAGGGGCAAGATAGAAAGAAACAAAAACAGCAAACTCAAAGTATATCACAGCCATAATGTCCATTTTAAACTCTGAAAAAAAAAAGCTGTAGGTAGACTATAAAAGAGGCCCACTGAAATTAACCCAAATTAATTTTTTAAAAGATGTAAAAATATATACTATGCAAATGGTAATAATAAAAATGATTAGAAAATGGTATAGTACAACAAAATTAACATCAAAAAAGAGAACATAGAAAGCATTAAATATGATAAAGTGGATGACTCCAATTGCAAAATCATGCAATCCAATAAGAAGATACAATAGTCAAACTTCTCTGCATCTAACTACAAAGCCAAATATACATGAATATGTGTATATATGTGTATGTGCTTTAAAATCTGATGAAAACATAAATAGAAACTGAAAAATACACAAAGGAGCTTTATCCACAGCCCCCTTTCAGTGGCTGACAGGTCAGCTAGGGAGACAGATGTGGAGAGGAGAGAGATTGAGGCAGACAGGCGATGTTCTAGGAAAAGACAACCTGTTCAAGTCACTCACGAAGAACTGGAAAAAACAAGTAAAAAATAAACAGAAATTTGTTCATGACTTTCTCAAAAGTTTTCCATTTTGTTTGAAAATAGAATTACCCATAACAGAAATAAAACAAAAAGCCACACCACCACACATCCACATGAGTTTGTAAGAAAAATTTCAACTGTTTCAGAGAATAGAAAATTATGATGCCAGTCTAACTCTGACACCAAAACAAAAGCTACAAAGAAGAAATCAAAGGATCAGTTTCATTTTTGTAAGACTCAAATAAAATATGAACAAACCAAGTCCAGCTGTGAGTTAACACTATATCATGGCAAACCAAGTTTAACTCCGGAATATCAAAATGGCCAAACACCAAGAAGGTATTAAAAAGAACCAAGTAGGGTAACAGGTTAAAAGAGAAACCCAGTATGATCATTTCAATAAAGGCTGAAAAGCATTTGATAAAATCTGACGGGCATGTCTGAGTAAACAAACTTTTTGGCAAGCTGGAAATAGATGGAAATGTCCTCAGTGTGATACAGGCCTTTTACAGATGCCTACAGTAATTATACATAAGATGACTCACTAGAAGCACTCCTATTAGAGTTGGAAAGATGAAAAAAAAAAAAAGAAAAAAAAGAAAAGAAACAGTCCTTCTCAACATTACACTGCAGCCCTAGCCGATAAAAATAGCAAAGTAAATACAGAAGTGGTACAAAGAATGTAAAGGTATCTACGGAACCGCCATTATTTTCTACAATATGATCTTCCTCCTCTAGAAGAATCAGACTCTAACTCTTAAAATGAGACAAACGATGAGAATAAGAGTGTTCCATGAGATGGCAGACATAAGGTGACAGACACATCGTCATGTATAAAAATCAATGTCTTGTATGTTAGCATATAGTAAAAACTATATGCTGGGAAAGACTGAAGGCAGGAGGGGATGGGATGACAGAGGATGAGATGGCTGGATGGCATCACTGACTCAGTGGACCTGAGTTTAAGCAAACTCTGGAAGATAGTGAAGGACGGGGAAGCCTGGCATGCTGCAGTCCATGAGGGTCTCAGAGTCAGACATGACTGAGTGACCAAATAGCAACAATGAACAACAAATATAGTAAACTGGAAAACACAATGAAAAAATAAATACTGATTATACACACGTTGGGATTCCCTGGGGGCTCAAAGGGCAAAGAGTCTGCATGCAATGCGGGAGGCCTGAGTTCAATACCTGGTCCAGAAGATCCCCTAGAGAAGAAAATGGCAACCCACGCCAGTATTCTTGCCTGGAGAATTCCATGAATGGAGGATCCTGGTGGGCTACAGTCCATAGGTTTGCAGAGTTGGACATGACTGAGTGACTTCACTTTCAGTTTCGTACACACATACTGGCACCCACATCCACACACTATACAAAGCAGCTGGGAAAAAATATCCAGGAATAGCATGAAAACTTTTGGGGAAAAAACAAACAAAACAAAACAAAACAAAAAACTAGAAGTCAGTTGCTCCATCAGTTTACTATCTATCATACTGGAAAAAAAAAAAAAAAACTTGTAAAAACAACTGGAGTATTCATATTAAAAATTGCAATTTGAGAAACAAGAAATAGATCCATGAATATATAGACATTCACTTTATGAGAAGGTATAAAAGTATCATTTCAAGTATCATTTCTCTTCTTAAAACATTTACATGAGTGGTACATCTTTCTGTACCACTCATGTAAATGTTTCTAAGAAGAGAAAACGATATCTCACACAAAATGCAAACAATAAATTTCAGAATTTCAAAACAGTTGAAGAGGCAATCAACCAATAAGCCTTTATGATTTTCTCCCAAACTTTTGTTTAATAAATAGTCATTAACAGCACAAATCAAAGTAGAAAAGGCAGACGCTGACAAAAGAAAAAGCTTAAACTTCCATAACTTTATAAAACAGAAGATGCAACATTACAGGCCACATGAATATTTCTGAAAAATATTTAATATATAATCAAAAAATATATTTTAAAAATATTTAGTATCATGTATATATGGATGTGTGTGTATAAAAAGTGCTCCAAGTTTAAGAAAAAGTTAAGAGAGCCTACCAGAACACAAATGACATTAAAAAGTATCCCCAAGTAGATTTTTAAGACCAATAAATATATAAATATGCATAAAGCCCCATCAAAATCTATAAAATGCTAAATATACCTAACATCTGCTGAGTGCTTGCTACTGACCACAGACTCTAAGGGCTTGACAAGTCCACATTATGCAAGGCTTATACCAGGCTTTTGGTGGGTATTTTCACCACTGTGAAAATAGAAGGCAATGGCACCCCACTCCAGTACTCTTGCCTGGAGAATCCCATGGACAGAAGAGCCTGGTAGGCTGCAGTCCACGGGGTCACGAAGAGTCGGACACGACTGAGCGACTTCACTTTCACCACTGTGGAGAAAGCAACTGGAGGCAAGGAAACTTGAAGGAACTTTCCCACAGCACATAGTTAGCTGTGGGGAAATCTGAATTTAAACTATGTCAGTCTGGCTCCCAAACCAGTTCACTACTCTGCCATGATTTTTTTTTTTCATTGACGAATGAAAATGATGAATTGGTATAATTATTTTTAAAAGGTTAATATTCAGCATTGGTAAGAATGAGGGAAAACTTTCATTCTCATAACTCTTGATGGTCATGTAGGTTGATCAAGTCTTTTTGAAGGGAAATATGGCAGACTCTTTCAAAGCATTTTAAAGCAGACCCAAGAATTCCACTTCTGGAAAGCCACCTTTAAGTAACAGCTGATGTAGCAAGAGAGGTCTGGAAGTGATTGTTGTGGCAGCATTATTTGTGAGAGCGGAAACTCAGGACCAATATGCAGTGGTGGAATTGAAACTCAATCCACAGACACCACAGACAATAAGATGAGAACTTTGGGCACCACATTATCCACCCCTGTTGCACATGTCCAATGTTCCATGAGCAATTCGGGGACATGACAGGAATGTACAACATCCAGAATATAAATGCGACAACCTCTAGAGGTCAATGTGAGTTAACTCTCTAAAAGAACCCAGGATCAATCTTTTATACAAACTTCACATCCTCCCCTGTTAGAAGAGTTGAGTTCCACCCAGGATGTTTTTCTATGTCATGTCATTCTTTGCTAATATCTGTTGGCTATTCAGCCTCGAGTTTTCAGATTCCCTCCCATTTTACCAACACAAAGCTGCATCCTTAACACGAGGCTCATCCTGCATTAATTCATAGACAATGCAGAGGTGGCCAGGGCAGACTTTCCATTCCTGTTCTGCCTTCCTTGTTAAAACATCCACAGCATCACTCAGATGCGGGACATTCCATCCTGGGTGAAATAACAGGCCCCTTGTATACTAGTGACCAGCCCACAGTGCCCCTCACTGCGGAATTTAACACCTGTTATTTCCTCAAGGCACCGACATTCCCAGCCAGGGCCACTCGGCCCTGAAGTGAGTCTCGCTGTGTGCGCTGCACTTCTTTTGTCTGAAGTGGGGTTCAAGGCCACTGAGGCGCCATCCCAGTGGACAAGCTGCCTGTGTGGGTAACCCCTGCGGGCACCTGGACTGAGAAAGGGAGCCTGTGGGGGTTGCCAATGTGCTGTCTCCATGCAACACACCTGAGACCAAGAATAGAAGGACTGCTGCACCTAGATGCCAGCCTTCCTCTGGCTGCAGTGGGACCTCTGGGAACAGCCAGACCACTAGCTTCTTCCAGATGCTTCCATGCCCTTAGAGGAGCCACAGAGAAGAGCAGCACATGCAGGCTGCAGCCCCCCCAACCCCGCCTCCTCCAAGTCATACAAGCAAGGGGAGCAGGGAAGAGAGAGGGTGGCATTCAACATGTTTCCAGATGTACTACTCACTTAGTGACAGAAAAAAAGTCAGCTTTCCTGCTCTCTAGTTTAAAGCTTTCAGAGAATAATTTTCAAAATGTTAAACATGCCATTATACAAGTGTTAAGTGAGGCCATGTAAAGATTTCCTTAACTCATTAATGAGAGAACTGAAAGAACCATAAAGCTATTCAAAGAGAATTTGAAAGACTGAGTTATGTATAGACCTGAAACAAATGCTGGAATAGGATTGATCAGTTCATTTCAGTCGCTCAGTCGTGTCTGACTCTTTGCGACCCCATGAATCGCAGCACGCCAGGCCTCCCTGTCCATCACCAACTTCCAGAGTTCACTCATACTCATGTCCATCGAGTTGGTGATGCCATCCAGCCATCTCATCCTCTGCCGTCCCCTTCTCCTCCTGCCCCAATCCTTCCCAGCATCAGAGTCTTTTCCAATGAGTCAACTCTTCCCATGAGGTGGCCAAAGTATTGGAGCTTCAGCTTTAGCATCGGTCCTTCCAATGAACACCCAGGACTGATTTCCTTTAGAATGGACTGGTTGGATCTCCTTGCAGTCCAAGGGACTCTCAAGAGTCTTCTCCAACACCACAGTTCAAAAGCATCAATTCTTCGAAGCTCAGCTTTCTTCAGAGTCCAACTTTCACATCCATACATGACCACTGGAAAAACCACAGCCTTGACTAGATGGACCTTTGTTGGCAAAGTAATGTCTCTGCTTTTGAATATTCTATATGCTATGCTAAGTCACTTCAGTAGTGTCAGACTCTGTGTGACCCCATAGACGGCAGCCCACCAGGTTCCCCCGTCCCTGGGATTCTCCAGGCAAGAACACTGGAGTGGGCTGTCACTTCCTTCTCCAATGCATGAAAGTGAAAAGTGAAAGTGAAGTCGCTCAGTCGTGTCCGACTCTTAGCGACCCCATGGATTGCAGCCTAACAGGCTCCTCCGTCCATGGGATTTTCCAAGCAAGTGTACTGGAGTGGGGTGCCATTGCCTTCTCCGGAATATTCTATATAAGTTGGTCATAACTTTCCTTCCAGGGAGTAAGCGTCTTTTATTTTTTTTATTCATTTTAATTGAAGGTTACTTTAAATATTGTATTGGTTTTGCCATACATCAACATGAATCCGCCACAGGTAAATACATGTATTCCCCATCCCGAACACCCATCCCGAACACCCCTCCCTCCTCCCTCCCCATACCATCCCTCTGGGTCATCCCAGTGCACCAGCCCCATGCAACCAGTATCATGCATCATACTTGGACTGGTGATTCATTTCATATATGATATTATACATGTTTCAACGCCATTCTCCCAAATCACCCCATCCTTTCTTTTAATTTCATGGCTGCAGTCACCATCTGCAGTGATTTTGGAGCCCATAAAAATAAAGTCTGACACTGTTTCTACTGTTTCCCCATCTATTTCCCATGAAGTGATGAGACCAGACGCCATGATCTTCGTTTTCTGAATGTTGAGCTTTAAGCAAACTTTTTCACTCTCCTCTTTCACTTTCATCAAGAGGCTTTTGAGTTCCTCTTCACTTTCTGCCGTAAGGGTGGTGTTATCTGCATATCTGAGGTTATTGATATTTCTCCCAGCAGTCTTGATTTCAGCTTGTGCTTCTTCCAGCCCAGCATTTCTCATGATGTACTCTGCATATAAGTTAAATAGGCAGGGTGACAATATACAGCCTTGACGTACTCCTTTTCCTATTTGGAACCAGTCTGTTGTTCCATGTCCAGTTCTAACTGTTGCTTCCTGACCTGCATATAGGTTTCTCAAGGGGCAGATCAGGTGGTCTGGTATTCCCATCACTTTCAGAATTTTCCACAGTTTATTGTGATCCACACAGTCAAAGGCTTTGGCATAGTCAATAAAGCAGAAATAGACGTTTTTCTGGAACTCTCTTGCTTTTTCCATGATCCAGCGGATGTTGCCAATTTGATCTCTGGTTCCTCTGCCTTTTCTAAATCCAGCTTGAACATCTGGAAGTTCATGGTTCACATATTGCTGAAGCCTGGCTTGGAGAATTTTGAGCATTACTTTACTAGCATGTGAGATGAGTGCAATTGTGCAGTAGTTTGAGCATTCTTTGGCATTGCCTTTCTTTGGCATTGGAATGAAAACTGACTTTTCCAGTCCTGTGGCCACTGCTGAGTTTTCCAAATTTGCTGGCATATTGAGTGCAGCACTTTCACAGCATCATCTTCTAGGATTTGAAATAGCTCCACTGGAATTCCATCACCTCCATTAGCTTTGTTCATAGCAATGCTTTCTAAGGCCCATTTGACTTCACATTCCAGGATGCCTGGCTCTAGGTGAGTGATCACATCATCGTGATCATCTTGGTCATGAAGTTCTTTTTTGTACAGTTCTGTGATTTCTTGCCACCTCTTCTTAATATCTTCTGCTTCTGTTAGGTCCATACCATTTTTGTCCTTTATAGAGCCCATCTTTGCATGAAATATTCCCTTGATATGTCTAATTTTCTTGAAGAGATCTCTAGTCTTTCCCATTCTGTTGTTTTCCTCTATTTATTTGCATTGATCACTGAGGAAAGCTTTCTTATCTCTCCTTGCTATTCTTTGGACCTCTGCATTCAGATGCTTATATCTTTCCTTTTCTCCTTTGCTTTTTGCTTCTTATTTTCACAGCTATTTGTAAGGCCTCCCCAGACAGCCATTTTGCTTTTTTGCATTTCTTTTCCATGAGGATGGTCTTGATCCCTGTCTCTTAAACAATGTCACAAACCTCCCTCCATAGTTCATCAGGCATTTTATCTATCAGATCTAGTCTCTTAAATCTATTTTTCACTTCCACTGTATAATCATAAGGGATTTTATTTAGGTCATACCTGAATGGTCTAGTGGTTTTCCCTACTTTCTTCAATTTAAATCTGAATTTGGCAATAAGGAGTTCATGATCTGAGCCACAGTCAGCTCCCGATCTTGTTTTTGCTGACTGTATAGAGCTTCTCCATCTTTGGCTGCAAAGAATATAATCAATCTGATTTTGGTGTTGACCATCTGGTGATGTCCATGTGTAGAGTCTTCTCTTGTGTTGTTGAAAGAGGGTGTTTGCTATGACTAGTGCGTTCTCTTGGCAAAACTCTATTAGTCTTTGCCCTGCTTCATTCCAAATTCCAAGGCCAAATTTTCCTGTTACCCCAGGTGTTTCTTGATTTCCTACTTTTACATTCCAGTCCCCTATAATGAAAAGGACATCTTTTTTGGGTGTTAGTTCTAAAAGGTCTTGTAGGTCTTCATAGAATCGTTCAACTTCAGCTTCTTTAGAGTAGATAAAAAACTGGTTAAAGTCCTACAGGGCAATAAAGCTGTAGCCTCAAGGGTTATCCCTTCTGGGGCATGTGTGTGTGTGTGTGTGTGTGTGTGTGTGTGTTTGTGCGTGTGTGCACACTCAGTTACAAAGTCGTGCCTGACTCTGTGGGACCCCATGGACTGTAACCCACCAGGCTCCACTGTCCATGGAATTCTCCAGGCAAGAATACTGGAGTGGGTAGCCATTCTCTTCTCTGGGGGATCTTCCCGATCCACAGATCAAGCCAGTATCTCTTGCATCTCCCTCACTAGCAGGTGGATTTTTACCCCTGTGCCACCTGGGAAACCTCTTCCTGCTCTGGACAAGAATAATTTTCATTTATATCAGTTTCACAAAGGTTAATATTTACCCTTACAGAGTGATAAAGTAGCCTAATCAATAAGAAGTAGTGAGTCAAACAAAGAACCATGCCCCTAGAAAACTAGGGCAACGGGTTGGAATAGACAATGTTCATCATGACACAGCAAGAGGCAGAAAAGCAGCTGCATGCTTTTTCAAACTTAGGGACTTTTTTTTTCTTACCCAGCTGTGTGCCTGTTAGTCTTTGGACAGTGAATAGAAAGGACCATACCCATTCATACTATTACAAACTGCTGGGGCCTAAATCAGTGGTCCCCAGTCTATGGACTGTGGACTGGTACCTGCTGTCAGATCAATGGCACGATTCCATTACAAGTAAAATGCACAATAAATTGGCTTCCCAGGTGGCACTAGGGGTAAAGAATCTGCCTGTCAATGCAGGACACACAAGAGATGCAGTTCAATCCCTGGGTCAGGAAGATCCCCTGGAGAAGGAAATGGCAACCCACTCCAGCATTCTTGCCTGAAGAATCCCAAGGACAGAGGAACTTGGCAAGCTATAGGTCATGGGATGGTAAAGAGTTGGACACGACCGAGCACACACATTAATAGTTAAATATTGCCATGGTGGTTATAGCTGATGACTAAGTTCCATCATCATTCACAGCCTGGAGAATGTAGTCAAACTCAGTATTAGACTCAACATGGGAGAAGAAAGGAAACTCACAGAATAATCATTTTCCAAAGTGTGATCTCCCTCCTGGTTAAACAGGCTGCCCTAGAGCTTGCCTTCTGCACATCCAGAGCAGACTTCAAACAAAGATTTATCCCAGAATGACAGACTTGCTGTTCTATCTCTGAGGACGAGAAGAGGGGAAAAGTGATAAGGGAACAGGTGTGATGCTGGAGCATAAAACTGCTCAGGGGAACAGAGAGACAGGGTTGGACAAGCAAAGGAGATGGGGCCTCCCAAGGCTGCTAAAAAGTCAGCTATGACTTCATCTTAGTAATAGGTCTGCAATTTTATGACCTAAATGGGGCCCAAAATATCTATTCAACCCACCTCACAGGATGGCATAAAGATAAAAGAAATAAAGAGAAAAGCCATAAAAGCGTGTTCTGCTCATTCAGCTAATAGGGTTCTTACCACTCAACTCTGCTTAATGGGTCAGTGGGAGGTCAGGAAACTCAGGAATCACTCTGAGCTACACAGACGTGATGAGATGTAAACAGTTCTTCGACAGGAACAAGAATTCCCAGTCTCCTTTCAGCCCTTCTAAAAACCAGTTTTCTAGTTGAGACAACAATGAATAGAGTTCACATACTTTTCAGTTTGCCTCTGTGTTTTCTGTTGGATATTTGCAGATTTAATTCTTCTGCTTCCCTGGTGGCTTCCCTTGTGGCTCAGATGGTAAAGAATCTGCCTGCAATGCGGGAGACCTGGGTCAGGAAGATCCCCTGGAGGAGGACATGGCAACCCACTCCAGTATTCTTGCCTGGAGAATCCCCATGGACAGAGGAGCCTGGTGGGCTACATAGTTGGACATGACTGAGCAACTGAGCACACAGCACACAATTCCTCTGTTATGCATTCTTTGGAGCATTTTATTGTTGTATAACTTGTTCAGTCACTCAGTCATGTCTGACTCTCTGTGACCCCATGGACTACAGCACACCAGGCTTCCCTGTCTTTAACTATCTCCCAGAGTTCGCTCAAATTCATGTCCATTGAGTCGGTGGTGCTATCTAACCATCTCATCCTCTGCTGTCCCCTCCTTTTGCCTTCAGTCCTTCCCGAGCCTCAGAGTCTTTCCCAGTGAGTCAGCTCTTTGCATCAGGTGACCAAAGTATTGGAGCTTTAGCATCAGTCCTTCCAATGAATATTGAGTGTCGATTTCCTTTAGGAATGACTGGTTTGACCTCATTGCCGTCCAAAGGACTCTCAAGAGTCTTCTCCAGCACCACAAATTGAAAGCATCAATTCTTTGGTGCTCAACCTTGCTATGTATTCTTAGAGTATTTAATTGTGGTATAGCTTATATAACATAAATTGATCTGCTTTAAGTAAAAAGGAATGATTTTTGGTAAATTTATACAGTTCTGCAATGATCACCACAATCCAGCTTTAGAACCTTACCGACACCCTAAAAGATCTGTTCCCAAATGCTGCTCCTCCCAATTGGGTTCCCCCAGCCACTTGCTGCTCCTTCAATAGGGCTCCCCCAGCCACAAGGAACCCTAATCTACTTTTTCTTTATTACCCACCTTTTCAGGACAATCTGTAAAAATGAATCATGCAACATTTTGTCATTTGTGACTGCTGTCTTTTGTAGAATAATTTTTTCAAATGGATGGAATATCATTTCTCTGTCCACTCACCAGCTGATGGATATTTGCATTGCTTCTATTTTTTTTCCTAGTGTGAATAACACTGCTATACACTTTTGTGTACATGGCTTTTTATGGACGTATATTTTCATTTCTTTTGCGTAGATACCTAAAAGAAGAATTACTGGGTCATCAAAACTTAAGGTTGAAGTTTCAATTAAACTGTCAAACTCTTTTCAAAGTGACTGTACCATTTTACATTCCTACCAGCAATATCCTGGTCTCCACACCCTTGCCAACTTCTGTTACTGTCTGTTTCAACTGAGACAATATTTCATTGTAGTTTTGATTTGCATTTTCCCAGTGAGTAATAATGTTAGTCATCTTTGCATGTGTTTCTTTGCCAATCAAATATTTTCTTCAGGTAAGTGTCTATGTAGATCATTGGTCTATTTTAAAACTGGTTGCTCATTTTATTGAGTTTTAAGAATTTTCTGTGTACTCTGTGTACCAGTGTTTTATCAGAACTGTGATTTATAACTATTGTCTCCCTGTGACTTGTCGTCACATTTTCATAACAGTACATTGCAGCAGCTTAAAAGCTTTAAATTTTGAAAACGTCAAAATTATTTTTTTCTTTTATGAATGTTTTATACCATATCTAATAACTCTTGGCCCAACCAAGATCAGATATATTCTTCTATGGTTTATGCTTTATAGTTTTAATTCTTGTCACTAAGTCTATAATCCATTTTTAATATTTGTGTATAGTGCAAAGATGGGCACAATAAAGGACAAAAATGGTATGGTCCTAAAAGAAGCAGAAGATATTAAGTAGAGGTGGCAAGAATACACAGAAGAACTGTACAAAAAAAATCTGCATGACCAGGATAATCACGATGGTGTGATCATTCAACTAGAGCCAGACATCCTGGAATGTAAAGTCAAGTGGGCCTTAGGAAGCATCATTACGAACAAAGCTAATGGAGGTGATGGAATTCCAGTTCAGCTATTTCAAATCCTGAAAGATGATGCTGTGAAAGTGCTGCACTCAATATGCCAGCAAATTTGGAAAACTCAGCAGTGGCCACAGGACCAGAAAAGGTCAGTTTTCATTCCAATGTCAAAGAACGGCAATGCCAAAGAATGCTCAAACTACCACACAATTGTACCCATCTCACACACTAGCAAAGTAATGCTCAAAATTCTCCAAGCCAGCCTTCAGTAGTGCATAAACATGAACTTCCAGATGTTCAAGCTAGATTTAGAAAAGGCAGAGGAACCAGAGATCAAATTGACAACATCCAATGGATCATCAAAAAAGCAAGAGTGTTCAAGAAAAACATCTAAGATCATGGCATCTGGTCCCATCACTTCATGGCAAGTAGATGGGGAAAAAGTGACAGACTTTATTTTGGGGGGCTCCAAAATCACTGCAGATGGTGACTGCAGCCATGAAATTAAAAGATGCTTACTCCTTGGAAAAAAAGCTATGACAAATCTAGTTCAGTTCAGTTCAGTTGCTCAGTCATGTCCAATTCTTTGCAACCCCATTAACCGCAGCACCCCAGGACTCCCTGTCCATCACCAACTCCCAGAGTCTACCCAAACCCATGTCCATTGAGTCAGTGATGCCATCCAACCATCTCATCCTCTGTCATCCCCTTCTCTTCCTGCTCTCAATCTTTTTCAGCATCAGGGTCTTTTAAAATGAGTCAGCTCTTTGCATCAGGTGGCCAAAGTATTGGAGTTTCAGCTTCAACACCAGTCCCTCCAACGAACACCCAGGACTGATCTTCTTTGAGATGGACTGGTTGGATCTCCTTGCAGTCCAAGGGACTCTCAAGAGTCTTCTCCAACACCACAGTTCAAAAGCATCGATTCTTCATCCTTCAGCTTTCTTTATAGTCCAACTCTCACATCCATACATGACTACTGGAAAAACCATAGACTTGACTAGACAGACTTTGTTGTCAAAGTAATGTCTCTGCTTTTTAATATGCTGTCTAGGTTTGTCATAACCTAGGCTATAATAGAACATATAAAGACATAACATAGATTATAAAGAAAGCTGAGTGCCGAAGAATTGATGCTTTTGAACTGTGGTGTTGGAGAAGACTCTTGAAGTCTCTTGGACTGCAAGGAGATCCAACCAGTCCATCCTAAAGGAAATCAGTCCTGAATATTCATTGGAAGGACTGATGCTGAAACTGAAACTCCAATACTTTGGCCACCTGATGCGGAGAACTGACTCATTTGAAAACACCCTAATGCTGGGAAAGATTGAAGGTGGGAAGAGAAGGGGATGACAGAGGATGAGATGGCTGGATGGTGTCACTGACTCAAGGGCCATGAGACTGAGTAAATTCCAGGAATTGGTGATGGACAGGAAGGCCTGAAGTGCTGCAGTCCATGGGGTCGCAAAGAGTTGGACACGACTGAGCAACTGAACTGAACTGAATCGTGTGAGGCAAATGTCAAAATTAGTCATTTTGCACCTGGATGTCCAATGGTCCCAACACCATTTGTTGACAAGTTTATCCTTCACCAATTAAATTACCTCGACACCTTTACCAGAAATTGTAGACCATCTACTACAAGGATGCTTTTCTGGACTCTATTCCGGTCTGAGAGCTGCATGACTAAGGCTGAACAAGTACTACCCTTCCTTGATTATTTCAGACATCTCAGTGCCTTTACTTCTACATCTTGGATATCATCATCAGAAGACACAGAAATATAAAACAAATATTTATAATCTGTACTTTGCATGCACAAGTCATAAAATTAAGATGATTACTCTGAACATTACAGCTTATTTACACTAACAAATGTGTAACCTATTAGCACATCAGATACAGTACTACTGATGATCACTTTAATAACAAAAACCACCTAGGAACCAATGACTTTGTCGAATTTACTCACCCTGGATCCAGGATAATTTCCTATCAATATTCTTCACTAAGTATATCTGCAAAGACAATTTCTCTAACCAAAGTAACACTGAGATTCCAAGTTAACGTAAGTTTGGGGTAAGGGGTTCTTCAACCTGCTATGCCTAGTCTAGGCAGTAACAATAATCCCACTCCCCTTTCCCATCAGTTGTTGACAGACAGCAAATGACTTATAGCTGGCCAGTGATACTGAAGAAACTATTGGGTTACCTGGGGAAAACATGTCCCTATTTCATTTTTTAAAAAATAAAGAGACAACTTTTATACGTTCCTGTCTCTGGATGTTGCCATGTAAAGAAGAGATGCTAGGAGTTGAGGCAATCCTCTGTGACACAGCAAAGAGCCAGGTGAAGGGCAGGGAATGTCTTCCCATCATGGAGATGCTGCATTAACCAACTTGGCTATTGCCTCGCTCTGGGCCCCTTGTTATAAGATGCAATAGAATTTCTGTTGATCAAGGCATTGATTAAAGATTTACTATTACCTACAGTCAAATCATCCTATTTCACAAAGTATCCTCAGAAGGTAACAACTGGAAGCTACAGTGACTCAGGAATTGTTGACCTGCCCTCCAACAATAGAAAACACACCTGTACAAATCCATTTTCTTTCAAATTTTCTCACTCTGACACTGACTCAACTCAGCAAAAAGGTTATCACCAACCTTTCAAATTTAATTCTGGGGATATAATATGGAGACAGGGCAGAAAGAGCTTTGGATCACCCTGTGGGAATGGCAAAAATTTGCAGAGAAAAATGGGACTCTCCAGAAAGAAAAGAAGGGAAAGAAAATGGAAATTATAAAAAAGAGATTGATTCCTTCTCTGCAAACACTGAAGATTAGCCTGGGGAGGCAGCAATTCCTGTGTATCCTGTAGCTTCTGAGGATAAAAATAAAAAGATCACAGCTATAGGCAGAGGTTGAGAGAGCATGGCAGAGAAGACAGGAGGTGGTTAGCCTGAAGTTAGAATGGTTGTCCCGACCACTCTGGGGATCCAGTGAAGTGCCAGTGATGCTGACAAAGACGTATGTAGATCAAAGGTGTGGTGTACCAGCCTGGGTAACAAGAAAACACTGGATGTATAGTGTGTATTCTTAAAAGTGTGATAAATATGTTCTCCATACTGAATGTATACATACAGTGTAAACATTAAATATACCATATATGTGCATGCCTGAGTGCCTGCTAAGTTGCTTCAGTCACATCCGACTCTTTGCAACCCCATAGACTGTAGCCCGCCAGGCTCCTCTGTCCATGGAATTCTCCAGGGAAGAATACTTGAGTGGGTTGCCATTTCCTCCTCCAGGGGATCTTCCTGACCCAGGAATCGAACCCATATCTCCTGTGTCTCCTGTACTGGCAGGTGGGTTCTTTAGTGCCACCTGGGAGGCCCTAAACCATATACATGAGAATCCAATCTATGCAATCAAAGTGTATGTCATATAATATTTTCTACCATTTTTGTACCAGGAGTGTTTATCTTGTATGTAAAGGGGAAAGAGAACTATAGAACTTGAAAATAATTCATAAAATTTACTCCTGAAACAAATTCATTATACAAAATCTACTCTTCTTGGTAATGGTGGAATAGATTCTAATGGGTTAACATTTACACAGATAATAGCTATCAATTCTGGACACACATACACAAAGTTAAATTAAGGGGAGGGTGGGGGAACAACAAATTGTTTGAACAACACACTACCTAGAGGCAATTGTAGGCACTAAATTAGGGAGCAAAAGTTGAGGAGAATTCATTTAAAAGAAGAGAATGGAATGGTGCCTGGTAAATTTCCAATACTTTATGAACTTTTGCCTGAAGGCAGCTCCAGTCAGCACCGAATGATGTTAGTAAAACTGAAAAGAGTACCTATGATCTTTCTGCCTTGAAGAATGAGAAGAGCTTGAAGTGACCACTGCAGCTACAAATTGAGGGGATAAATATTCATGAAAGAGATATGCACAGAAATCAGGTGCTAAATTCTGCATTAAAAAAAGATCTGTTTAAATCTCCAGGCAATCCCAGAACTCATTGCAGAGAGGAGCGCAAGCTGAAGGGACTGAACAAAAATGCTGATTGCTGCCCACCACAGAGGGGACAGTTTGGAGTCTGAATCTTGCAAGCTGACTACCTGCTAAAACAAACAAAAATATCAATATATTCAGAGAGCACAACAGAATCTAGAGTTCTGCAATGGTCACAATGTCTAGAATATGATAAGAATTACTAGACTAAAATAAAAAGAAGAATGTGACCCATAACACAGAGAAAAAGTAATCAGTGAAAACCAACTCTGACAATCCAGAAGACAGATCTAGTGGACAAGAGTTTGGGAAGCACTTATTAGAACTATGCCCAAGAAAACAAAGGAAAACCTATCAACAAATACGAAGCTCAACAGAGAAATAACACATCACAAGATGCACAAATAATTGTCTTACTTTAATAATTTACTTTATATCTTTGGAAACAATTCCACATCTATTTTCTTCTTAATAAAATAAATCATGTGAAGCTGGTCATTGTGCATCATCTAGGAGCTTAACCAGCTTAGACAGTCTGGTAAGTACTGCACACTGAGTCAAGAAAACCAAATCCTAACTACAAACATCTCCCTGTGACATTAGATGAGACCATTAACCTCCATGGCTATATGAGGTTGGCCCTAAGTCAGCTCCAAGCCTTTTGTGAAAGACCTGGGTGTGTTTGCTAACCATCTTAAAACTAGTTAGCGTGAAAGTGAGGATCAACACACAGGTAGGTCTTCCACTTACCACCAACACCTGAACCAAACAAAACCAGGAAATCTTAACCAAGCACGTATCACCTTCAGTAACTGCTTTAAGGATGAACGCAGTACAAAACCAACCCCAGACCCCAGGGCACTGTGCAAAGATCTGTCATGTGCTTCATTAGAAGGGCTGAGAGGAGTCTTGAGTGGGGTGTCAAGCTGAGAGGAAGCCTAGCTATTTCCTCTCTGCCAATCTAGATGCTGCGGAATTGTACCTGGAAACCAAACCACTCACAGTAAGCAAGTTGAGCAAGTCCTGGATCATCATATGATGTTTTTAAAGTTTCTCCTGTGAAGCCCATAAAAAATGAAGTGGGTAGTGACTGAACTGAAAATTTAATCAGAATGAGGTTCTGTTGTAAGTGCATTTTAAGAACCCATTTATCTAATGTACTGTAAGCCTAAAAAAAGAGATTTTAAAACTTTTGATCAGATATGAAATGCTAAATTTTGACAGGGGGGAAAAAAGTATATATAATTTATTACTGTGCTTTTCCCTTTTATAGAGATTATTCAATTTCCCCACAAGCTTGTTTTTTTTTTCCTTCTGTGATAAACAAGTGCCAAAAATGAAGACAAGCCAAATATATAGATTGCATATTTTGAAAAGTCACCGTTTCTCACTGCACTGGGCTGAGCTAACAGCCCACTACCCTGCAGGCATCTGTGGCTGGTGTGGGTGCCTCGGCTCCATACATAGCTAAGCCCCAGCTTCTCACTTTGGCCCAGGGTACTCCGCCCCAGCCCTGAATCCTCACGATACGTTATGATGACGGTATCCTCACATGACATAAGCTGTGCCACAGATAAGAGACCTATCCATCCACGAGTGAAACAGAAATAGATTGTACAGATGGAGATAAAAGAAAGCCAAAATACATATGAATGTTTGGGAACAGAGCTCACATGAGAATTCAAATGCACGGTTGTCTAAAGTGATGGTATTAATGAGATATTTGGATGTAGATGAAAGCAAATCAATTCACAGGAATCTGGGGGGAAGAAAAACAGAATTTATATCCACCGGGGTCTCAGAGAATCACATTATCTTAGGTTGGGAAGCGACGTTGGAGGCCACTGAATCCAGCTACATACGTTCCCCAAGCCAGAATCCTGAGGGTTGACAATTCTCCTTAGGATTTCAGGAATCCACACCAGGAGAGTCACATTCAGGCTCTTTGATTTGAGTACCAGGGTAATCAAAGTTGCAATGCTTTGGAGATCAAGTTTCATTTTGTTTTTATCCTAATTGCTGCAGGGTTATGAATCCTGGGCTCTAAAAATTCATCTTGAACATATTCAATGATGCCGCATTAGACAGATGAAATATTAAAAGTGTTGTGCTCATCAATTGAGCCTATCAGCGGCAAGATTATCACAGGCTAGTGTTTCTATCCCTGGGCTGTTGTTTTGTG
This sequence comes from Bubalus bubalis, assembly GCF_019923935.1. Taxonomy (NCBI): domain Eukaryota; kingdom Metazoa; phylum Chordata; class Mammalia; order Artiodactyla; family Bovidae; genus Bubalus; species Bubalus bubalis. The sequence goes on along the minus strand of NC_059161.1, from coordinate 114,189,777 downwards.
AGAGTTTAAAAGCAGGCATGGTTTCTGCTCTAAAGGGTGTCATAATCACAGGTCAGCAAAAAAGCAAGTATAGTCAGACCCAGGCACGCTGATAAGATTTCCTCCAGTCACAAGTGTTTAGAATATTGAAAAATGGGATTGATATTTACTAAGCATTGACTGTGCTGGAGAAGGTTAAACAGCTTTGGAACTATTTAGCCAGGTGAAGAGAAGCCTGGGGTAGAAGTCAAGTATTTTCTAATATACTAAAATCATCTTAAATAGGATGCTGATTAATCATTTTTATTTAATTCCAGAGGACAGAAGAAAAAATGTAAAGGGAGAGACAGCAAAACATTATATCCTGACTATTAAAGTAATGGGAAGAAATTATTTGAGGAAAATGATACTAACACCTCTTTGGGGAAGTTTCAGAGTAAATCAAACATTCATTTATCTTGATTGGACTGAGAAAAACACATCTTGATGGCAAAGATGTCACCTGTCACTCACCAACATGTCCTTCTTCGATGTTATAAAAAGAGACAGCATGGCCCAGATTTAGATAAAAGGAATGAATGGCCCTAATGGTTTCAGTTTTTCTCTATCATTTATTAGAAAGAGAGGAAATATGAGATCTACCTTTTTTTTTCCCCCAAAAGGGTTATTTATTTTTTCCCTTGGACGTTTACATTACTAACAGGATGTTCTCCTTTGACTTAACAGAGAAAAGGTTTGGCCCTAAAGTCAAAACTCATTAATCAAAACCCGAGCCCATCTTGCCCTCTTCACAGAGCTGAAAAGCACTCTTTTCTCACGAAAAATATTTTAAAAGTTAACTGGTGAATTTTGAAAGTTTGCAATAAAACATTCTCGTCAGTGCAGATCTTAAAATGAATATCTCACATTACCATCAGACCACCCTGAATATGGAGTCAATCTTCTCAGAACAGGGAAAGACACAGAAGGATAGTGTGGCTTCTTTTATTCTTTATTTAAACCCATTTTCCTTTCGCAAGGCTGTTGGGATCCTAGTTTCAACCTCAGTCTTACGATTCCTGTACAGTCCATGTGGGTGTGTGTGCGTGTGTGCCCAGCCATTCAGTTGTGTCCAGTTCTTTGCAACTCCATGGACTGTGGCCCACCAGGCTCCTCTGTCCGTGGAATTCTCCAGCAAGAATACCGGAGTGAGTTGCCATTTCCTTCTCCAGGGGATCTTCCTGACCCAGGGATTGGACCTGCATCTCTGGCGTCTCCTGCATTGGCAGACAGGATCTTTATCACTGAGCCACCAGAGAACCTAGGCTACATACCAGACACAACGCGAGGGTTTCCTCCACACTCATGAATGCTCTCAGTATCCACATACATACTGTCTGCAAAAGAGTCACTTAAAATGTAAGAACATGAATAGGCTGAAACTGAAAGTATGGAAAAAGATACTTCATGCAAGCCAACCAAAAGAGGGTAGGGAGGCTGTTCTAAAATTAGAAAAATTAGACTTTAAGTCAAAAATTATTACAAGAGACAAATCAGGATGTTATATAATCATAAAAGGTTCAATTCACCAGGAAGATAAAACAAATACACTGTTAAGAAGGTAGATCCTGTGTGTGTGCTTATCACAAAAAAATAATATATAATATAAAACATATTAATTATAAACATATGAATGAGATAGCAGAGGTCCAAAATATATGAAGCAACCATGGACAGAACTGAAGCGATAAATGACTCTACAATAAGAGGAGAATATTTCAATATCCTACTTTCAGTAATACATAGAAAAACCAGACAGAAGATTAACAAGAGCAGCCTTGAACAACACAACAGACTAACTGTACCTACGTACATACAGAACTCTTCATGCAGCAACAACAGAAAACAAACTTTTCTCAAGTAGCCAAGGAACATTCTCCACAATAAACTATATGTTACTAAACTATATGTTAGGCCACAAAATGTCTTAGTTTTTAAAAGACTGAAATCATACAGTGTCTTCCAATCATAATATATAACAAAACTAGAAATCAATGAAGGAAAACTAGAAAATTCACAAGTATGTGGAAATCAAACAATTTACTCTTAAGCAACCAAAAAGGAAATTATAAGGAAATTTATAAAATATCTTGGAACAAATTAAACTGAAAACACAATATATACAATTTATGGGATGTAGCTAGCAAAAGTGGTGTTAGGACTGACATTTGTAGCTGTAAAAGCTAATGAGATAAAAGGTCTCATACCAACAACCCAGCTTTAGTTCTTAAGTGGAAAAAGAACAAACTAATCCAAAGTCTAGCAGAAGGAAGGAAATAATAAAAATTAAAGAGAAATGAAATTAAAATACAGTAACAAATATTAGCAAAATTGAGAGTTCATTTTTCTAAAAAAATTAAAGGACAAATCTTTATCTAGATTGACTAAAAGAAAAAGAATACTCAAATAACAAATAAAAAATGAAAGAGGGAACATTCTCACCAATTTTACAATTATTTCTGGAAAACTAGTAACCAAAGATATAATAAAGTATTTATAATAAGGAAATGAAGAATATAAAAGAGCTGACTGTAAAAGAGCCCTGCTCAGCCACTCAGTCATGTTTGACTCTTTGCGACCCCAAGGACTGTAGCCCACCAGGTTCCTCTGTCCATGGGATTTTCCAGGCAAGAATACTGAAATGAGTTGCCCTGCCCTCCTCCTGGGGATCGTCCTGACCCAGGGATCAAACCTGTGTCTGCTGTGTCTCCTGCACTAGCAGGGGGATTTTTTTTTTTTTTTACCACAATAAACAATTAAATGCCAACACATTGGATAACCTACATGAAATGGACAAATTCCTAGAAATACACAATCTATCAAGACTGAATTATGAAGAAATAGAAAATCTAAATGGACCTATAGCTAGTAAGGAGATTAAATTAGTAATCAAAACTCCCAACGAATATAAGGACTAGATGACTTCATTGGTAATTTTTAAAAACATTAAAAAAAAAAAAGAATTAATACCAACCCTCCTCAAACTCTTCAAATAAACTGAAAGAGAGTGCTTCCTAACTTAGTCTATGAGGTCAGTGTTACCTGACAACAAATTCAGATAGACACTACAAGAAGAGAAAACTACAGAGCAATATCTCTCATAAATACTTAAGTAAAAATCATCAAGAAAGTCCCAACACACAGAATTCAATAGCACATTAAGCATCCTGTTACACCATATAATAGCAAGATTTATCCCTGAACACAAAAATGGATCTATATGCATTTTTAAAAAACAAATGTAACACTGAACATTTAATAGAATGAGGGGGAGGAATACATGATTGTTTCAATTAATACATAAAAAGTCTATAACAAATGTTAACACTTTTTCCTGATAAAAGTACTCAACAAAAGGAAACTACTTCAACCTAAGAAAGGCCATTTCTGAGAAACCCAGAGCAAAAGCCATCTTCCAGCATGAAAGACTACACTTTTTCCCCAAAAAATTCATTCCAGGAAGCTGTTGCATTTTGTGTCTGTGATGCATTGAAACATCTGTGAACCATGAATTAAGCCCCCACTATTCCATCAGGTTTAGGGGCTCTGGGAAGAGGAAGAGGCTACTCCCCATGTGCCCCTAAGACCCAGCCTCCTGCCACTGCATTGCCAGGCCCACCACGGGCAAAGGCACACGGGATTCCTGCCCTCTGAGAGTCATAGTGGGCACTCGCACCCTCCCTGTTCAAATGCAAAACATGATCCAATTCATAATATGGACAGAAGTTTTCATCAACTGCAGGCACCCTCAGGATGTTCACACCTGGTTTTGCAAACCACTCCAGGACACTGCCTGCGTCCCCAGATCTGAGCAGTCACAGGAAGCTCAAGGAAATTCTCCAGCAAGTTGTGAGACAACATGTATTTGTACATTTCCACTATTCACCATTTGAGGTTATATACTGAACACGTACAATGGCCCAAGCACTGGATTAATAGTGCTTTTCAAGAGGGGAAAAAAATCCTCAAAAAGAAACAAAAAATTTTAAAAAGACAAGAGATGGAACAAAAACTTATTCAGTACTCCCCTCCCTCAAGGCAGGTGTTCTAGGCAACTTTTCTGATCAGAATTTGCACACACCTGTGGGTCAGGTGGTTGTTCCCATCTCAGCAACCTAGGAAGACCTAAGTGCTCTGTCCATGGCTCCTCACCAAGCTGTGGGTCTAGTGGACTGCTGGGGAGGCCACATCTCTGTCTCTCTAGCCCTTTCCCAAGACACCCCCAATCCAGGCTGCCCCAGTCCATTCTGACAACAGACGACAACATTTGGATGGAATCAACCTGGTGTCTGAACCTTGGGAAGCAGTAGGGGAGGGGAGGCAGAAAGAGTGGAGGCATGTTTGTATAATAATGTTATTTATATAATGATAGACATCCAGTCTCTTCCCTCTCAGCCGCCTACTCCCTCTGCCACGTGGCCCGTGGCCTGCCAGCCCTCGACAGGGGTAGAAGACAACCTCACATGTTTTCTTTTTGTTGGCTTGCTTTTTGTTTTCCTAGATGAGGCGACAGTAAACCATCTGAAGTTGTTCTCAGTCCCTCTGTCCTGAGATTCCAAAGCCACCTGAGACAGCCTTCCCAGAGCTACTGGTTCAGCACTCATGCTGAGCCTGGTAAAATTCCCAGAAGCTGGAGACTTCTGCTTAAGTCCCAGGAGCCAAGTTCAGATTCCCAACTTGAAAGATACAACATGATTTCTCACCAAAGAAACACTCTGCACTGGTCTGACCATTGCTGCCGTGGGAGCATGTCCGAAGTCTGAACTAATCAGTCTGTGAGCAATAACTAGATGGAGGGGAAGTGACACCCTTCACCCAGGGATAGTCTCTCAGGGAGACTGTCCCTCAGGGCATGGGAGGCCCCCCAAGCCTCCCCAAGAGCAGGTCTTTCTGTTCTGCACTTGGAGCTCTGGAAGACCCTACTCGCTGGCTGACTGTGGGAGGAGGAATGGCAAGAGCAGTTGGGCAGCCATGGAATGAAAACAGGCATGGGAAGGCTGTCCTGCTTGCTGTGTGCAGGACGAGCACAAAGCTCATCCTCAGAGATGCCTGAGAACACTTGGAGGAGGCTGGAGAAAACCCAAGCAGTCTTTGTGTCCAACCCAATACACATGTGCGTGTGCCAAGTCGCTTCTGTGGTGTACAACTCTTTGCAACCCTATGGACTTCAGCCCACCAGGCTCCTCTGTCCATGGGATTTCCCAGGCACGAATACTGGAGTGAGTTGTCATGCCCTCCTCCAGGGGATCTTCCCAACCTAGGGATTGAACTCACATCTCTCATGTCTCCTGCAATGGCAGGTGGGTTCTTTACCACTAGTACCACCTGGGAAGTCCAACCCAATATATATGCTACTGGTTAATTTAATGCCACTTCTAATCTAATTGGAAGAAGGTATTTTTGAGGTCATCACATCTTGGGGAGCTAGATCTCACCCAGGGGGCTCCCTCCAACTTGCCTGACTGGCATTTTTGTTGAGTGGAGCATAGCTGAGGGGATGGAGAGCAGGGGCCCAGGCTGATTTCTGAGCAGGTCACAGCAGAGGAGGGATCAAGGCTTCAGCTGGCCAGGCTGGGTCACTGACCTATCTCTGGAGCCAGGTCCATAGCCAGTGCTTCAAACCACCCAGACTGAGTTGGGTGAGGACTGGCTTGTGAAGCCCTCTGTGCACATGGTTACCAGCAGAAGAGGGGAGAGATGTTGTGAGAATTCACCGATGCCCACTGGCCTTAGCACAATGTTCTAGAAGGCAGTAATTTAATAATATGATCTTTGTAATTGAAATGGATTTAAATGACTGAAAATGGGCTGAGCTAGAAATGGTTAAGTGAATGCTATCACTGACAAGCTAAGAAAAGAAAGAGGATTCCACTTTGGTACATAGACGTCTCCCCTTTCTTACATTCTGCTTTCCTTGTTCTACTTGATCTTATTTATTTTATCTATTTTTGTTTGATAAGTAAATCGGTTTGTGTTGTCACTATAAATAAATGGTTACATTTTTAATGTAACCATTAATTTAATATTCCTCAGGAGCTCTTAGTTCGCCAGTCCCTGCCTGAAAGAGGGTGCACAGATATGTTTCAAGGCAAGGAAATCAGTCTCCTAAAGAAGAGCAGTCTTCAGATAAGAAAACACAGACTCAGCTCAGGCTGGACATCACAGGCTGTCATTCATTTGTCTGATTTTACCAGATCTCCACCTACTTCCTCAAGTGAGTGACTCAGATGCCATTCACAGGAATTCAGAAAGCTCTTATTAATCAGCAACTGTTCTAGGTAAGAAATAAGAAAGATAAGTAAACCGCACTGCGGTAAGTTTAAGGACAGGCAACATCAATGATGCCATGGATGCCCAGAACAGGGCTGGGGCTCAGGTAGTCATTACTCCTAGAGTCAGAGCCCTAGGAAGAGAGGGGGATGGAGGGGCCACGAGAAATGGATGAGAATGTGTAGCACATGGGGAGCCCCAGGAGCCCCACCTGCTTATTCACAGTGATGTGGGTGGGTGGGGAGACCAGTGATGTATGAGGTTGGCAGGGGGATGGGGGGTGCAGATGGCAATGACCAAGTTCTGGAGTTGATTCCTCCCTGACGGCAGCCAGGGGACTTTGAAGGAGGACAGCAGGCAAGAGACAGTCAGCTCCATGTCACAGGCAAGTCCCTCCCAACTGGAGATGGCCCAGGAGTTTCGACTAGGCTGACCTGAACCAGGCAGGAAAGATGGGAGCGAGACTGGGATATGGGCAGTGGGAAATCGAGCGGCTCCAGAAACACTTGAGAGACTCAATTAAAAATAACTGATGACAGAAGTGGGGGTGGAGGAGAGATGATCTTTCCGTTGACTTTTTATCTTAATTTCACATCACCACTCTTGAGAACTCCAGAGCTGAGAGGCTTTTCTATCTGTGCAACGTAACTACTCCATGAGCGGTCACAGACCCACACAATCACGGATTCTTTTCAGGACATTCAAGGCCAAAAGCCAGTGGGCTGTAAAGACCCGGGACCCAGGTCACTGGATGCCCTCTGGGACTCAGCCTGAACCTACCTATTTCAGACTCACTCTGTACATGAAAGGACAGATGGCTGGCGTGGTGAGAGGATGTGAGAGAGGAAGGTGGGGGAGCTGGGGCGCTGGCTTTTGAGCATGCACAGTAGGCCCCTACTTCAGAGATGATGTGGGAGAGAAAGGCTGCTTGGGAGTTGTGGGAGGATCTGCAGCCCAGGCAAGGGAACACTTCTGCCCCCCAGGAACCATCGCCCGCCCAGTTGCCCAGGCATCTACCGAGGCTGCCAAAGTTTCTAATGATGCCCACAACACACCGCCATCACTCCCTGACCCTGAAAGGAGTCCTACTCTGGCCGCCCTTCCCTACAGGAAAGTGTCCGCAGACCCAATAGTTACTTAACACCATGGCTACAAAACTGGGTGTTTCAAGAGTGTTTCCATTTTTTTGGTGCGTGTGCTTTTCTGTTTTTGCCACTGAGTACCACATCCCAGAGAAGACAAATGTGTCAAGCCAGTTAAGATGCAAATGCAGCACATGCCTGCTCTGTGGATGCTCAGACCACAGGAGAATCAATGGCCTGTTTCTCTGCGTCTTTTCACCATCCTCCTCTAGCATTCTCCATCTTCTCTTTCCACCCATGTCCCCCCTCTGGCACTAAATGGTACCAGCAGGGAGACAAAGTCCCAGCTGCTGGTCCTTACCCACTGGCTTTCAGAATAAGCAGTGCCGGGCAGAAAGGGCTCCCATCTGTCCTGCTGCGGCAGCCCAGGGAAGACACCATGTGAGGCTTTGCAAGATAACTGAGGGCCCCTTCCCGAGGCAGCACTGCAAAAGAGAGCTCTTCACTAGCTAAGCTCCCCAGCTCTCCCTCTTTCTCTTAAGTTCAGAAAATAACCAAGACATCAGCGGGAGAACTGACTGCTGAAATCCAGTCTTAACCTTTGAGAACGTAATTTATTCCAGCCCAGGGTATCACAGAAAGCCCAGCATGGATGGGGGATTAGGTGGCCAAGGCAGCCCCAGTGAGAGGAGCAGGATAACGGACTGCCTCCCCCGAGAGCCTTCCTGCTGGAGGAAAAGGCATTCAGCCAGGACAGAGAAGCTTTAAAAAGCCCTTGCCGGGTGAGGGGCAGGATGAGATAGGCGGGACGCAGCAGAGCCCTCCCCACGATGAGTGGCAGGTACAAGCTGAGCCCTCCCCACGATAAGTGGCAGGTACAAGCTGAGCTCTCTTGGAGGCTCCCAGTAAGGGGAGAGAGGATGAAAGACAAGAAGGCTTCAAAGGCTTCTCAGGGCCACCAGCAAAACCACGGCCCAGACAGGGGATCTCTCTGTGTCCATGCACCTGTCACCACCCAACCGACCTGGCAAAGTCAACAAGAGTCCAGGATACAAGGAGAAGGTGGCATTTGGGCCAAAATCCCCTTGAGGTAATTTTCAACAGAGAATGTTGCTCCAAGGTATTATAGCTACTTCTTAGTGGCCCATGAATCACTGGATAGCTCAACATCCAGCCCCCTGCCCAAACCCAGCTTAAACTGCTCACCATGGACCCACTGGCCCAAATGTCTTGAGTAGGTTCAGAGAAAGGAATAGGTGCAGAAACACTGAGATACATCACAGGTAGACTTGCCCGCTCCTGGTGGGTGATGAGATTTTCCTGATCCAGATGTACTTCATGGGAGAAACTTAGTAGCTATGAAAACGAGAGCATGGATTTTAACAACTGGCAGTGGATCTGCCTTTTTTTAGGAAAGAAGTCACAGGAGATTGATCCATCCAGCCATTAACAGAGATGTACTGGGCACTCACCACCTGCTGGATCCTCCAGGGGAGGTGGGGATTTGTGGGGAGTAAACTGAGCCCAGGTGTTACCCTCAGGAAGTGTGGCTGCACAGGACTGGCAGGTGTGCACGGCGTGATTCATGGCAGCACGAGCATCCTGGAGGAGCTACCATACCTCGGCTGACTCTCCTAGGCCACCTGAAACATGAGTATTAAATCACGCAAAGTAGGGCTCAGTTCAGAAACCATTTATTCATCTCCTTCTATTTATTGGCACCAGATGGGGCACTAAGGGAAGAGAGATGGACAGGAAACAATGGACAGAAAGCTCTGGATTCTACCGAGCAGGCCCTCAGGAGGTGATGGCAGCATCAGCCTCCCTCTGCTGCTGCTCAGCTAACACAGTTGCTCACCAGCTGCCTCTGCCTCAACCCAGGTGTGCAGGTGTGCCAAACCCTGTCCTCTCTCCCAGCCCCCTCCCCAGCTCCCACCTCTCTCCTGCCTCCACCACAGGGAGGGTGGCCGTGACTTTGCCATGAGCTCCAGCTCAGTGCTATGGTTTTTCCAGTAGTCATGAACAGATGGGATAGTTGGACCATAAAGAAGGCTGTGCACCAAAGAATTGATGCTTTTGAACTGTGGTGTTGGAGAAGACTCTTGAGAGTCCCTTGGACTGCAAGGAGATCAAACCAGTCAATCCTAAAGGAAATCAGTCCTAAATATTCATTGGAAGGACTGATGTTGAATCTGAAGCTGCAGTACTTTGGCCACATGATGTGAAGAGTTGACTTGTTGGAAAAGACCCTGATGCTGGGAAAGATTGAAGGCAGGAGGAGAAGGGGATGACAGAGGATGAGATGGTTGGATGGCATCACCAACTCAATGGACATGAGTTTGAGCAAGCTCTGGGAGTTGGTGATGGACAGGGAAGCCTGGTGTGCTGCAGTCCACAGGGTCACAGAGAGTCAGACATGACTTAGTGACTGAACAACAACAACAACAGAAAGGACACAAGAGACAGCCTCTTCTTCCACTCAACCTGCTCTCTGAGCTGCTGAGGACGTGCAGGAAGTAATGTCCCTGAGAACAGTGTCTTCACTTCCAAGATGTAATGGCTCTGCTTCCTGGCCGGCCCCCACAGGATTAGACACCGGACCCAGAGGTGTCAGCCCAGCCAGAGAAACACACGTCACACCATTCCGAACTTCAGAATGGCTTTGACTTCCATTCATCTCCAAACATTTCACTAAAGTTTGATGGGATATTTTCCCCCAGTTTAGAGGTGGACAGGAACTTTTGACGCTGTTGACAGCAGGACAGGCATAAAAAAAATCTAAGTTGCAAACTGGGATCTCCCTGGCAGGCAGCAGGGCTCAGGTATGTGGTCACCACGTGCCAAGTGTCTCTGAGTTTGGTGAGACACTTCCAGAAAGGAAAGATCCTCGACTTCCGTCAGTGCCCCCGGGGAGAAAAATCCATCACCTGCTGAAAGAACAAATGAGCGGAAGTATCTGTAACGCCCCTGCACTCTCCCCAGGGACTGAAAGAAAAGAAAGCCTTACGAGGGGCAACCAAAGAAGAGGTTTATCTGCTGCTGTTATGAAGCCAATTAGATGTATTTTGAGGAAAGGGTGTATGTATATTAGATTTTAATTAAGTAGTGTTAATTATAATCTATGAGATGTGCTTACTGCTTATCAGATAATTATGAGAAAGCCAATTTGGCTGCTGGCTTGTGACTAATTAAGTGGAATTAGTAGTGATAATTATAGATTTAATGTTGGTTTGCCTTTATTGGAGAAGGGGCAAATCCGCTCAGGATGGGGTGGATCAGGGTAGAAGGGCAGAGTCCACAATGCACCCCGAGAGCAGCCAGAGCCGTGAGAGTGAGCAGGAGGTGGAGGACACGGCCTCTGACCTGGCCTCCCTGCCTCTCCCCGAATTCACCATCGAGTCTGACTCCGCTTCTCCCCTGCTTGTCCCTCCAGCTCGTCCCACCCCTTTTTCCTTCATACAGAAGTTGGGGTCTGTGCTAGTGTGGAAGTTGACTGCAGGAGAGGCCACAGCGCTCTGGCCCAGGTCCCCCAGCCTGAATCTGGGAGAACAACACATCCATGTTCTCAGAGCGCACACCCCGGCGTGGGCCTGCGATGCCATGTGGGGAGCCCACAGCCACCCCAGCGACCCAGCCCAGGCACCCCACCTGCGATGCTTAAGGGGATCACTGCAGACTGGAAGTGGACTGATTTCTTCCAGGCCACCTTCCTCCCAGAAGTGATAGAAGACAAACGACAGACCTATAATTGGGCACAGGATCAACCACCTTCAAAGGGCATCGAGACTAACCCAAGCCGGAGACAAACTAAACAAATAATTTCTGCCCGGCGTTTCCACTTGATACACTATTCTGACATTTCAATTACATGTTTCCTCATTTAACATTCGCTTCTGCCTCGGTCCTGATATTACACTCTGAGTTCCTTGAGAGCGGAAGCCGCATCCATTTTTCATTTCGCTCTGCTCCCTGCTATCTAATAATCCCCACCCCACCCAGGGGCTGCAGCACCTGCAGCTTGAGCCAAGTGAAAAAGCCCCTCCTGCTACCCTGATCCCAGGCCCTCACAGCCTGCCACTGTTATCTTGGGCAAACCACTTCATCTGCCTAAGCCTCAGGGCTGTATTGTTGCTTTTTTTTTTTCAATCTGTAAAATAAAGATAAAAACGGTGCTCAGTTTAAAGTATGATTAAATAAGTAAGGATTAAGTACTATAACTTATTTAGCACTCAGGGCAGCTCTTGGCCCACTCAGTCTCCCTGAGGTGGGGGGAGGCTAGGACTACCTGGCTCTGAACTCGGTGGGGGTGGGTGAAACAGGTGCCCATGTCTGCCCCCACCCCAGACCCACTGGGCCCAGAAACTGGATCCCTGGCCCCGGTGTCCCACTGTCCACAAGTACAGCCCAGGTGACTCCCAAGCACAGTGACCCTGCAGGGCCACCAAAGCAAACGCAGTCCTCTCTGGGCACCAATGCTGGTCTGCTCACTGCCCCAAACATGAGAACGTTCTGCGTGGGTGCCCCCTATGTCAGCCCGAGTCTGGACCAGAGCAGGTTAAAGCAGCAGGTAAGCCACATGCGTTAACAACCTGGGAATGCCCACTGTCTCATGTTATCTTTTTCTGAGGATAGACTCTTTACCATCCTCTGGATTAAACTCTGCATCACCCGTGCAGCTCCTGACGATCCGCCTCCTCTATACACTGTCCACACTGTCCCCTCCTCAGAAATCACTGCTGTGCTGAGCCTCCCCCCGCCCCTGCGTTACCATGCCCCTGCTCCAGCGTTGTCCATCCCGACTTTCCCAAGTTGATTGCACACTGCTCCCAGAGGAGACGCATACTTGCCTTTGAGTTTGAGGGTGCCTCCCGTAGCGCACTACCCAACAGCAGGTATGATACAGATGAGATGACTGAATGACTCTCATCTAAATGAACTGTACAGCCTGAGGGCATGAACAGGAAGTCTTTCCATCCTGTCTTACTAGGACTATCAGGAATGCCAGGGCTGGTGCACATCCTGAGGGTGGGCAGGGGGCAAGCCCTACCAGGCCTGTGCAGACGTGGTAAGAGAAGGACTGAAGTTATTACTGAGCTAGCATAGCCCCCTGGTGCTGAACAACTTCACAGAGATCAGGGCTGTGTGGTTGCGAAAGGACAGCACAAGTTTGGGGCCAGGATTTCATCAAGAAGCAAATTTAAGAACCACTCACCAGACAGAGTCTATATACCTTTCCTGGTGGCTCAGAGGTTAAAGCGTCTGCCTGCAATGCAGGCGACCTGGGTTTGATCCCTGGGTTGGGAAGATCCCCTGGAGAAGGAAATGGCAACCCACTCCAGTATTCTTGCCTGGAGAATCCCATGGACAGAGGAGCCTGGTTGGCTACAGTCCACGGGGTCACAAAGAGTCAGACACGACTGAGCGACTTCACTTCACTTCACCAGATAGCTTCTATATGCAGAAACGCACAAGACCTCCTCTGTCCCCGAAGGGGTCACACTAATCAAACATGACATTAGAGCATAAGAAGTCCTTAGAGGAATCCAATCATTTCATTCTGTAACAGAGACCAGCGAGGCCCAGAGAGGGGAAGTTACTGGCCCATGGTCACACAGCATTCTGGGCAGATCCAGCACTAGAGCCCCAGGCTGTTCTATGGAACCACACACTGCCCTCCCCTACCCCAGAATTACAGAAACCAACAGGCGCAGGGGCCACAAGTTCAGTTAGCAAGAAGGAAAGCAGTCAGGCCATCAAGGGCCATCTTTGTGGCAGACTGCCCTGAGTCCCTGAGGGTCTCAGGGTTTTAAATAAACCCATCATTTATTTAAAAGTTCCGTCCAAGTGTGAACCATGAGCTAGGATGACAAGGGCTGTGGGAGAGGGACATTGGAACTACGACTTGAGAGGAAGGTGAAATCTCAACAGCCTGAGATTAGGGAAAGGGATAAGGGGGGAGGTGGTCAATGAAATCATATACGGGATGGCGTTCATAGCCTTTCAGCAAATACAGCAGATGTAAGGTACTAGGTATCCTGGGGTGGGAGGTCGGAGGGGCAGCAAGCACAAAGAAAGAGGACATGAGGGCCTTGACTCCAAGGCTGGCAGGTAGACTGGCCGAGCTAGGATTCCTGGTAAAGGATGAGGGGGGAGGCTGAGGTTAGGACGTGAAGGGCCTGGTGCACGTGCAAAGGAGTCTGTCCAAGAGGAACTCTGTAGGTACCCTGTGTGCAGATGTCTCTGAACTAGAGACTCTGCAGCTCAGAGGGATGCGAGCAGAGGAGAGCAGGTAACCTGGTCGTCGAGCTCCCCAGGGAGTAGGGCAGTGATGGCTAAGGGCAGTAACTGGGAACCGCAGGGCAGCACGAGGCTGACTGTCAGGTTCTAGAAACTGATGGAATCTAAAGAAAGGGTAGGAGAGGGTCAGGGTTAGGAGGGTGGGGAGAGGAGAGGGTTAGGGTTAGAAGGGGAGGGAGAGAGGAGAGGAGTCCGAGGCACTGGGGATGGTGGCCATGGTGTCAGGAACAGGGATGGCACTTTGAACCCAAGGCCTGGGCTGAAGGGGCAGATAGCGACCAACAAGGGGTTCCTGGTCAAAGCACCCAGCTCCCTTGTTAGGAGTTCCAGGAATCCTAACTCTCCTGAGACCAACCACAGGGAAATAGAACCCAGAGGACAGCATGGCACTGACCAAGTTACACAACAGAAACATCAGTGATGTCCACAGGAAGCCCCTAGTGTCCAGAGTCTGCTGTGATCTTGAGTGGCTCAGACCTGGGGGGTGGGGGGAGGCAGCAGCCCCCTGGGATGGAGAACGGAGGGGAGATGGAGTGAGAGGGGAGGTGGATGGAGGTGTACACGGTCTCCTATGACCTCTGTCCCAGGCTGCCCACAAGTAAAAGGTGCCTGTCTCATTACCACGGAAGACAGCTGCTAGTGCTTTAAGACACTGTAAAGATGGCAACAGAAATGACTGGGGCAAAGAAAACAGTATTATGAAAACCAGACTATGTGAAAAAAAAAATAAAACCTGTTATCTGTTTAACTCTATATTTAAGGATGGATGAGAGACAGTTTAAGACTGAAATGGGAATAAACTAAAAATGTAATAGAAGAAAATTTGGGGAAATATCTTTGTGACCTAGAGATGGAAAACTATTGCTTAAAGGAAAGCCTAAAATGGTCCACAAATGTTTATGAATTTAACACCAAAACTAGGAATTTACTTCAGAGGACATGATGGATAGAATTAACAGACCACAGAGCAGGAAAAAATATTGAAGCATCTGAAACTGAAAGTCATTCAATAATGCCCAACTCTTTGCGACCCCATGGACTATATAGTCCATGGAATTGTCCAGGCCGAAGTACTGGAGTCGGTAGTCTTTCCCTTTTCCAGGGGATCTTTCCAACTCAGGGATAGAACCCAGGTTCTCCCTCATTGCAGGCAGATTCCTTATCAGCTGAGCCACAAGGGAAGCCCAATAATACTGGAATGGGTAGCCTATCCTGTCTCTAGCAGATCTTCCTGACCCAGAAATTGAACCAGGGTCTTCTGCATTGCAGGCAGATTCTTTACCAGCTGAGCTATCATGATGAGACTAATATTTAGACTATAAAAGGAATGCATACAAGGAAGAGGCAATAACCCTGACAAAAATATGGGCAAAGTGGGGAATTTAAAGGATATAGGTGATGAGTTTACAAGCATACGAAGAAATATTTACATTCATTGGCAATCAGAAAATTTTCTGAAACAAAAATGATGCATTTATATTGGGTTGGCGAAACAGTTCACTCGTGTTTTTCCATAAGACATTACAGAAAAGCCCAAACTAATATTTAGCCAACCCAGTACTTGTTCTGCTGTCAAAATTTAGAAAGTTGGATAAACCAAGTGTTGAAGGCAGTGGTGGGAAGGATGCCCCATGTCACTGCCCGTCATGGAGGGCAGTCAGATTTGATGATGGACAGCCTGCAACCAGCCATTCTACTAAGAATACAAACCAATAGAATTCTCACATGCAGTCTCTAAGAAAACGTGTTCAAAGACACTCATCTCAGCACTTACACTGGAGGTAATCTAGTGTCCATACAGGAGGAGTGGAAAAGAATAATTTGACAGATGTGCCCCACTGAGTGATGAGTAGAAATTAGATCATCACATAGAAATATTGAAGCAGTGAAGGAAAAAAATAGAGAAACAGTATAGACTATATAACACAACATCATTTATGTTAAGCAAACTATATATACAATAAGAGCATAAAAGGATGCACATGAAGCCCATTGAATGTTTCTTTACAGGTGGCGGGGTCAGAGGAGCAGTAGAAAATGGAGATAACAGTAAATAATTACGTAAGTAAAACAAGAAAGGGGACTTAACACATGGTCCAGTGGTGGTAAGGTCCCATGAATGAGAGACCAAATCATCTACACCCAAGACTCTAAATTAAAAGAGAGAGAGAGAGAGAGAGGAAGCAACCAGCAATTTAAAAGTGAGCTGACAACTCAGAGAACCAAGATGAAGAGGAAGACTGGCAAACACACACCCAGAAGTGATGGCCAAATGCATGATCAGGAGGTGAATGTGCCGCCAAAGAATGAAGCTAAGGACAGAAGGCAAGAGGGGCTGAGGACACAGAAGAGGTGGTGAGAACCACAGAGAGAGAAAGTTAGGAATTTTCCCAACCCATCTGAGAGGTTACCCCTCCTTCATACAAAACCAGTTAGAGAAAACAGTAATTTTAGATTAACTGTACTAAATAATATAACGTAAAACAATAATAAAATAAAATCTAGCAGCATGTTTGAAACTGCACCAAATCTCAGTAGGGTTCATGCCAGGCATTTCAATTTCAACTACAGAATATCTATCAACAATACGTCATTACTTTAAAAATAGAGGAGAAATCAGGTAATAATACTGTTAGATGCCAATGAGCTTTTTATAAAATTAATAATAAATCATAAAGAAAAAAATGAAAACTTTAGACAAAATAGGAAAAGGGAAATATTTTAAAGCTCACAAAGTTTTATAGCAAAACCAGTAGCAAAGTTCATACCAAATTTTGAAACACAGAAGGCAATTCTATAAAATTATGAACAAGAAAACACTATCCATTTAGAGATTTTACATAAATACTGGGGGAAGATACGTTATCTAAAAGCAATATAACTGTTTTCCTAGAAATGCAAACAACTTTTTAAAAATTTTTCAAAGCTTAAGAGTTGAGGAAGTGACTAGAAATAAAAGAAATATATAAAAATAAAAAATAAAAAAATCAATAATTTTCAGCAATATGTAGTTGTAAAGTACATTTATAAGGCAAACTCACTTGAAATACCAAAAATTATAGCATGTCTAGGGATTCATTTAATAATAAATATACATGAACCATCTGAATAAGGCTAAAAATTAAAAGATAGGCCTTCCCAGGTGGCGCTAGTGGTAAAGAACCTGCTTCCCAATGCAGGAGAAGAGACACTGGTTCCATCCCTGGGTCGGGAAGATCCCCTGGAGGAGGGCATGGCCACCCGATCCAGTATTCTTGCCTGAAGAATCCCCGTGGACAGAGGAGCCTGGCAAGCTACAGTCCATAGGGTCAGAAAGAGCTGAACACAACTGAAGTGACTGAGCATAAAAATTACAAGAGGCCTTTAAAAACAGCCCTGAGTGACAGGGCCATTGCCATATTATTTATTGCTCTGATCAAAGTCCGCCCTGTCCAGCACTGCTGATCTGGATTCCCCTTCTTCTCATTACTGAAGTCTGCTGGTCAGTGGTCAGCATCAACTTTCCTCTGAACTGGGTCAGTCCTCCCACCCTAAAAACACACTGTAAGATCCCCCATGTTTTTAAAAGCTAACACAGATTTAGAAAACAACCATATGGTTACCAGAGGAAAAAGGTGGGGGTGGGGGATAAATTAGGAGTTAACAAACACGCACTGCTACATATAAAACAAATAAACAACAAGGACTTACTGTACAGCACAGGGAACTCTCCTCAATATTCTGTGATAGTCTAAATGGGAAAAGAATCTGGAAAACAGTAGCTATATGTGTATGTACAACTTGGAGGTACATCTGAAACCAATACAGCATTAGCATTGTAAATCTACTATAGTCCAATATAAGACAAAATAAAATTTTTTTAAAAATCATAAAAAGCAAAATAAGACCTCTATCACTATACCAAACCTTGCCACAAAACATCTCCAAAGAGTTGTCTATAGTTAATATAGTCAATTCTCATTATTCATGGATTCCACGTGTGCAAATTTGACTATTTGCTAAAACTTATCAGCAACCCCAAAATCAATGCTCACGGAACATTTACTGAGCAGCATGAATTTGATTCGCCCTGACACACATGCCCTCATTTCAGCAAATCATACTCTAAACTACTGTCCTTTTCTTAAGTTTATTTAGTGCCACATTTTCCCATGCTGTGCTTCTTGTTGGTGATTTTACTGTTTAAAATAGCCCCAAGTGTAGTACCAAAGTGCCCAGTAGTGTCCCTAACCAGGAAGAAAGCTGAGATGTGCTTATAGAGAATAGGTGTGTGAGGCAAGCTCTGTTCAGGTGTGAATTACAGTGTGTTGGGCCAGGAGCTTAATGGTAATGAAGCAACAGTGTGTATTAAATGCTGCCGCTGCTAAATTGCTTCAGTCGTGTCCGACTCTGTGCGACCCCACAGACAGCAGCCTACCAGGCTCCTCTGTCCCTGGGATTCTCCAGGCAAGAACACTGGAGTGGGTTGCCATTTCCTTCTCCAATGCATGAAAGTGAAAAGTGAAAGTGAAGTCGTTCAGTCGTGTCTGACTCTTTGAGACTCCATGGACTGCAGCCTACCAGGCTCCTTCATCCATGGGATTTTCCAGGCAAGAATACTGGAGTGGGTTGAGGTGTCTTTAAACAGAAATGCACACGAGTTTGTGAATCATGAAAGGTTATACCAAGCAGCTCACAGACACAAAACCCTTCTTCCCCTGGGAGCAATGGTTCATAATCACTAATACGGTGTTCGAAGTGATTCTGCAGAATGAAACCACTGCAATAACAAACACTGATTATACTTTAATTTCTTCAAACCCCATTCTTTCAACGACAGTCAAGCTTCCAAACTCACCATTCCATTTTAATTACTCTGGCTAAGGTCACCAATTACTAGTTCCTAAGGTCCAAAGCAGAGAAGGCAATGGCAACCCACTCCAGTACTCTTGCCTGGAAAATCCCATGGACAGAGGAGCCTGGTGGGCTACAGTCCATGGGGTCGCTAGGAGTCAGGCACGACTGAGCAACTTCACTTTCACTTTTCACTTTCATGCATTGGAGAAGGAAATAGCAACCCACTCCAGTATTCTTGCCTGGAGAATCCCAGGGACAGAGGAACCTGGTGGGCTGCCGTCTGTGGGATCGCACAGAGTCAGACACGACTGAAGCGACTTAGCAGCAGCAGCAGCAAGGTCCAAAGCCTCTGTCCTCTGGTTTCAAATGTGGCCAGTGACAACATTCCTACAATAACCACTTCTTCTTGAAACACTTCTCTATCTGCCTCAGAACTTTCTGTTCCTGTCTCAACCCCTGGTCTCTCACACTGACAGTGCCTGCATGTGTATCACAGGCAGAATTCTCCCCAGAACGGAGAAGGGACAACTCCAACCTCCTTCCTGACATTCAAAATAAACACAGTCCACGAGGACTCGGGTAGATCCATGTCCTCCGCCCCTCTCCATCCATCTCATTCAGTCGGTTTCTCAAACCTGAGTTCTTTGCAGCCACTCCATTCTCGGTTCTCCGGCCACACAACTAGTGTGTCAGAAAGCTCCCCAGCCCTACTTCCAGGACATATGCAAACCCGTCAGCATCCTTCAGTGCCGCTGTTCCTATGTGATCCAGGCCCCTTTGTCTTAAATCCTGATCACAGTGGCAATTTCCTAAATAGTCTCCTTTCTTTGCCCTCCCAACACATATACAGTCTATTCTTGTCACAGAAATGAGAATGGGCTGCTAAGTTGTGAATCAAATTAACCCCCTTTACACAAATCCCTCTAAAGGCTTTCCATTCTAGAATAATATCCCAACCTTTCACATTGTCCTGGAAGACCCTATACCAATAAATCTTCGTCTCCATCTCTGATCACTGGGAAAACACCTCCTGCGGCACCACGTTCCCCACTGGCCTTTTCTAACCTCTGGAAGCTGACAAGGCGGTTCCCAGCTTAGGGCCTCTGGCTGGTTGGCCTGTCTGGAACGTTCTTTCAGACTTTCCCTCCACTGGCCCCCTGTGATCAGGCCTCAGAGAGGATCCCCTGAGTCTACGGTCCAGGGCAGGCCCCCCCTTAGTCCTGTTCTACTTTGTAAACCTTTGCAGTATCCACGCCATTGGCAGTGGGCTCTGCCTCCTCCTTCCATTCACCACTCACCACCAGTTTTCACTACCTCATCCTCCAGAGTGTAAGTTTCTGCAAGAGCAGGAACCCCGGCCACCGTGTCTATTACAGAGCTGATGACAGTTCTGGACACACAGATGACTCCAAATATTTACTGAATGGATGTGTGGTCTTATTGGGAAGTCTCAGTATTGTAGAGATGCTGAATGTATGTGTATGCATTTAAAGTAATCGCGTTCAAACTCCCAGTGAGGTTGGTGCTTGACTAATCAATAAGAAATTAGTTTGGAGGAACATTTATTAAACTAACCAAGCCCTGGTAATTGTAAGTTGTGTGGTTCAGTCACAGGGACAGACAAATAGATCAATGGTGTCAAAGTGACAGACGAGAAACAAACTCATACGTGAGGGAACTCGGAAGAGGGCAGAGCGGCACATATTGGTGTGGATTAAGTACCTCACATCTCATACATCGGTAGCTTGAAATCAGCCATGGATAAAGACTGTATACCCTGGAATCAGCAAATGCTACAAATCACGGATTATTTTAAGACTTTCTCAGACCAGTTTTACATTTATAGCAAAATTGAAAGGATACAGAAATGCCCCCCTTACACCCACACATGTATAGCCTCCCCCCTTATCAACACCCCCCATAGCGGTGCATTTGTTACAACTGAACCCACATGAACACATCGTAATCACCCGAAGTCCATGGTTTACAACAGGGTCCATCCCTGTTGTAGATTCTGCAGGTTGGACTTGTGTACAACGACATGCATCCATCATTCTGTCATGAGGGGTATTTACACTGCCCTGAAGACCGTCTGCTCCCCGATTCATCCCCCTGCCCACCCTCTGGCAACCACTGATGCTTTCATTTTCCAGAATGTCATAGAGTTGGAGCCACAAAGTATTTGGCTTCTTTCACTCAGTAATAGGCATCTATGTTTTTTCCATGTCTTTTCACAGCTTAATAGCTCATTTATTCTTAGTGCTGAATAACATTGCATTGTCTGAATGGACCAGTTTGTTTATTCATTCACCTACTGAGGGACATCTTGGTTGCCTCCAAGTTTTGGAGACTTTAAATAAGGGTTTGTTTTTTCTCCTGCAGAAAGCTGGTTGTTACCAGCACACCAGTGTGCCAGGGGCCCATGCCAGCAAAAGTTCCCAGCATGAGTGGAAGTAAAATGAGCCGAGGCTATGGCTCCCAGCAGGCAGGCACTGCTCCGATCTCCATTCAGGCCCCTGTGTGAATGATGAGAAGACTCCAAAAGGACCTTTGCTGTGAGTCTGTTTATATCCCAATAAACCTGAATATTTTATACTCCTAAAATTTCATCTCTGCATCTCACATTCTATAATAGATTTAGAAAGCAATTGGGGAAATGCGGCTGGAGGATAGGACGGTGGCAGATCATGAAGTGAAACAAGGCTCCAGAGGCAGGCGTGGATGCCAGGAGATGAGAAAAGGAAGGATGGAGGTGTGTCCCCCACACTAAAACCCAGGTCAGCCCTCATCACTCCCCTGCAGAAAAGACTCCAGCGGCCTCCTGTCTAATTGTTCCCCATTTCAGCCGGAATACAACCAGCATCTGCACAGTCTTGCTCCTTTCTCATCACGGAGGCCATCTTCCTCTACTCCAGACATGAGCCCACATGCAGCAGCCAGGCTGCTCCAAGATCTCTTCACGGCTTCTCACCTCGTCCCCTATAGATCTTTACCAAAATACTCTCTTGATTCCTCCCACACGCCCATCAGCTTCTCCCAGCTCTCACCCCCACGCAACACCACCCTTTCATGTGTCATCACATGGCACGCTCTATTTGTTCTGTATTGTCTCTTCTCACTAGAATGTAAGCGCCACAGAGGCAAGAATGTGTCCAGGGTGTTGCTGACTCCTAATGCGTGGAACAGGATTCACGGAGCGAGTAGGTGTTCAGTAAATGTTCATGGAATAAATGCACGAGTGGAGGTCAACAGAGTGCTGAGCAGAGGGTGCTGAGCATACCAGGTGGGTGGTGATGGGTGCTGTTCAGGACGGTGACGCAGGGTGGAGGACAAAAGGAGAAGGTGCGGAGGGTGGCCTGGATGCTAGGCTGGGCCTCTGGCCACCTGTGTGGAGTTCACCGGTCATGCCCCATCCTAGTCTGGTGACCTCCTCAACCTCAGCATCTCTCAGCTTCCTCTCACAACTTTGGAAGGCATCACCACACAGGAGGAGAGGAGAGAAAAGGACCTTGTCCAATGGAAATCACTGTCGTGGGCCAGGAAGAGACCTACTATCTGGTTACAGCTCAGTTCCTGCTCATAAACCAGATTCCACTATCACGCGTATGATTCCCTGCCCAGGAACTCCTGTTTCCTATTCCCTTAAGGACAGATGGACAGGTACCCACATTCTAGCCAAGGAGTCCAGGAAACCACCCAGAGACAGAACTCGACCCAGCACCGTGTGCTTTGAAATGTTCCTTCCAGAGACCGGGCCGCTGTCTGGTTACAGACAAATGGGTGATATTGTTAAAAAAGTGGGAAGCCCTGAGGGTTTGCGCCTCCATTAGCAGAACAGAGATGCCAGAAAGCAAACAGGGCTGGGAGAGTAAAAGGGTCAGGGACTGAGATGAGGATAACACGGAGCAGCAAAGGCCGGCTTCTCGCTCATCGTACCACCCACCCCGGGTTCCCACAGGGAGCTTTACACGTTGATTAAAACCTGTAACAGCCTAGGGCAGGACAGGAGCTTGAGTAACCACACGGGAAACAATGTGCTAGAATCACACGCAGCATGGAATTGTATATTTAATTCCGTTTCTCGGGGAGCCACGTCATGCCTGATACACTGGTTTCTACATCAGGTAGATCTCATGAGGCATGTCCTGCCCTCAGAGGAAACCCAGCCCCGCCAGACTCAGGCAGTGGGCTCGAGGGAGGAAGTGGGGGCCCCCAGCAGCTGCAGGGCTGGGGTCAGCCTGGGCCCCTTCCCCAGCCACTGGGACCCTCCCTCCGGGAGAGGCTCCACAACACAAGTGTGTCCAAGCTGAAGGCTGCTTTTCACGGTGCCTGCTCCTTTTTTCTTCCTTTTAGAACTTGGTCCCCAAGGAGACAAACTCTTTCCAAATCAGCTTTTTGCCCTTTCTCATCGTGGATAACAGGGTATAAAAGCAAGAAGGGATCTCCCTTATATGTGGAATTGAAAAATAAATGATACAAATGAACTTATTTACAAAACAGAAAGAGACTCACAGACTTAGAGAACAAATTTATGGTTGTCTTATGGTACACACTGCTATATTTAAAATGGATAACCAACAAGGTCCTTCTGTACAGTACATAGAATTCTGCTCAATACTCTATAATAACCTTACAGTTACCAGGGGAGAGGGATGGGGGGAAGGAATAGTTAAGGAGTTTGGGACAGACATGTACACATGCTATATTTAGGATGGATAACCAACAAGGACCTACTGTATAGCACAGGGAACTTCTGCTCAATGTTATATGGCAGCCTGGATGGGAGCGGAGCTTTGGGGAGAATGGATACATGTATATATACAGTTGAGTCCCCACTCCAGTACTCTTGCCTGGAAAATCCCATGGACGGAGGAGCCTGGTAGGCTATAGTCCATGGGGTCGCTAAAAGTCGGACACAACTGAGCGAGTTCACTTTCACTTTTCACTTTCATGTACTGGAGAAGGAAATGGCAACCCACTCCAAGTGTTCTTGCCTGGAGAATCCCAGGGACAGGGGAGCCTGGTGGGCTGCCATCTATGGGGTCACACAGAGTCGGACACGACTGAAGTGACTTAGCAGCAGCAGCAACCCTTCAACATTCACCTGAAACTATCACAGCATTGTTTATTAATCAGCTAAACCTCAATAGAAAATAAAAAGTTAAAAAAAAAAAAACAAGGAGGAACAACTAGAACACATTGAAGATAAGGCTAAAATATGGGTATAAAGCTTCTCTGAAGACTTTTTTTTTAATGGCAAACTAAGGCATGGCCATTTGAATAGAGATAAAAACACACCCCCGGGGTTGGAGAATTAAGCTGGAGACAACAATGCCAAACCAGCATAGGGGAAAATAAGAAGTAGCCCTGATGTCAACATCAGAGAGAGCTAAGCCATAAGCAGGCAGTTAATGTGGGAAAAACCTACAGTCAGTGCCCATTAAAAATTTAATATTAAGGGGAAATGTGTAAGGGCCTCGTGGTTGATGGAGACATGAGGGGACGTGTCCTAAGGGTGAGACTCCAGGACTCAAGATCCTCTGCTCAACACAGACTCCTGGGAGTGGGGGCATCACCCCCTCGGGAGCCAGTGAAGCCAGGAGAGGACAGTGCGCTTGGACACGGCCCAGGAAGCCATCAATTCCCCCTGGGGTGGGCAGAGGGCTCGACTGAGACCTGCTCCCTTAGGCAGGACCACCCTTTCCCTAGGATGCCCAGGTGGGGGGTCCAGGGCAGAGGGAACCTGCTATCCTAGGACTCTCAGAAGCACCACCTGGGACCCGTCATCACAAGTGTGACCCTGAGCAGCTCACAGCTTTGTCACCAGAGGCCACGTCCCACCTGGCAGGAGCTACACCTATATTTTCCTGGGAGGAAGGGGGCCTGAGCCTCCCTGGGCCTCCGTGGGGTAGGGGGAGCACACCTGGAGGAGCTTCCAGGACCCCACACCCCAAACAGCCCCCTACTTTGCTCCCATAGATCCCCCTTGTATCTTCTGCTGCCATTATAAGTGACACACAGCTGTGGGAATGATTAGCAAGTGAGGATTACTAAAACCAAGTGCAGAGCAGTGCTTACTTGCTCAGCTGTGTCAGACTCTTAGCAAGCCTATGGATTGTAGCCCACCAGGCTCCTCTGTCCATAGGGATTCTCCAGGCAAGAATATTGGAGTGGGTTGCCATGCCCTCTTCCAAGGCATCTTCCCAACCCAAGGATCAAACCCAGGTTTTGCAGGCAGATTCTTTACCAAGGAAACCCAAGAATACTAGAGTAGGTAGTCTATCCCTTCGCCAGAGGATCTTCCTGACCCAGGAATCAAACCAGGGTCTCCCGCATTGCAAGAGGATTCTTTACCAGCTGAGCTATCAGGAAAGCCCAAGTAAAACCAAACGCTACAACAAAACCATTCTGAGTTCCCCATCCAGTCATCCAGGTGTGCATCCCTCACCTGCATGCACATGTAGCATGTTTTTCTACAAAAACGAGTTTAACTTAGAACCTATGAATGTATTTCAAAATCAAAAAACTTCTAGAACATCTTAATGACCGTGATTTCATTGCATAAATGTAGTGTCACACATTTAACTAAGTTCCCACTGCTACACATCTTTGTCCCCATTCGGAGAGATAAGAAAGCCTTCCTCAGCAATCAGTGCAAATAAATAGAGGAAAACAATAGAATGGGAAAGACTACAGATCTCTTCAAGAAAATTAGAGATACCAAGGGAACACTTCATGCAAAGATGAGCTCAATAAAGGACAGAAATGGTATGGACCTAAAAGAAGCAGAAGATATTAAGAAGAGGTGGCAAGAATACAGAGAAGAACTGTACAGAAAAGATCTTCATGACCCAGATAATCACAATAGTGTGATCACTCCCAGTCACCTAGAGCATCCTGGAATGTGAAGTCAGGTGGGCCTTAGGAAGCATCACTACGAACAAAGCTAGTGGAGGGGATGGAATTCCAGTAGAGCTATTTCAAATTCTAAAAGATGATACTGTGAAAGTGCTGCACTTAATATGCCAGCAAATTTGGAAAACTCAGCAGTGGCCACAGGACCGGAAAAGGTCAGCTTTCATTCCAATCCCAAAGAAAGGCAATGCCAAAGAATGCTCAAACTACCACACAACTGCACTCATCTCACACACTAGTAAAGTAATGCTCAAAATTCTCCAAGCCAGGCTTCAGCAATATGTGAACCGTGAACTTCCAAATGTTCAAGCTGGATTTAGAAAAGGCAGAGGAACCAGAGATCAAATTGCCAACATCCGATGGATCATCGAAAAAGCAAGAGAGTTCCAGAAAAACATCTATTTCTGCTTTATTGACTATGCCAAAGCCTTTGACTGTGTGGATCACAATAAACTGTGGAAAATTCTTCAGGAGATGGGAATACCAGACCACCTGACCTGCCTGTATACAGGTCAGAAAACAACAGTTAGAATTGGACATGGAACAACAGACTGGTTCGAAATAGGAAAAGGAGTTCGTCAAGGCTGTATATTGTCACCCTGCTTATTTAACTTATATGCAGAGTACATCATGAGAAACGCTGGGCTGGAGGAAGCACAAGCTGGAATCAAGATTGCTAGGAGAAATATCAATAACCTCAGATACACAGATGACACCACCCTTATGGCAGAAAGTGAAGAAGAACTAAAGAGCCTCTTGATGAAAGTGAAAGAAGAAAGTGAAAAAGTTTGCTTAAAGCTCAACATTCAGAAAACGAAGATCATGGCATCTGGTCCCATCACTTCATGGCAGATAGATGGGGAAACAATGGAAACAGTGGTTGACTTTATTTTTGGGGGGTCCAAAATCACTGCAGATGGTGACTGCAGCCATGAAATTAAAAGACGCTTGCTTCTTGAAAGGAAAGTTATGACCAATCTAGATAGCATATTAAAAAGCAGAGACATTACTTTGCCAACAAAGGTCAGTCTAGTGAAGGCTATGGTTTTTCCAGTGGTCATGTATGGATGTGAGAGTTGGACTATAAAGAAAGCTGAGCACAGAAGAATTGATGCTTTTGAACTGTGGTGTTGGAGAAGACTCTTGAGATTCCCTTGGACTGAAAGGAGATCCAACCAGTCCATCCTAAAGGAGATCAGTCCTGAGTGTTCATTGGAAGGACTGATGTTGAAGCTGAAACTCCAATACTTTGGCCAGCTGATGCAGAGAGCTGACTCATTTGAAAAGACTCTGATGCTGGGAAAGATTGAAGGCAGGAGAAGGGGATGACAGAGGATGAGATGGTTGGATGACATCATCAACTCAATGGACATGAGTTTGAGCAAGTTCCAGGAGATGGTGAAGGACAGGGAGGCTGGCGTGCTGCAGTCTGTGGGGTTGCAAAGAGTCACACACAACTGAGCAACTCAACTACAAAACCTATAGGAAAGTCATCGCTGTTGACTCTCTGTGGGAGAGGGTAGACACCATATTTTTAAAGGTTTTGATTCCTTTAAAATTTTGATTCCTTGTGGCCAAAACGCTTTTCAGAAAGGTGCTCTCTGCCACCAGCAGGATAAAAGTGTCCTTTTGCCGCTGTTCTTGTCACCAGAAGGCCCTTAGTTGTGAGAGGTTGCAAGGCACATGGCCACCGCAGCAGGTTAGCAGGAAGGGAAGGAGAGGAGGCCCCTTTAAGGCAGCCCGGGAGCCTTTCCCCAAAGAGAAGACACAGACGAGGGCCTCTCGCTGCCTCACAAGGAAGCGGCTATCTGCCTGGAACAGCCAGGACCTGGAGCTCAAATCCATTAATCCTCTTTATTAAACCCGGGTCACCTCCAAGTCCTGAGAAATTAACCAGCACCTCCCCATCGCAAGTGCATCCAGGGAGGGCCGCGCACGGCCTGTCATCTCCACAGATCAGGCTGTGAGGTCAGAGGGCCTCCGGGCTCCGGCCCCTGCCTTTGTCCATTTAAAAGAGAACAGCGGCTACACTTGTGCAGAGTGCAGGCCTGGGGCCAGGGCCGCACCTCTGCATGGGGCGTGGAGGGGGCGGGGGGGGGGGAACTCGGCCTCTTCCTTCCAAACGTCTGAGTGGCCCCAGAGCTCAGGAGGGCCCGGTCCAGAGCTGGGGGGACTCGGGGCTCTTCTGAGCAACCCAATCACCCCCCAGGGTCAGCCACAGAAAGACAGAAAAGGACACAGACTGCCAGACCAGCCAGGGAAACGGATACAGACCAAAAGCATCAGAGTCAGGACCAGAGCCACACCAAAACACACAGCACAGCACAGGCCCCTTTGTGGCAGCCTGCCCTGTGGATCTGGGTCCCGGGACCTGAGACAAAGTCACTCAGGCCTCCCCGCCCCCCTACACACCTGAGGAAGCCCTAACAGTCACTCTGAGACAAGGGGGCGCGGATCTCAGAGGCCAGGCACACAGAGGACAAGACTCGAGCACCCTTAATATGAAGGGTCACGAAAGCAACCAGCGAGGGTCCCATGAAGAAATGCAAAGGTGAGGTGTTAGAAATTAACCCTCTAGGAAAAAGGTGGTAGTTTTAAAAGCAAGGAGCTGGCATCCCCGCGGTGGGGAGTGGTGAGTGGGTCTGGAGCCTGACGGACTCCAGGGTGGGCATGTGTCCAATTTCATGAGAGCCCCACATGCAGAGGGTACAAAGTTCTCTTCTATGACATCTCCATCAGCACCCCAGACAATGGAGCAACACGACATCTATTTTTTTTCCATATTTTTCGCCCATCTACATGTAACACAGCCCTGATCCAAACACGTGTGTGTCCACTGTAATGACCGTCCCCTCCCTCCCTTCCAAGTGCAGGGATGGAAGCAGGAACTCTTTGGCCCCAGAGGAAGTTCATTGTTTTGACCTTTCCTGGGCCCCACAGGAAGCGTGTTCTTAGATTCTTTAAGACGCACACCCAAAGTCCATCCCTGACCTGGAGGCAGACCCACTGATGGATTGGGGTGAGAAGAGATACCTCAGAGCCTTGAATACAGCCGCTCACCTGCTGCCTAGAGTAGAAGAGACATTTCCAATAACTGAAAAATTGTCCAGATCAGAAATAGATGACCAACAACACCAGCAGAAATGTTTAAATCTAAGGATCAATTCAACAAATAACATCAAAGGAGAAATAGCAGAAACCACTGCTCCTTCTCAAGTGGGCGGCAGAAACAGGCTCTGTGAGCACCAACCAGGGGCCACACCTACCTCGCCACTGAATCCCAGATAGCCGGACTGTGCCCTACTCTGGCATGAATCAGGTGGGTGGCATTGAGCCCAGGAGGGTCCTGCCAGCTTCCCTCCCAGCCGCGATGCTGCTAGAACACAGGTGTCTGCGGATTTAATCTCTCCAGCGTCATTTCACTGACAGGATGCTTCTTCTGAGTGGGTGCGTGCTGCCTGGGTCCTGGGTGCCCCATCCTGGGCTGGGGGAGCCTCCCTCCTCCCACCACCTGCCCCTACCCCAGGCTCCCATCAGGGGAGGGGACAAAGCCAGGCGCCCGCCCGCCAGCCAGCTCAGAAGGCCCAGAGGCTGCCAGCCACCTGGAGGACAGAAATCACGCCGCTCAAGTCCTCCTCCTGCTTCCAGCCAATTTCTACTCCCTTTAATTCAATTCCGCTCCTCCTGACCCCAGCAGGCTGGAGTTCCAGAGTTACTTTCAACAGATAGCACCAATTACCGAGGTGTGAAACTAGAAACCTTCCCGTTTGGAGAACAAACCCAGAGACAGAGACGGGACTTAACTGAACTGAGAAGGAAGGTGGAGAGAAGAGAGGGGTGGGGTGGCGTGGGGGCAAGTGACTGGCAGGCAAGGGGGTGGCTGCAGACACTGGCCACCCAGAGGGTCCCCCAGAACCATGATGGGCCA
This sequence comes from Bubalus bubalis, assembly GCF_019923935.1. Classification (NCBI taxonomy): domain Eukaryota; kingdom Metazoa; phylum Chordata; class Mammalia; order Artiodactyla; family Bovidae; genus Bubalus; species Bubalus bubalis. Next base: position 114,160,431 of record NC_059161.1, on the reverse strand, counting down.
GGGAGGTGCGTGGGCAGAGGCACCTGCAGCTGGGACAGTTCTCTCGGGCCTGGGAGATTGCCAGCCCAACCCCACTGGACGCTGCCCTGGGCAGACAGCCCTGAACCCCTATGCTCCCCACAGGTCACAGGGGCCAAGAGGTCTGTGGAGAAACCCTGGCATGAGGTAGGGGAGCAGGGCCATAGGCAGAAGAAGGGCCCAGACACCCCCACCTAGCTGCACAGGCAGCCAGATGTCATGGTAGTGTGCACGCCCGGGGCCGGGGCTTCACCCTCCCCACAGGTTTCCTAGGGCCTCCCCTCTCACCCTGTGCCACGTGGCCTGGAAATCCAAACACACACCCAGTCCTAGTAACACTGTCAAAATTAAGTCTGGGGCTGGTTTATGCTTCTGTGGTCGAAATTAATTGGTTCCATGACCTTTTTATATTGGCGTCCTGTCCCCTATAAAACTTAAATGGAGTAGGTACCCAGCAAAGACTTAAACTAATGTTTTAAAGAAGATTTCTGTCCTTCATAAAGCCGGTCTTGTTATCTAAGAAAAAGATGACATTCCTCTGGGAACGGTAATCAACAAGACTGTCCTTCCCCACTTGCCCCTGCGACCAGCGACAGGAGGGGAGACTTGCTCTCTGTTCCAATCCCAGAAACCCCCAAGGAATGAAGAGGGTGCTTACTTCAGGTGGAGCAGAAGCAGAATCTCTGGTCCAGACAGAGCCGGTGGGAAGCCCTGGAACACAGCCCAGTGGGCACTCAAACACCTCGGATGAGCACTGGGGCCTTGAGAAGCCCTCGCCCTCCCTCGCTGCACTGGTCCAGGGTCTCCACCTCCCCACGCCGCCCCCCACACCTCCCCGTGGGCTGGACTAAGGGTCTCGTGAACAATTCAGGGAGGAGCCTCCACAGGTGTCTGTGAGTCCACAAACACTGTCTCAACACAGAGGAAACAGGAAAAAAGAAACAAACACACCTCCTCTCCCCGCCGCCAGGAGCAATCATAGTATCACCCTGTTCAGGGAAGAAATTACCCTAAGAATCTCAACCAGGCCTTCCGACTTTCTGTCCAGACCCTCAGACACTCCACTGGAACCAGCTCCCTCAGCCATTCTCCATCGGGGCACTTGCTCCTGGCTTTCCTGTCCACTGAAATGTGTAGCCAGGATTCCTAACTCCAGGGCTGTCCCAACACTTGGACCCACCCCCAGTGAGAGGAGACTCACTTCTAGACTAGACTCAGGGTGACCAGCCATCCCTGGGTGCCAGGACGGACAGGCCCCAGGCGGCAGGGCTGCCAGTTCTAAAATCAGGTCAGTTCTGGGCAAACCGGGCTGAGTTGGATGATCCAGCCTAGGCTTGGTTTCTGAAAATGCCCCACCCTTAGCAGCACGGATGGGGCAGGATGACAGTGTGTAAGGCCCCAGCTGGTCTGGGAGGAACTGCAGAGTGGCAACATGTCTTAAACTCTCTTGAGTTCCTCATCCCATTTCTCAAGGTGCAGTAAATGAGCTTCACAGAAATGCATCTGCTGAGGAGTCAACTTTAAGTGGCAAAGTTAACTCTGAAAGTCAGATCTAAGGGCCCAAAACCTGTGTTCTTTCTCGGATCAGGCACCCGGCAGGTCCTCCCAGCCCCAGGCAGGGACCTCAGGGCCCCCACCACCCAGGGCCCACCTTCGAGGCATTTCAGAGACATTAGATGGGGCCTAACCCCAGCTGGCCAGCATCTCCTCCCTCCCCGCCCTCTGTGACTGAACACGCAGCTGTAAATCCTTCCCATCTGTAAACATGCGTGCTGGTCCCACCATTGCTTAGCGCGTCTGACACTAATTGCTCTACAGAGTGTGTGCAACTGGCAACACCTTATTAAAACGGAAATATATTATACTGTCCACTTATTGCTGCTTTATAGAGATAAAGTACCCTTACCACATGGAAAGCTGGCAAAAAATCTGACAAAGTGGCTTCTGAAGAGAAGCCAGCGAGAGGCGACTCCTGGGACAGGGCCGGTCTGGGTTAGGCCGGAGTTTGCCTGACCTGCCTGAGAGGTTTTGCCACGCGGAGACTCTCCCCTGCGCTGTTCTGGTTCCATCTCAGATGTTGGTGTCCACGGAGCCAGCCCTGGGGCTCTCGGAGCTGAGAAGGCAGCCCCAGCCCGTCTTCAGGAGCCATGCCAAGGGCAGAGGCACACGACAGCCAGGACAGGCAGGTGCAGCTGGGCGGCAGGCATGCAGGGCAGGACCCGCAGGCCCAGGGCGAGAACTCCAGCTCCAGAAAACCTGGGACACGGCAGGCTGCCTGAGGGACACCCACCCACCAAGCCAGAGTCCCACAGTCAAAACAAAGCCACCGTCAGCATCCTCTGCAGACACCTGCCGACCCTTAACCAACAGAGAATCCACCCACTGCAGCCTCAGCCCAGCCAGCCTCGGGGGGTTGTTACATGGGACAAGACTCCAGTGACCCCCATGCTGAAAGAACAGGATTCAGGTTCTCCAACCAAATACCCTAGAGTGTCGCATGCTCAGTCATGTCCGACTCTTTGTGACCCCAAACCTGCCAGGCTCCTGCCAGAATCCATGGGATTCTCCAGACAAGAATACTGGAGTGGGTTGCCATTTCCTCCTCCAGGGGATCTTCCTGACCCAGGGATCGAACCCATGTCTCCTGCAAACTCCTGCATTGACAGGCAGGGTCTTTACTACCAAGCCACCTAGGAAGCCCAAATAACCCTGAACATCCCTAAACAAACCTCCCATCTAAGATGGCCTGACCACCCCTATGGTTCACAGCTAAGAACGTTTCTTAACATTTTCAAAAATTGTAAAAAGAGGAGGAAGAATATGAGATAGAGACCTCATGAGGCTCGCAAAGCCTAGAACAAGCATGTCATAGGAAACAGTAGCCAGCCCTGTCTTAAAGGAAAGGATGGGAAAGTGGAGAGAAAGGTGACCACGGGTGGCTCAGAGAGAAACTGTGGGTGGAGGGAAGGCCAAGGGCTGACACAAAAATGCCACCAGGAAAAGACTGCCCACCTGTGTTAAGCCAGCTTTGCAGAGTGCTGAGATCTGTTCGATTGTGTTCTCTGTGCTTTCCGGAAAGCCCCTCTGAGGAGTCTCTCTTCTGTCTCGCTGATGTTTTACCACTGTCTCCATCCACGCAAGCCCTGAGACCTGGCCAAATGGGACCAGGCGGCCCAGGGGCTGGCAGATAACAAGGAGACACAGTGATGGAGGGGAGCTTATTGTCAGCGTCACATATTGTGTTTCCAAGATACCAAACTGCCTGATCACTCTGACATTTCCGAGACCAAATTAAAATGCGCCACCATGGAGACAAAATGTCATTAGCCTCATTATAAGTGATTGTGTTAAAATAAATACAAAAATAAAGTGAAAATTAGTCCAAACCATTAAAATACAGAAGCGAAAATGGCCAACAGGGACCTTACAGGAGACACACTAAGAAAGGTTGAGATGCCCCCAGGGAGGCAGGAGCGGGGAATGGAGCAGCGGCAGGTGGGCATCAGGCTGTGGGTGGTTCAGCTCGGGCACCAAGGCTGCTGTCACTCGGCCACCGACCATGTCACCTGCCCTTAGAAAGGGTGAGTGGCCCCAATGACCCCGGAATTCCTTCTCCAGGAAGAAAGGGAAATGACCTCTTCTTTCACACATGTCTGAAGAGCTTCACCTCTAAGCAGAAGGAATACAGAAATGGCCTTTTGAGTTGGAGACTCTGGACGATGTACCCCCCTGCCCCTGAGAGAGAGGGCACAGGAAGCCCCTTTGGGCAGAGAGAGAACTGCCCTGACCAGGCACAGGGGTGTCCTCACAGGGCAGCCCCTGCTTTTCCCAAGAAGGAAGGCTACGGACAGAGCTTCTAGGAGCGCCTAGGAACCAAACTTGGGTCTGCTCACCACATGCAGTAAAGCCAACCTACTTACCCGGGTTGTGGTGCAGCAAAGTGTAGCATTTGTTACTGGCGCCGAGCAAGGCGTCCAGAGGAGCTGGTGCTCAAATGCCTGAGCTCCCTTTGGGTTTCAGGAAAGCATTTCAGAGGCCAGGTGAGGGCAGGGCTCTCAGGGCCTGTGATCAGCTCATGCACAATTCCCTGGTTGGCTGATGGTGAGGTCACAGGTTTAACATTATCTGTTCTCAGGCACCAAGAGGCCTGGGGGCTAGGGGCTCATAGTCATCAAGCAGTTAATTTCTTCCATTTGGAGGTGGTTTTAGCACCTTGTAAAACCTCGGGTACTGTTATCTGGGTGATTCAAGAGGATACAGGGGAGGTGAGAGGTGGGAGTGTCCCAGGAAGGTCCAAGGGGTCTTGTCCATTACACCGGATGGCCCTGTGTGGGACATGGAGACAGGCTTCTGGTTACAACTTCATCTGACATCAGCTCAGCACCCGCCCTGACCTCGGTCCGCCATCCACGTGGACACACCCTCCCCACTGCCCAGTCCTGCACTCTCTGCTGCTTCACCCCGCCTGCCCTTTGACCCTCCCTCTTGCCTCTTTTACCCATACCCACTTCCTTTTGGCACCTCAGACTTGACCCCAGAAACCCAGTCCTGGCACATATTATCTATCTCTGCATTTCTCATTCCCACCAGTGGACACTTGCCCTTTGCCTCCTCTATGGACACTGACCACAAACAAGCAATGATGTGACTTGTGCCCCCAAAAGGAGAGAACCAATCCTTCCCTCAAATCCTTTGAAAGAGAATGTGGATTCTAACAGCTGCCCAGCCCCCAGCCCACCCAAGAGAGCCACGTGAGGCCCATCCCAGCCTGTCCTATTCCACAGGAGCCAGACTGAACATGCTCAATTCCTGCCTCAGTCTCTGAGTCCACAGGGACATGGATAACCAGTCCTGGCCTCTGCACTGCTAGGGCCACATCATCTGGGGAATAGCTACCTACTGATTGGCACCGATTTCTCCCCATTTTCACCAAACATATGAAGCCTCTAATAAACATGAACCACCCCAACTGGAAACACAATGATAGAGTAAGCATACCTGGTTAGCCTGATGGTCCTTCCTGTTTTCTAAACTCTTCCTACCAACAGCACCCTGGACCCACACAAAAATCCCGAGTTGGGACAAAGGCAGATATCACAGTTCCTTCCTCATGTCTGAAAAAACTGAGGCCCCAGCATAGAAAATGTCTCGTCTGATTTCCTATCATCCAGAGAAAAGGGACTCTGATCCATATACCTGAGCTCTCGGTTCAGTCCAAACTCAGTGGAATTACTTTGTCTGAGTCTTAAGGAGCAGAATAAAGAATCCCAAAAGTGCTGAGATGCCCATGGGGAGCTTGACCCCTAAGCAGAGCCCCTAAATGCCCAGTGGGATGAACGGGGGCCCCGGGGCTTCACTGCTGCCGCTCGCTGAGCCCAAACCTTCCTGCAACACCTGTGGCATCCTTGCCTTTCTGCTCCTGCCCCGCTGTCACCAAGATCCCTCAGGAAGTGCAGGGGTGATTAGCAGTATATTTTGTTCATTTCAGATGAGTTTCCGGGAATACTGCACAGGGAGGCCCCCAGGAGATGGAGGAGGTAGCGCCAGTCATCCTGGTCAATCAGAAGCGGCGCTGCTGCAAGAGGCACTGAGGGCGCTGCCCTAAGAACCGAAGCAGAAGAGCTTTTCCCTGGAGACCCAGGCAGGATGGTTACTGCTCAATCATCCTGTGTGAATGCCCCATGCTGGCCGGGCTTGAGACGGAACTGTGGGTCTCACCTCCAGCATCTGTGCAGAGTTGGGGAGAATGCCTCCCTTGGACTGCTGCAGCTCCCACCAAGCCCACTCCTCCACTCTCTTCCTTCCAAAGCCAGCAGGCATCTGACTTCTCTAAATGTTTTTCATTTTGGTCCCTGCACCACGATCTTTCTCCCACATCCCTTATTCTTAACCTCAGTGTTGTCTTAAAACTGTGCCCACTTTCCCTGTTGATCCACAGGGTAGGGTTCAGGACAGAGTACACCTTCTAGGGGCAAGCCAGCCCTTCCTTGGCCCTGAGGGACACCCTGCTATAATTCAGACAGAGTATCATGTGGACCAGCAGAAGGCTTGGTGAAGATGATCTCACGAAAGGCCTGACATTCAGCTGAAAGGACACATCTCCAGAGGTGAAAATGCCAGCATCCTACTGCCGTGAAGCAGGAGGAGGACAAAAACATGCCAAAATGGGTCAAAGGTCAGGCTTCAGCACCAGGGCTGGCTGCAATCAACCCTGATTTCTGAGCACACGCTGGAATCACAAAACATCCAGCCAGCTGGGTCCTTAAGGGATGCCCTGTGCAGTCTTCCATAGAGAAGAACTCTGAGGCTGAGGAAAGGCCAGTGACCCACCCAAGGGCACACAGCCCAGCACAGCCAGGAAGGTGAGTTCAGGACCTGGACTCCCATCACCACTTCCGATACCACTGTACTCATTCGGGGAGCAGGGGAATTCCTGAGCACAAGTTGTTCATCCTCTGATTACAGAGAAGAATCTTCACAACGGTGAAGACATTTTTTGGCATGGTTGTTGAGAGGGTAGATCATTAAAATCCCAAATGAGCTAGGGGAGATTTTAAAACATCCTAGCATCAGACACTGCACCCTGATCAATTACATCAGAATCTCAGGGAGGAGGACCCGGGCAGGGGTCCGGGAGTTCTGAGCTCCCCTCACGACCCCGCCCCACCGTGGTCCCACTATGCAGACAGGATCAAGAACCACGTCCCGGAGTCCAGAGGGAAAGAGTGCTTGCTGGGTGCAGTGGTCAACAAGGCTGTGTGGAAGAGACTGTTTCTGGGCTGGGCTTTGGGCTGAGATCAGAGCCGAAAGCCAGACCTGGGGTAATCAAGAGTCTTCATTTCCACGCTGCTGGCCCAGGAAGCACACCCTGAGTAGGAAAGACCATGAAAGCCATTGGACACTGCTATCATCTCTCTCTCTGGGCCTCTGAGTCCACTCACCAGAGCAATCTGGGGTGAATTACTTCTGCCCCCAGTTTTCCATGCAGAGGGGGTGAAGCAGGCTGAGGAAGGGCCCCAAGTCTGAGAGTCTACAGCCCTGACCCTGGTAGAACCCACTCCAGCCTGCAGACTCAACCTGCAGTCACTGGCTGGGGGCCTAGTCTGCTGTAAGTGCTGCGTTTCCTGCCCACGGATCACACGGAGGAGGGGAGGAAAGGAGGTGCTGGAGAGACCTGTCAGGCATCACCTCGCCCAGGCTTCACACCCAGATCTCATCTGCCTGTTTCAGCAGCCTTACCCTTGGGACCAGGCCCACACCCAACAGCAAGGAAGAACCCGGGGCTACAAACGTGGGGCCATGAACATGGGCGGGGGCCATGAGCCTGAGGGGGTGCCCACGAACATGGGGGCCATGAATGTGGGGAGGATGCCTGGGCATCCCCCTCTTGCCTGGCATTACCCCCAGCACCCGGTCAGAAGGATGGGACAGACAGAAGGGGCCACGCTTTTCAAGCCCCCTCCTGACTCGCCTATGGTCCCTGCTGCAATGGGGTAGCCTGCCTTTCAGTGTTTACCCTGAGGCCCCCTTGAAGTCCTCTAATGCATGCATGCTCAGACTTCACTCAGCCAGCCTGCTCCCACGGATCCACATCGGCAGATCCACTCCAAGTCACAGAGCGGCTGAGCAGGTTCCGCAGGGGTGTGGCGGGGTTGTCCGCACTGGGGGAGCTCCTCCTCTAAAGCTGACCAACTTGCACAGGATGTTATGCTCAGGGGAGCCACCCACTGGATTATTTACCCAAGAACAGCTCTGAACCCCTTTTCCGTGTGGGACCCCACTTCCCAGCCACCTCCTCCTGAAGACTGCTGGGGTCCTCCTTGTGCCCACGTTTACCCCTTGAATCAGACACAGGAGCCAAAGCTCTGGCTTCAGAGAATCACTGAGGCCACAGAGGGAAGTTCTTAGGTGGAGAATTCTGCTGAAGGTTTGCTTGTACCCCTGCGGGCCTGGAAATGCAGGCGGGCCTCCATGAGGCCTCGGATGATCCCAGCTGGTCATGGTGCAGGTCATGCATGGCCACGAGATGCGGGTCTGAGCAGCTGAGGACCACTGCCTGGACAACCCCTTCCAGCTTGTTGTTCCAGGTTGAGAAGAAAGTCTTTCAGATCTTCACCAGATTTTCTCTGGTGTGATCTATAGGGAACTTTCTCCAAGAGGGAGGAGCGTGAGAAGTGTCTGAGCCAGGACTCATCAGACCTCGTTTCCACCCCTGAGCCCCCCACTCACCCGTGGCCCCTCTGCATGTGGCTGTGTGAACCCACATGAGCCTCCGTGCTGGGCTCCAGTGCCTCAGGTCCCTTATGACGCTGATCGTTTGTGGACACGGACGTGGCCTCCCCAGACTTGGGCTTCTGGTCTCTCCCTGTCATTAAATACTCCAGAGCATGTTATGAACGCAGCCTGTACTTTCCCAGCAATAACATCACCCATGTTCCTTGAGTCAGATCCTGCAGTGACAGGTGATATGTGGCCAGGAGCTCCACCAACAAGGCCTGCAGCTCACTCGCCTGGTGGCTGTCGCCCTGACCCTTTACCAGCCTATCAACACGTTGCCGTGGACGATCACCCAGGTAATCATGTCCATCACCTCGTTCAGAGCTGGAGTCCCTGGAGCTCAGTGTCTGGGTTGGCTCCAGGGTCCCCCTCCCCTCACAGATCTGAGAAGCCTCTCCGGTGGAACTTCAAGAAAAGGTTTTTCACTCTTCTTCATGTTTTCAGGGAGCAGTTAATGAGAAGGCTGTAGGAGAACACACCATGAGGTGCCCGCAGGCTTTCTGGCTGCCCCTCCTGGAGAGACCCTGAATCCTGAGCTTCCAGAGCCTGGTAGAGACCAAGTGCTCACCAGACGCCCACGGCACCCGTGACCTTGTCGAACTAATCGTCCAATATGGAGTTTCACCATGAAGCAGCTTTCACCTAAACCAAATCTGGCATTTATAATGGAGTTCATGAAAAGATCCTAATCAGTGAGCTAGATCGCAGAAATTAACAGTTTAGCTTCTAAAATTACTGTTGTCAACAACCCCGCAGCAGAGAAATCAGGCCACAGGATCAGCTGAGTATAGAGGAGAAATTCGACTCAGAACCCCAAAAGGTCAGTCCTTACACGGCAAGGCAAGGCCTCCCAGGGCTGCGAAGGCCTCTGCAGTAGCCAGGGAGCCCAAGAGCACTTCTGCAAGGACTGGAGTAGCCTCAGGACCAGTCATGGCCATGAGAAAGGCATCCGGACAGCGGGCACGGGTCCCATCCCCAGGCATCCATAAGGCCATAGGGCTGCAACGCTGTCAGCCTCCACAGGGTGAGGTCAGACATGCTCACATGGGAACGAGAAGCCAGCTCAGGGTGGGGCTGGACAGGGTCTGGTCTGCTTTCTGCCCCAGTGATCTGACTACCCCTTAGGCTTGAAGCCCTGATACACTGGCCTCTCTAATACGGGCTCATGCTGCAGCTCACAGGTCACTCCAAAGTGACTGAAGTTGGGTGGGGGGCAGGGGGAGTTCCTCCCGCACTCCTGCTAGGTTTTTGCCTCCTCTTCTCCGGCTCACCTGTGTCTGCTCCCACCCCCAGCACCTGGAGCTCCTGAGATCCCTGTTACCAATGGACTGTGGGTAAACACAGGACACTCTGAGTATCTGACCGGAGATCCCTCCCTTTCATCAAGAACCAGCCCAAACACCCCAGTCAAAAGTGCTTTTTAACAGACACAAAGACACAGAGAACAAGAAGTATGGACAACAAGGTGGGAAGCGGGGAATGGATTGGGAGACTGGGATTCACATATATACACTACTGATAATGTGTATAAAATATATAACTAGTGAGAACCTACTATATAGCCCAGGGAACTCTACCCAGGGCTCTTTAGTGATCTAAATGGGAAGGAAATCCAAAACAAGAAGAGACGCATGTATACATATAATCGATTCACTTTGCTGTGCAGCAGAAACTAACACAACATTGTAAAGCAACTATCAGTTCAGTTCAGTTCAGTTCAGTCACTCAGTCGTGTCCGACTCTTTGCGACCCCATGAATCACAGCATGCCAGGCCTCCCTGTCCATCACCAACTCCCGGAGTTCACCCAGACTCACGTCCATTGAGTCAGTGATGCCATCCAGCCATCTCATCCTCTGTCGTCCCCTTCTCCTGCCCACAATCCCTCCCAGCATCAGAGTCTTTTCCAATGAGTCAACTCTTCGCATGAGGTGGCCAAAGTACTGGAGTTTCAGCTTCAGCATCATTCCCTCCAAAGAAATCCCAGGGCGGATCTCCTTCAGAATGGACTGGTTGGATCTCCTTGCAGTCCAAGGGACTCTCAAGAGTCTTCTCCAACACCACAGTTCAAAAGCATCAATTCTTCAGCGCTCAGCTTTCTTTACAGTCCAACTCTCACATCCATACATGACCACTGGAACTATATCCCCCCCAAATTTTCAAGAGTGCATTTTAATATTTAGGGCCATCCTCACTTCTTTATTGGACAAAATTCCTTCTATTTCAATCTGGCTCAGGATTTTTAATGGATCTCAAAACTCTACCACCACCACCGTGAGTAGGTTTACACTACTGTTTGCAACCCATGATCTCAGACACTGCATTTTAGTTAAGGTTTAAATGTTCATGCATAAGAATCCCATCTGGACTGTCACTCTCACTCCTGACTACCCTCAAGCTAATACAGTAAACTCCAAGATTGCCCTAAAGAAGAGAGCTGTTTGAACAGTTTGACTAATGAAAATGGCACACCCAGTGAGAGAGTCAGTCCAGCTAAACTAATCACGTGGTTGTGGCCTAAGACTTCTCATATCTGCTTTACTCCAGACATGTTCCCACCATCACACCTAACAGTGTTATCATCAGTGCACTCCCCTTGTTAGCCATCCCTACAAAGCGTTCATCAGAGAGCGCCCAGCATAGATGAAGAAGTTGATGACCTGATTTACAGGTTTGGGATAAACCTAATTTTCAGTGGAACAAACTGAAAACTAGAAGCTTCTCACAGACTTGAAACCAGGATGGATCAGAGGTACAGGCCTCTGGAATAAAAGAGAAGGCTGTCCTTCATTAGAGTGGTGAGAAAGACAACTGACCTAAGTTAGGGGGTTGCTAGGAGACTGTGCTGACCATTTAAAACCACACAACAGTGATTCTCAACCAGGAGCAATTGTGTGCCCCAGGGGACATGTGTCGGTGTCTGGAGACAATCTCAGTTGTCACAACCGGAGAAGGGCTGCTCGTGTATGATGGGTAGAGGCCAGGGACACAGCTAAACATCCTGAGATGCACCGGGCACACCCCACAACCAAGAAGTGTCCTGCTGAGTGTCAAGACTCTGGCGACATCAGGGAAATCACGCTCCAGAGGCGAGTGCAGGACCACAACCATTCACCACGGAAGCATCACTGGAGGGCAGAGCCCACTTCATGAGCCCCCCAGTGGATGTGCTCCAGGTAACAAACCAGGAAGATGAGAAAGAAGGCCAGGTGTGCGCTGCATCTCCACACAGACTCGGGTCACGTGGCGGGAGAAATAGGGAGCTTTTTCACTAATCCAGAGACACCAGAAACCCAAGGGGAAATCTGCAGAACTTGGGATGAAGATGTCTCACTTACTCAGAGTCGGGGGAGGGCTTCCAAGGCCCAGGGCTCCAAGGTTCTGCATAGGAGAATCTTGAAGAGCAAGTCCTTCCTGGAGTTCATGACCATACACGCAGCTCTCCCAGGACTGCCCGAGAGTGTTGTGGGGCTGCAGAGCAGGGCGGGTGCTATGACAGGGAGCTGGGGAAGGCAGGAATCTGGAGCAAAGAGCCAAAGGTGGGCCTGTTCTCAACCCTGCACCACACCAGCTTGGACCCTCCCAAAACCAGATGCCAGACAGGACAGAGTGTCAAGATGTGGACCAGGGACAGCTGAAGAGAAGATGGGATGGAACTGGAGACCAGGGTCCTCTGATCCAGGAGTGTGAGAGTGAGGCTACAGGAAGCCTGGGCAGACACGGGGACACCAGGTCCTCCTAAGGAGAGTGTGGCCAAGCCCTGGGGAGCCTCAAGCCGATGCCACCCATCACAGAGGCTGTGTCTCTAAGAACAGCCGTGATCTGGCACCTCTGCCAGGCTCAGTCTGAACAACATGGCTACACAGCCAACACGGCCATGGGCTTCGGGGAGCAGAGGTGGGAAGGGAACTTGTGACCTAAGACTCCATCCTCGGGGCTGCACTATCAGTGGGACAACATGCAGGAAACCATCCAGTGTCACCAACTGTCACCAAGCTTCCTAACGGACTTCTTCCTGTGTGTCTCCTACTTCCTTCCTGTGTCTCCATCAGCGTGGCCTCTAAACCTTCCCCCAACCTGGGCTGGACCTTCCCACCGGGGAAGCCAGGACCCAAGTTTCTTCAGCAGGTGGTCCCTGGGGAAGAGCTGGGCAGAGAGGAACAGGGTGAGAACTAGGGTGAGGAACCACGTGCAGCTGGAACGGAGGGTCCCCGTGCTTAGCGCTTTTTCCTCCCCCAAGACTATTCTGCATTTACTTCCCCTCAATGGTCCTTTTTGATAAACAAGAGAACATCCGTAATCCTGGTCTGTATCCACTGACATGTTACTCATTTTTACCACAAAGACGGAATTGTCGAAGGACATGACAGCTGCTTCGAGACGGGGCCTGCAGAGCAACTGTGCTGCACCAGGACACGGAGCGGGGTGAGGTCAAGGACACCTCCCATGCTGAGTCTTGAGAGGAGCAGCCAGAGAGGAGCCGTGGACGCCTTCTGCCAATGACGATGTGATGTTTCTGTCCTGACTCCAGGCCCAGGGAAGTGGCACGAGCAGAGTTCTGGACCTGAGTGGTACTGGCCCCAGGGATGCTCTGAGTGCTAAACCGAGTAAAGGAAAGGAATACTAGAATTCCTATTTTCATTTCTTTATCTCATCCTTTTTGTTATTGTATATGTGTAGTGACACAGATCATCTCTGCCTCAATAAATACAGTGCATGCACAGGCTCTAAAACAAAGTTGAGAGACCACTGGTCAGGTACTGGGTTTTCCTGGTGGCTCAGATGGTAAAGAATCTGCCTGCGATGCAGGAGCCCTCGGTTCAGTCCCTGGGTCAGGAAGATCCCCGGGGAAGGGAATGGATACCCACTCCAGTAAGTGATATATTAATTGTACAGTAGGTCTCAGTTTTTTTAATAGCAAAAAGGGATGGTATGAAATAGGCCAGAGTGGGACTACTCTGGTTGCTCAGAGAAGATGGGGTCATGGAATGAGGCAGAGACTTCCACCACTTACCTGCAACCAAGCCTGCAGGGCTCTGAGCCCCCAGGAAGCGGGGGTTGGGGGGCTCAGGTGTGGCAAGGGCAGGCAGGCAGTTGCTGTGTCTACCAGGATGCCCTGTGCTCAATCTGGGGTCTCTGGTGTTTTACATTGCTTGGCCCACCCTCAGGGGCCCTGGGCAGGGCTCTGCCCACAGCGGAGTCTGCCCCAGAGGGCCACAGGCATCGAAACCACCCACACACCACTCAGCCTTGGGCAGGACCTCTGCTCTGAGGCTGGAGTGCCCCAGGGCTCAGACCTGGCCCCGCTGCCCACTTGCTGGGTCTCTGCCGCACCCTCTGCCCCTTATCCTGCCCACAGCCCCTGCCTCGCGGCCTCATGCTGTCTTCATCCTTCCCAGTCTCTGGCCTCCAGCCAACCCCAGCTCCACCTCCACCCTGACTCCCTCCTGCTCTCACCTCTGCTCTTGGCTGCCACGCCGCTCTGTCTCCTCCCACTAACATTCAGTGCAAAAGAGGCAGCTTTGGAAATTCTAAGAGAATAACAAAGATATTTCTCATGTATCCAGTTCTTTGGGCAGGTGTTAGTCGCTCAGTCATGTCCGACTCTTTGTGACCCCACAAACTGTAGCCCGCCAGGCTCCTCCTCTGTGCATGGGATTCTCCAGGCAAGAATACTGGAGTGGACTGTCATTTCCTTCTCCAGGGGATCTTCCCGACCCAGGGATCAAACCCAGGTCTCTTACATTGTGGGCAGATTCTTTACCGTCTGAACCACCATACATTCCAAACACAGGCCTCAGTGAGAGGTCTGCTGATGGTAACCGAGAGCCGGTGTCCCAGATGAGTTAAACTGGAGAGACAGGTTTGTTTTGCTGACAAACCTACCACAGGCGTCATCCCAGATGTCACCATCGAAAGCAGCAGAACAAAAAAGAGTCATGAAGAATTGAAAATAAAGCCAGATAGAGGATATGGGATGGGTTCACAGGAGAAAAGGCCCCTCACGCAGCTCCTGAGGTCTCTGCTTCCACATTCTCCCACAAGGCATGGCAGAAGGGCTCCGTGGCCACCATAAAAATAAACAATTTTTATTGAAGTAAGTTAATGTAAAATATTACAAAATTACAGGTATATAACATACTGACTCATAATTTGCAAAGGTTACACTCTGTTCATGGTTATTATAGAATATTGGCTATATTCCCCATGTTGTACAGTATGTCCTTATACCTTATTTTATACCAAAAATAAATAAATGAAAGAAGAAAGCAAGCAGTTGTCCAGGTCATAATATAGGTGTGGGCCGATCTTCGTGGGCACCATGGGGGCAGGTGTAGGGCGGTGCCCTTTCACTCCAAAGTGGAAGTGTTAGTCACTCAGTCATGTCTGACTCTTTGTGACCCCTGGATCTGAAGCGATGTCTCTTCTTGGACTTCCCACATGTAATCACAACTCAGCTTGCCCCAAATACTCATCCTAGTGACCAAGTGTTGAGCTCTTACAAGCGCCAGCCTCTGTGCTCATGGTTTTATTTGAATGTATATATGTGTGTTAGTTACTCAGTCACGCCCAACTCTTTGTGATCCCATGGACAGCAGCCCACCAAGCTCCTCTGTCCATGGAATTCTACACGCAAGAACACTGGAGTGGATGATCTTCCTGATTTGGGAATCAAACCTGGGCCTCCGGCATTGCAGGCAGATTCTTTACCATCTAAGCCACCAGGGAAGCCCCTTCCCCCTGAAACAGGAGGAGGGGCAGACTCATCAGAAAAGGATGCAGAATCCCAAGTGATTTTCACCATCCCTTCCCATCTGGGCCTCACCCAAAGAGGCGTCCACCCTGGTGCCAAGTAAGACTGGGCACGGCCGTCTCCGTGGGAGGAAGCCAGGGGACTCCCAAGGCAACTCAGCCTCCCTTGGACTGGAGGCTGACGGGCTATTTCCACCTCCACACTCTCTATTCCAACATTCTTCTGCCTTCGAGGAGCTGGGGATCCCCTGGCACTGGGCTCTTCAGAAAAACCAGGTTGTCTTGTTCAGAGAAGCAAAGGCTGCTTGAGGCTTGTCTTCCTAGAAGGCAAATGCCCATCGGAACCTGGACCCAGCACCGCCACCTAGATCTCTGTCACTGTGAATATGCATCCTGGCTTCCCATTCCACGTTTTCCACAGCTCTCCTGACCCCATCTCTCCATCAACTATGCCCAGGCCTCTGTGGTCCATAGTGAGGGCAGAGCAGGGAGCGAGGAAAGGGGTGCAAGCCTTCACTTCGATCATAGATCATACAGAGTGGTTATGATGTACACAGAGGTTCTATATACACTGCCAGTCCCCATTTCACCAGGAATCGGTACTATAACATTCACAGCATTTTGGGTGGATTTTCTTCTCTTGGGTTTGATGGTCCAGTGCTGATAAAGGCAGGTGCCTTTCCCAGTGTGCAGACCAAACAGGACAGGTAGACATGTGTGGGGTATTTGATATGTACCACCCTGAGCATCTCTCTCCACACATCAAGGATCAACTGGTTTCTAGAAGTCTCCCAGTTCGAGTATAGACATCATTCACAGTATGAGGATGCCCCTGAGAAGGACAAGCTTCTCTCTTGCTCCTGACCTGTCAACTTAATCTTTGGGTACTGGGCACTCAGAAGTCCCTTGCTCCACACACTCCTTGCGCACTAATATAAGAGAGCTCTGGGGAACAGAGCAGGGGCCGAGGCTGCAGGTCCACTTTCCAACAGGGGACCTCACGGGGAGGCTCAGAACAGCTCAATGCTGTGTAAAAACGCCACCAGCTGGGCTGTGAGCACAGGATGTTGAAATTCCATGTGGACATGCTGGCTGGTCCCTACTGACTGTGTGACGTTAGATGAGACACTGGGCTTTCTGTGCCTCAACACTCTCGACTGTGGAGTGAAAGGAAGGGATATGACACTCTCCAGAGGCCCTCTCAGCTCCCAGGGCTCTGCTTTCCTACATAAAATTAACAGGACTCACCCAGGTGGTGGGCGTGACGGGGAGGTCATGCCTGCTTTCATGACATCACAGTAACACTGGTGAGAAGATTGAATCCTAATTCCCAATAATCAATCTTGAGTCCAATCCAAGCATCTCTAAAATGCCTGGTTACTTAAGAGCAAAGAGCCCCAGGCAGGATCCAGCAGATGATAGTGCTGGAGCCCTTTGTGATCTCCTTAATGTACTGGGAGGTGAATGATGCAATTTTAAGCTCCTACATTAGCTGCTAAGAGGACACCAGAGAAGGGACTGAGATGATGAGACCTCCAGGAGTGATGGTTCCAGGGGAAAACTACGCATGAGCTGAAGGAGATGGTCTGTAAGCAGGACGTGCAGGACAGAGCCTCTTCTCTGCCGGGTGCTGCCAGGGCTCGCCATGGGTTTACCTTAGACGTGGGTTCTTCAGATGCATCTGGGGCAGCTCTGACTCTCCCAGAGAGGCTCCATGTCACCCACGTCTCTCTAGTCCGACACCCGCAGCCACTTCCCACCTGATCTACTGCAGAGGCCTTCCGGCTGGCCCACCCCTTCTGAGTCTGCTCCCTTCTAACCCCCTCTACACCTGTACAGTAGGGAGATGGAAATGTAGGTCACGATGCTCACCCCTAGCAGATGAGCTGCATCAGTGGTGTTCCATCACTTCTAGAATGAAGACCAAGACAACTAACACGAGCTTCCAGGGCTGCTGACCTCCTCCTGTACCGCACACCCTTCCTCCATGCTCCAGACAAATAGGATGATGCCCTCTGGTCCCCACTGCTCCTGGTCCCTGCATGTCCTGTTCTGTCTGTCTCTTTCCATACCTTCCCTGGGTTTGGATAATTTCTGTGTTTCATCCTTCAGATCTCAGCTCAACTGTCACTTTCACAGACAAGTGGTCTTGCCTCCCTGGCAAGTCAAGCCCTTCCTGCAGGCAACCGAGGCAGCCCCTACCTGTCCTCCAACAGGACTCACATCAGCCTAACTTCCCTCCATGGGGGCATGGAGTTGAGACGCACGGTCTCTCCCATGCGGCCATGAACATCTTGAGAGCAGGGACCATGAGGACTTTGTTCAGGCTTCATGTTCCCAGCGCAGTGCCTGTCACACAGTAATCACTCAATATGCAACGTGTCAGACAAGCAAATGTGACTGGGACTTGTGTCGTCATCATCAGACAGGAGTAAGGCAAGACCCCTGCTGCTCAGAAGCCCACAGCCACGAAAGAGTAAGACTGAAGTCAGCTCGGCTGTAAGAAGTGACAGGACAAACACGAGAAGCCCTGTCTCCATTTCCTCTGGCTGAGCCCTCTGACCTGGTCCTGTGAACACGAATCCGTTGAGGTGTCACCTGCTCAGGCATGACTCGCCCTGTGCTATCATTGTTTGCCCTAAACCCAGCATCCTACTTACTGAGGACACAGCTCCTCCTTGTAGCATGCACCCTGCTAGCACTGCGAGCATGAGTCTGAATTTCTAATAATTGGGGCCACCTCATGAGTTTCCATGCTAAGTCGATTCAGTCGTGTCCAACTCTTTGTGACCCTATGGACTCTAGCCTGTCAGGTTCCTCTGTCCATGGGATTCTCCAGGCAAGAATACTGGAGTGGGTTGCCATGCCCTCCTCCAGAGGATCTTCCCAACCCAGGGATTGAACTGGAGTCTCTTACGTCTCCTGCATTGGCAGGCGGGTTCTTTACCACTAGCATCACCTTCCTGGATTTGCTTAAACCTGAGTGATTTTGGTTCCCATGAGGCCGACGGCCGACATCAGGACTCAAGTCTATGTTTACTGAGAGACCCTCACTCACAGGTGTCTCTGTGGCGACAGGTGACGTGACATGCAGAAGCACTGTCCGCAGCTCTGAGCTGCCACGCGTGTGTGTGGCTGGAAGCTTGGGCTGGTGTTTTTTGACAAGCGTGAAGACCGGAATGAGTAATCACTACAGCACTTCCACCTCCCATTAGCAAAGCCTCTCTCTCAACACAGAGAAGCTGATCGGAGGCCCAACCCAGGGGCCCAGATGCCTGAAGATTCGATGGAGGAACAGAAAAGGGTGGAGCGGAGAAGCTGACACTTGGTACTCGTGTGACCTGGCTGGTCACCCGTGCACGTGTCCATTCGTCCATCTCCTCATTTGTTCAGTTCACAGGTGCTCTGTGAGCATGTGTTCTGTATCTGTCACTGTGCAGGGCACCCCGTCATGTGACTGGATGCATTTCCTACCCCGAGGAACCACAGTCCAGGCAGCAAAGTGAGACATAACAGGAAGAATCACTCTAAAATACCTGGACTCAACAGTGTTAAATAGGAGAAACCTGGCCTCCTGGACTGGGCAGTAAGGAGGGAAACATAACCTACTCTAGAGCATCTAGAAAACTCTCCTAGGAGAGAGAAACTAGAGCTGAGCCCCGAAGGATGGAAAGGACATTTATCCAGAAACATCATAAAGGGAGGGTCAGGTGACCTCCCAGGGGAAACCGCTGGGGAAGGAGAGAGCACAGTGTTTGGGGACCGAGCCCTGAGCGATACGGAGCACAGGGCAGGCCATGGCCTGGGGACCAGGTTGAAATTGCTTTGGACTCCGGTCCTAAAGCAACCACAAGTCTGTGTAGGGTTTTAAGCAAAGAAAAGACAAGCTCAGGATTGGATAGTATCTCCCCTGCCTATCTCATGATCGCTTTGACAAATGAGCAAAACCCAAGATGAATGTCCCAGGTAGACCACAAGGCAGGAATGTGGCATTATCCTTGGTACAACCACTAAGCAAATGTCTAAGAGCGGTGACACAGCCTCTGTAAACTCCCTAAGAGGAAATGGGCAGGAGTGGCCACTCAGGCTGCTTCAGAGGATTTGTACCCTGAGATGTGGAAGGTGCTGGTCCTCCTGGGGTGGGTGTCACTTACCATTTCCCGGGAACGTGCAAGCAGCCGCTCCAATCAATGGCCTGTATCCCACCACATCGATCCATCTGGGCCTTTCGGGGGTGTCTCAGCGCAGCGTCTCTGCTCATTAAAGGAAAGTGCCTGCACCATAATGATAATGCCTCGCACTTACCCAGCACATCGCCCAGGGGTGTCTCAAAGCATTCGGCAAACATTTAATTAAGTTAGCCTAGTAACTGCAGGGGAGCCCCCAGCCTCTGGGCACTGATGGATCTATGGGGAGGGAGGTGCTGGGGAACCAGGGTCAGGCTCCAGGCCCAGGGCGGGTGGGGGGATGCTCAGGGTCCCTACATGGCTGGGGAAGCGCTCCCGTGCATGGCCATGGTGGAGTGTGGTACAGGCCAGGTGGAGGCCAGCCCCCACGGGCACCCACAGGAGAGCACCCAGGCTTGTGGCTACAGCAGGGAGCCCTGGAGGAGCAGAGATGCAAGTCCTGAGGGACAGGCTGCCTTCCTTGTGGGGCTGTGGATGTGATGGGGAGGGAGGCTGAGCTCTGACTTGGAGGCCTGTGTGTGTGTGTGTGTGTGTGTGTGTGTGTGTGTATGTGGGGCAGGAGTGGATTTAGTGAAGGAAGGATGTGTATTCTCACACCTACAGGAAGGGAATAGCAAGCACGTTTGTCTTCGAGTTTATCCCTGATACAGGGTCTCTTCCTGCCCATTCCCAGGATTACCCTCAGTGCTATGTGGGGCCCTACAAGCACCACCACCTTCGGGCACAGACTTGAGTTGTGTAGAAATCTAGTAAAGGAGCCACATCCTCCCCCCACTCCTGTTACTGCCTCCCCACTTCAGGGAAAGGCAGGCAGCCAAGGCCTCGCGGGTTGAGAAGCAAAGGCTCAGTTTCCCACCAAGAACATGAAGGCACTAGAGGACAGATGAGGCTGGCCTGAAGCCTGGCACCTTCAGCAGGGTCAGGCAAGTGGGCAGAGGAGAGCGGGGCCACCCTTGGTGAGGCCAGCCTGGCTCCCTCCTCTGAGCGCCCGTCCAGCCCCCGTGTCTGGAAGGTGCCACCCAGCATCGCGAGTGGTGCGAACGCCCACCCCTGCTGACGGGGCTCGCAGGCAGCCCCCAGCCATCTGTGGGCCGGCGCCCAAGATCTCCCACAGGAAGAGCCGGGCTGGGCATCCAGGCCTTGTCTCCGCCCAGCCAGCTGCGGGCGATGGCAACAGCCCAGGACTCGGGTCCAGCCAGCCCAGGACCGGAGGTCACGGCCTACAGGCTGCAGGAGACAGCCCGGAGTGCCGACTGGCCAAGCCTGACACAAGGCCCGAGGGCGGAGCACCTGAGAAAACTTCAGAGAAGCATCGGGGACCAAAGGGGCCACATCGGTTGCCCTCATCCTCCACACGGAGAAACCAAGGCCCAGGAAGCTCAAGGTCCATGGGCCACAGCATCAGGTCCAAGGGCAGGAATACTGGAATAATTCCCTGTTTCATGGACCCTGTTCTTAATTAAGGCAGGAGGGCATCTTACTCTGCAAACTGTGTAATCAGAACCCGGAGAGGGTCTTGATGGATAAACAAAGCTGGGACTGGACGGCTGGTTATCACCACGTGACAATGACTCCACCCTGCCTTCCAACTCCTCCACAAGGAAGGCCGGATCCCCTCCTGGGCAGCAGCCCCCTCTTTCTGCCCTATTACCAGAAGACCAGGCTGGGTTTTTTATGTTCACCTTGTGATCGGCTAGCCTACATTTTTGGCTACTCCATGCAGTTGCAAACAAGAAGCAAATGCTGCTCAAACCCGTGCTACAGATGATTGGTAGACTGAGGCCCAGAGGACAGCTCAGGAGAAGGTGACAAGCAGGAGGTCGTTATCTCAGCATGGGGACAGAAGCCCTCCAGATCACAGAGCCTGTCCTGGCACCACGGAGCTGGGCCTCTGACTGGGGTGACCCTGTGCTTCCAAAACTGAGCCTTGGCCATAGAGACAGCACCCCCACACCCACCCCCTCTACCCTGCCGGGTCTCATGCAGAGGGAAGAAGGCAGACCCAGAGAGGTTTGGACTCGAATGCTGCAGGCCGTGGACAGATTCTCAACTACAGACAAAGTGAGTGTAGAGGGACCAGGGATGGGGGTGCTTGTTAGAAATGCCCGTCTGCGTCTGCGGTGGGGGTAGGGATTCTTATGTTAATCTGCAACACCCCCACTCTTCACCCAGGCTTGCTTCCCACCCACTCCTCTCCCACCAAGGCCCCAGAACCCCAGATCAGGAAGGCTCCTTGCCCAAGCCAGTCTCTCCTTCTGTCTGGGGCCACCTGAGCCCCCACTCTTGGCACGCAGGGTCTCAGGAACTTCTCAAGCCCAGAGTGACAACTAAATTGTCCACCGAGTCCCCTCCCCATCTCGTGTGTGGGCTCACTATGGTTTCCATGTGTTACTGCCTTTCCCGTCCCAGAGAGTCTGCCTAGAAAAGCAGTGTTCGGCCATGGTTCCTCCTCCCCGCTCCTGCCCCCCGCCCCCGCCCCCGCCAAGGCATCAGGTGACAACAACATTAGCCTTAAAATTATTCTGGGATGGAGACGCGCGTTTCACCAGGAAACAGAACGCTGCAGAATGAAATGGCATCGCGGCCCAACCAGGTCAGGGCTGCATTATTGCATTAGCCTCTGCCTTTAGATGCTGGGAAAGTACACGGCTAACGAGCTGGTGTTAACCCCGAGGGGAGGAAAAGCATCATTAGAAACAAAGGAGTAGAGTCTAAAAACAGTAAAGGAAGCACAAGAAGTGAGGCGGCAGTCACCCCTGAACTTCTGGGCACAGCCAGGCCCAGCTTCCCCGCAGGAACCCTCCTGAAGGGACGCTGCTTTCCTTTCTCTGGGAGCCTCCAGGGCCAACTTTCCTCCTCTTCCTCCTCCTGGAGGACAAGGCCAGCTTCCAGCACAATCACCAGGAAAAGCAGCCCTCCCAGCAGAAATGTCTCCCCCTACGTGGCTCGCTGAGCTTATCTTGGTGAGGACAAGGGGCGGGGGGTGGGGGAGGCCGTGCCCTGGAGCAGAGCCTGCCTCAGGTAGGGGTGCATCTGTCGCCACAGTGGAGAGGAGCCCGTTGGGTACTGGGTGCCCTGCACCTCTAGGGGGAGGCATCACAGGCTCTGCTCCCTTCAGGATGCACTGCAATGCAGCTCCAGCACCCTCCGGGGGCTCGCTCCCTCCCCACTTTGGAAGTGCAGTGTTCAGAGAGGAGCCCAAAGCCACCAAGGGTGGGAGGGTGGTCCCAGCGCTGCTGTCCTGCCAACTCTGCTCTGGCTCAGCGAGAGGAGGGGGGAGCTGGGTGCTGGGGGCTCTGAGCTATCACCCAGGGAGGGACTGGCACCCATGGGAAAGTTTGTCTCTTCACCTGGACCTACAGTGCCCACCTGGCTCCCTCCATCCAGCTGCAGAAGGTACTGAGAGCCCCTTGGCCTTCCCTCCTGAGCCTGTGGAAACCCCATCCCAGGCCTGAACCTGGAAGAAGAGGAGCAGCAGCCCCCATTCTGAACTTCTCAGCCTGGAACGTGGTTGTGCAGAGCCCGTCTTGGCTGGGAAACATGCAATTTTAAAACAGCATCACATTATACAATGGAATTCCTCTTTTTTCCTTCCACACCATCCTCTTCTTCCCACTTCCCAATAAACTTTTCATTTTTCTGATTTCACTTTGGTAGCTTAGAAATACTTAGGCCTTTATGTTCTTAAAAAAAAAAGCCAAGAAATTCTGAATATAAAAATGTGAAATTGTGTGTGTTACCCATACCAGGATACGTAAGGCTGAAGAATCTTAGTATTTACATCTATGTATATACGCACATGATTTAAGGTTTAAGTGAATGTGTAACCAAATGCATGAATCTCAATTTGGGGAAAAAAAAAGAAAAGAAAATTTCTGTTGGGCTGGGGCTGAGGGTGGAAACCCCACAGACTCTCAGATGCTGTCTAAACCCTTGGAAGCATAGCCCAGTCCCTTCAGCAGTGTTTGAAGGCTGCCTGCAGGCATTCAGCTGTCTGCTTGCGAACGACACGCGTGCAATTATCAAATCTATTACAACGTGTTGGGTTTTGCAACACTTCCACTAAGCTTGTTCTGGCAGGATTGCAGCATCTCACCTGTGTCGCTGCAGAATTTGTTCCCCCCAAACAAGTTACTGCTGTGCTAGGTGGCACCACGTTTAAATCACCGGGGAGAGAAGGAAGGTGCTGAGGAGAACCAGGTAAACCCAGATTCCCACCCTTCCACTGGTGAGAACATTCCAAATTCTGTCAGGGGAAAGTCGCCTTTCAGATGCAAGGAGGAGGAGGCGGAAAATGAGATTCTGAATTTCAAAGGCACAATCTGCCCATTTGGTGGAAGGATAAAGAAAGGATGGCGGTGGGAGAGCCTTGTAAGAGGAGAAATACTGGAGCAAAGGAGGAGGGATGGGAGAGGAAGGGGCTAGAGAGGAGTGGGGAGAGGGTGGGAGGGAGGGAGGGAGGAAGGGGAGAGGGAAGAGAAAGGAGGAGAGATGGAAAAATAGAGATGCCTGGAGATAGGAGAGGTGCCGAAATGATGGGCAGAGGAACCAGGACACCCCCCTATCTCCTGCTGGTCCCAACAGGAGTGGCGAGAAGGACTGGCTGCTGGGAGTTGAAGCCCCTCTCCTCCGACCCCTGGGACACAACTGGTTAAAGCCAGCCGGCACTGGGCGCCAAGAGACAGCAGTGCCTCACAGCGGGTGCAGCTCTCGAACCCAGCTCACCAGACGCGCCGCCGCGGGGAGGGCTAACCCCAGAGCTATGCTGCAAGCACCCGTGTGTGCGCGTGAGGGAGAGCTGAGCGGTGCGTGCTCAGGCGCGAGCCCACCTCGACCCGCACACGCAGCTCATACTCCCTGGTCGCCCCCTCCCCAAACACCCCTGTCCCTGCCCCTTCCCCTTCGGCTCCTCCTCGGAGCCGCCCCGTGGAGCCGGAGCCCCTGTCGGGTACCTGGGATGAAGAGCAGGGCGGTCGTCACGGAGAAGACGATCCAGCAGGCGGGCTGGTGCATCTTGAGGCTGCGGGGTCCCCGCGGCTGGGCCGGCTGCTGCCGCTGCCGCTGCCGCCTTCCTCTGCACTGAATTCTGAGCAGGTTTAAATCCAATGTTTGCGAAGGGAGGGAGAGAGCAGGAGAGAGGGGGAGCAGGCAAGCAGCGTCTCGGGTTTTTTCTTGCACAGACACACAACTGGTAAGCACCATCAGCACCAATCTGTGCGGGGCGCGGAGCAGACCTCCTCCAAGGCTCGCATTGGCTCCACTCTCCTGAGCGACACGCGGGCACTTTGCAGCGGGGAGGCTGGGCTCTGGGGAGCCTCGGTCTGCCCCCCACTCACCCTCGCCCCGAGCACGAGGCGGACGCTGCTCTGTGGGTGAGGTGCCAGCGCGCAGGGCTTCCTTCCTTCCGTGGGCAGAGGCGCGCCTTCGTGGGCAGAGGGAGGGGCTGGCTCAGGGCGCAAGAAAGGCACTGTGACCAAAGCTCAGGCCAGTTCTTCACTGTCTTCCCTCCTCCTGGTCTCCAGGTGGGGAGGGGACAGGAGCCGAGGCCGCCTACGGGGGTCACTGGGACATTTAGGTCTGTGCCCGCCTTGCCCCCCAACTCTGTTATTAGGAGCACTTAGATTTCAGTTTTCCCAGCAGGAAGATGGGTGCATCAAGGTTTTCTCCACGAAGGATGCAAGGAGAATTGGCCCGGTTCTCCACAATTAGAGCATCCTCAAACCCCAGAGGTGAAGCTATAGACATCGAGCAGTTGGTGTGTTGAGGCCGCCAGGGGCAGGGGTGTGCTCAAAATGACGGACAGGAGGCAGGCTGCTGCTAAGTCACGGGAATCTCCGGGTGAGAGAACTCAGAAGCAGCCTGCAGTTTTCTACCTTCTATCCTGGCTACTGTCCACAGCCCGTGCGGCCCTTCCCCTGAAACAGCCGCTAGCTCAAGTGGACCGTTCCTCATGGGGGTGCAGTTCCTTCCTGCTCCACAGCTGCTCTCAGGAAGGCCTACAGCCCCACTCCCGGCCTCCAGGCCTGCCATGGGTGGTGCTCTCTGCTCCCTGAGGAGGCGCCCCTCTGATGGACCCGCTCAATGTCCAGGATCTGTGAAATGAACAACATGGGGTATTACAGAAGGTGGGCACACACTGCTACTGCTACTGTTAAGTCACTTCAGTCATGTCCAACTCTGTGCGACCCCATGGACTGCAGCCTAACAGGCTCCTCCATCCATGGGATTTTCCAGGCAAGAGTACTGGAGTGGGGTGCCACTGCCTTCTCCGATGGGCACACACAGTAACACTATAAATATTTCTGCCCCCAAGTGTCCTCTCGAGAACCCACCAGGGCCTGGATTCCTTCCCAGCTCAGTGTGTGTGCTCAGGCTCATGGTCTGTGTGACCGACCCTGTGGGTCTGCCCTCCACCTTCACTGAGATTGCAAACATTTTCCCAAGTGCCTGCCATGGACACATATTCACATGTATCGTCTTAGTTCATCCTCATCATAGTCCCACAACTTGGCCATTACTACCACTGGATTTTAGTAGGCTGAAACTGAAGCTCAGAGAGGTTCAGCAACTTGCTAAAGGTCACACAGCTAAGAGAGTTAGGATTCAAACACAGAGGTGTCCTAAAGTGAAATCCTCACAGTTGCCATTAAGTAGCTATGCCTACTGCCAATTGCCAATGAGTTTTTCTGGTCTAACAGAACAGGGGCGGTTTCTAAAAAAAATAAGAACTGTGCTTTTAAAGAAGTAAAACAATCAATGCTTTACTTGGTCATCACCACCAGGGCTGGAGCTGGGGGTGCATCTGAGGCTCCTGCACCCCAGCATGCACGTGACACACATCTGAGTCCCAGGTGTGTGTGTCCTGGAGGCTCCCTGCAGCCTCTGGTCCCTCTCGAGAGCTGATAGGCAGCAGGAGTCAACCTGCCTCAGCCTCTACTGGACTCAGCACAGTGGCGGGCACTCCATGTACATCTTCTCTGATTCCCACCTGCACAGATGCAGACACAGACCAGCTCAGAGAAAACCCAGTCTCTTCTCCAGCGCCATGAAGTGGCAGAGAACCTAGGACCTTCTTACTCCAAATTCATCTTCTTTCTCTATTTCCCTTCAGTTATATTTGTGTTTTAAAAACCTCCCATTTATTCAACCAAACTATTTCCTATAACACACACCTACACATGCCCTGCACCTTTAATTAAATTCATGTTTAAGAAACATCAATGTATAACAAGAAATATTTTAGTTTTTCAAATGTGTATGCCTAATAAAACCTTTTCTTGAGCAAACACATAAATATGTATTTTTACTGATCAATTCTTCTAGTCTATTAAATGATTAAAATATATGTCTCTTTTATTTAAAGAAAAAGTAGGAGAAGAAACGTATAAATGCATATTTAATCAATAGATGGCACCAACTCTGAAAAGAGATATTATGGTCTACTGGGTCTGTTTAAACACCTTAAAAAATACAAATACAAATAAAAATGCTTCAATGCATATTTACTAGGGGGACTGTTCTTTCCTCTGGAGTAAATAATATGCAATTTTATACCTTCTATGAATCCTTTTTTTCTCCATCTAAAGCAAACAAAATCATCAAAACTGTATTTAAATAGCCATAAGGTAGGAGAACAACCCAACCGAAACCAGGCAATGGTGCTGTGATGCGGACTGTCACCTTCCACTCCTGTGTCTGCACTCATCTTTCTTCTTAGCAGGGACAGCGACAAGGTGGACCGCTTCAGAGGGAGCTGGGTCAGGGTGAGTCCTTCCCCAGAGGTAGGCCGGGGCCCCCCAACCTCACCCCTGCCTGCCAGCATTGTGACCTTGGGTAAGGAATTCAAGAACTTCGTCTGAGCTACAGGTTAAAAATGTTTATACAAAAGACCGCATCAATGATTAGACTGCCTTTTGGCACTTCGTTCATGGCATAAGCATTCATCTCATCATGTACTTATTATGGGCCAGGTAAATACATACCTGAAATGTGTGACATTCAGGAAAAGTAGCACAGAGCAGGCCAGAAGCCCATCCTTGCCCACCTAAAACTCATCACATCACAGCTTACACCTGTGAAAAGTGATGGAGAAAAAATATAGATTGATAGGAAAGGACCAAAGATGGCAGTGCATCTGAAGGTAGGCAGGTGGAGATGGTGCGGAGACCACTGGAGAGGCTGGTCTTGGGTGGGACTGGCCAGGAGCAGAGACCCCCCAGACTGTTCCGGGCAGAAAGCACAGTCTGAGCAGGTGCAGCAGGGCAGGGAACTCAACCTGTGAGACTCCTAAGGTTCTCTGCACCGTTCCCATTCACCGACTTTGTGCTGAAATCAGCCTGGGGATGATGGATCCGCGAACGTGGAGCCCAGTGAGGAGGAAGGAGGGGTGGACTTGTAGATATTGTATTGCTGCGTTTTCTTCCTGTAAGATATTAAAAGGGGTGGATGATAAAATACTACAGATTAAAATCTGACTCTGTCATTGTAGCTCTAAATATTCCAGAATGAACCAGAGCCTCCCAGGCTTGGATCTCCTGAGAGCAAGTTAAAGACTCTGGAAGGCACACAAACTCCTTCAAACCACAAAGGTGCCATTTGGCTCAAAGGAACAAGGATTTATGAAGTGACACGTTCACCACTGGAAGAGCAACCTTGATTCTGAAGCCCGGGGACCCCCTTGAGGGCATCTCATCTCTGGTCTCAGCCCTCCGTCTACTCAAATGCATCCCCAGACTTTGTATATGTCCACGGAAGATCTCGCCATGTCCATGAGAGTTCTAACAATGACCACCCAGGATGTGTCAGCTCCCTGCTTGCTGACTGATGTGTGTGAATGGCTCCCAGGAGACAGAGCTCCTCACAGGTCTCAGACACCTCAGCGAGGGTGTCCCCCACCCCAGGAAGCGGGCAGAGGACACTGCACCAGAGCTGATCCCAAGGTGAACCCTTCCATCCTCTGATGCATTCACATGAAGCCTTTATAAAGATTTACTGTCTGGCTGCCCACATTGCACGTTATTTTTTTCAGTTAAAAAACTGTAATCAAAATAAGACACTATGATAAAGAATAAGAATGCATAGCACAGGGAGCTGCATTCAATATCTTGTGATAAATTATAATGGAAAAGAATTTTAGAAAGAAAATAGATATATATGTATGTATAACTGAATCACTTTGCTGTATACCTGAAACTAAAACAATATTGTACATCAACTGTGTGTGTGTGTGTGTGTGTGTGTGTGCTCAGTCACTCAGTTGTGTCCGACTCTTTGCAACTCCATGGACTGTAGGCCACCAGGCTCCTCTGTCCATGGGATTTCCTAGGCAAGAACACCAGAGTAGGTTGCTATTTCCTCCTCCAGGGGATCTTCCTGACCCAGGGATCAAACCTGCAGTTCTTGTGTCTCCTGCATTAACAGGTGGATTCTTTACCACTGAGTCACCAGGGAAACCCCCACATTACACTTGATCTTAACCAAAAGGCTCAGAATCAATTATGGTGTTGTTGTTCAGTCGCTAAGTTGTGTCTGACTCTGCAACCCCATAGACTGCAGCACGCCAGACTTCCCTGTCCTTCACCGTCTCCCAGAGTTTGCTCAAACTCACATCCATCGAGTCGGGAATGTCATCCAACCATCTCATCCTCTGTTACCCCCTTCTCCTCCTGCCCTCAATCTTTCCCAGCATCAGGGTCTTTTCCAATGAGTCTGCTGTTTGCTTCATGTGGCCAAAGTATTGGCGCTTCAGCATCAGTCCTTCCAATGACTATTCAGGGTTGATTTCCTTTAGGACTGACTGGTTTGATCTCCTTGCTGTTCAAGAGACTCTCATGGCATCATACGCATTTTTCCCAGTTACTACTACAAAAAGCACAGGATTGAAAACAGCATTCCAAATGCAATTCCTCAAAAGTAACCACTTTCTTCTCTTTTAGCTGCTTTGTCTGGCATTTGTTTCCTTATCTCTCTCTTTTTTTAATGTGCTTATTCTGATATTCTTGATTTAACAGTTTTAACAATTACCCATCGACTTTCTACTACAGAAGGTGAGGATTCAGCCCTGATCACCACCAATCTCTACCCTGCTCCTCCCTCTGCCAACTCAATATAAATGTCACGATTTTCAACTATATCAATGTTCAGTATTGACATTGTTATGATTATTTAACCATTGCCTTTCTAGAGCAACTTTTTGCTTTTCCCAGAAATATTTGCCTTTTTGTCTCATTGACCTGTCACTAAATCAGGCTTCCCAAGTGGTTCAGGGGTAAGGAATCCACCTGCCAAGCAGGAGATGTGGGTTACATCCCCGGCTCAGGAAGAGCCCCTGGAGAAGGAAACAGCAAGCCATTCTAGTATTCTTATCTGGAGAATCCCATGGATAGAGAAGTCTGGAGGGCTACAGTCCACGGGGTCACAGGAGAGTTAGACATGACTGAGCAACTGAGCATGATCACTCAATCTCCCCCAAATTCCCTGAAGAATTCTAAAATCTGTCTAGTAATCTACAGGCACCAGGTTTTGAAGACTTTCCTTCTGGAGCCTCCCTGCCCTTGTTCTCAGCTGTTCTCTGTAGCTTCCCTTTCCTGGGAGCATAAAGGATCCCAAGTTTCTCCCCTGTTTTCCGGACCTAGGTTTCTTCTCCTTGCTGTTCCTCCTTGTTTTAATACAACCTATCTTTTAATAATCTGCCAGGAAATTGTACATACCTAGGTGGTCATTCAGGGGGGATCTTCCTTCCTTGAAAATGGTTTTACTCTAATCTCACTCAACTTATATATAGTTAATTCAACTGCAAATAGCAGTCTAGGATTAAAATCAATATACTCTCCAAAAGTTGAAGCCATTCCTCCATCTTCTTCTAAGCCTAAGCATTATTGCTGAGAAATCTGATGAATGTCAATTGGTATCTTTTTGTATGTGAAATGGCTCTATTTTCCCTCAGTAAATACTGAGGGTGTTCTCTTTACCCATGGCTGCCCAAAATTTCACAAAAATGTTTCCTAATGTGGCTCTCTTTGCTACCATTGTGTCAGGCGCTCCATGTTCACTTTCAATATAGAAAACCCATGTTCCCCAATTCTGAGATTTTTTGGGGGGTATTGTCTTTGAAATTTTTCTCTCATCTATATTATTCATTCTCTGTGGAATTCCTGTTAAATGGATGTTAATCTTCTGGCTTAGTTCCCTAATTGTCTTATATTTTCTCCTCTCGTTTATCAAGATGTCCTTGATTTTAATTTCCAATTCTCCTCCTGATATTCTTAGAAAATTCTAGAACAGATGACTAGTTTCACTGTGTCTTCCTGTGGTGTGATGTTTATAGACCTGCCCTTGCTCCCTGTGTACAGCATCTTCTCCTGGCTCTCTGAGGATGTCAGTCAAAGCTTCTGAGGTCCCCCTTTGTGGCAGCTTAGTCTGCATCTCCTGAGAGTCCTTTCATTCTGCTCATTTGTTTTTGTCTTTGTCTTTCCTGTAGGAGAGCCTCCTCAACTGTCTGCTGATCTCTGGCCTTCCTTTCATATTTAAGAGCAAACCAATAGAAGCCTGACTGGACTCTCTGTGTTTATCAGTGGAGTTTATCTTCTGTGGACCCTTTAAAGAGGATGAGGCCGGGAACTGGCCTCAGGACCATTTCCCCAAATGTCGATCACATGGATGTTCCTGTCTCCAGTTGGAGGCATCCCCCGTTCTCCTGTTGTGGCTTCCCAGTCTTCAGGAAGGATGGAGGGGTTCTCCACTCAGGGTGGGGACTGGAGCTCTCTTCAGTTCCTCCAAAAAATAGACTTCTCACCCATGAAAAAGTTGCGGGGAGCAGAGAATTTTGGAGTGGGAGTATCTATCACAGACTGAGCCAATGCTTGGTCTTAAGAACCCCCCACCCCAATTTCTGCCTTCCACAGGACCTGTGACTGTTTTTCCCAGGTCCCCTGGTTCGTGGCACAAACCCACGTGGTTCCTGCTACCACATCTCCCTGCCGACCCTGGAGCCTCAGCCTTCTTTACTCACTAAATCACTTGCCCCTCACTTTATCTTTTTCCAAGGAAAAGTCCCATCTTCCACCCACTTTTGCTTCCTCTTCCAATCTTTTTGTCCTTGGGGCTTATAACTTGTTTACCCTTTGCTATTGTATCTGTAGGGGATTTGGAAAACACCAAAGGCCAAAAAGGAGGCTGTCCTCCACGATAGATGGATAGAACTTAGCATCAGGTCGCAGGAAAGGTCACACACAGAACACATCAATGCCTGTCTCTAGCATCAGTGAGTCCCAGGAGACCTAAGTCAAGGGAGACTCCAGGACCGGAAGTCACACTTCCTAACACGGAGCCTCTGCCACCAGCCAATCCCACAACAGACGCCCTGCTCAATTGTTACTACTGTTGTTGTTTCAGTCACATGAGCATCACCCTGGTCCATACACTGGCTAGGTTTGCTCAAGACTGCATCTTACCCAGCATCATCACATCCTCACAAAGCCTTCTACTTCGACATGTCTGACCAGCTGTCAGCCACTTACTGAAGAAAAAAGCATCCAGTTTTCACCTAAGTAGCATTTTTTTTTCTTCCAGAAGAGCTTTGGAGCAAGAGAGGAAATGTTCCCTCCAGCAGGGGAGAAAAGTCACCACCCCTTTCAGAGGTGGCCTGCAGGAAGACGCGAGGATGGTCAGGCCACGTGTGTGTTCACAGGCCACGCCACACATCCCCCTTCTTGTCCCAGGTTTTCACCCCTCCCCGCCTCCTTCCCCTCCCCCATGCGCTTCCTGTCCCCCTCGCCCCTCCCCCCACCTCCCCCTCCCCACTGCATGGAGGGGCTGCTCCCTGCGCTCCTCTCCTGATGAAAAGGCTACTCTTTTCTCCTTGACATCGTGTAGGGCTGTGAATACAAGTCTATTGATTCGCATTTGGAGGAAGAAAAGGAGGGGTGGGGGGAGAAGAGAGGAACACAGAGTCACACATCGCCTGGCTTCATGGCTACCAGGGGGCCATGTTCAGGCGACAGCAGAGAATTCCAACTGCGCCTCCTTCCACTCCAGCCCTGCAGGGTCCTGGGCATCACAGCAGCTGCTGCTCTGGCCCCGCCCAGCCCGGGGCCCACGCCCCCGGCCCTGGACAGTCCCGCAGAGATGCCACACGCATCTCAGTCATCACCCCCATTCACCGACAGGCTCAGGCGGGGCTGACACTGACCCTTTGTGTGAGGCTCAAGATCCAAGAAACTGTTCTCACAGGATAGGGGCTCAGAAGAGGCCGGAGGCCTGGTGAGTAAGGGCTGGCCATGGCCCGAGTGACAGTGCTGCTGCCCTGAACAATTTTAAAGCCCAAATCACTAAAGAGCACGCAGGTAGGAACCAGAAACCAGCTGACACGCTAGGTTCTGACATTTCTGACCATGAGACCATTACTTCCACATTCATCTCTTCCCTGAGACAACAGGAAACCCAGGGAAAGCCTGATCGCTAAGGCACCTGGCACCTGGCCTGTCCACGGCTGCACACAGACACGGGCAGGTCTGCTGCAGATGGGAGCTCGTCCTTTGTGGGGCATCATTTCAACATAGTATGTGTCTTTCTACATGAGAAATTAAGTCGGCGTCTCACTGAGGGCCATGCTAGCTTATTTTCAAGTAACATTTACTGAGCATTTATTAGGCATCCCTGCACACAACGGAAATCTGGGCCCAAACAGAACATTGAGTCCCTGCAGAAGGGACTACAGCCCTGCCGTCCTGCTCTGCATCCCTGGAGAAGGGAGGCGGCAGATTAGGAACACACGGGAAAACCCCTGGAAGAGGATGCCCAGTCGTACAAAAGCCCACGTTACTATTGCTTCACCTGATCTTAAATTCTCCAGGCCCAGCCAAATGTGTGTGCTTCCCTGAGAATGCACCTACTATTAGCCAGAGATGTTGGGGCCATTTAAATGAAATCAGCAGGCGCAGTGTTCTAAATAATCCCCGCTTTGGTTCAGTCCACACGCACGCCTTTTGAAATGGAAACACTGGACCGAGCAGTAATGACAGGGAAAAACAAACTCGAGCTCCATCTACTTGGCCAGGAAACTGTGGATCACTCGAGACTGAAATGAATCTGATTTCCCTCCTCAGTGGAAGGCTGATTCTCTTTACAACAAAACTGCAGCACTTAGGAGAAGATGCCCTCCTGCAGAATTAGATTCTTCAAGCTTCGCTAGGTACCTGTGTTTGACACACTCCATTCTGCTTTCAGCATTTCCTTAAAGGATGTGAGAGCCTCCAAGGCCTCGGGAGTTAAGCCGAACCACAGCCTCATGTCAGGATCCTCGCCTGGAGACGCACCTGCTCCCAGGGCCGCACCGTGTCCCCATCAGGGCAGGTCTTGAATGCAGCTTTCTTGCTCTTTTTGCTGAGGGGCCTGCGGAATACTCCCTGGAGTGAACGATGCCCCCTCCAATCTTCACCCTGCCAGGGACATGGAGCTGCTAAGCCAGAGGCGAGGGTCCAAGGAGATGGTGGCTTGGACATCTTGGGAGCACCTGGAACAGAGTCTCCCTGACGAGCACCTTCGTTCATCATCTTTCAAGTGAGCACATTTGGAGATTCTGATAACTGTGCCAGCTGCCTTCAGTGAGGAGCACTGTAGTTAAAGATGAAGAATGGGAGCATGGCAGGGTGAGAGCTTGGGGAGGGCTTCCCTGGGGAGGTGACATTTCACCTGAGCCCCGAAGGGTGAGAAGTTGGTCGGGTTAGGACAGTGAGTCCAGGCACAGGACACGCCATGTGTGGGAAGTGACTGTGCACACGTAATGAACTGGAAGACGGCCCAGATGGCTGGAGGACGAGGAGGGAGTGGACTATCAAGAGGAACGGAGGTGCTGGGGAGGAAAGGCACCTGCTCCACGGAGACCCACGGCCTCTGCAGAGAAGCCCTGCCTTCGTTCGAGAGTGCTGGGGGGTCGAGGGAGATTTCCAGGTCGGGGGAAGGGACACGCTGGACCCCTCTGCACACTGCACATAGAGGGGGTTGGAGGCGCCAAGAATAGATGTGGCCAGTTAGACATGGAGGCTCAAGGGAGGCTGCAGCTCAGAGCAGAGCTTCTGACTAAGGATGTCTGAGTGCAGGTGGCGATCTGTAGAGTTTGCTTCCTCAGTCTCATGGAAGGGAAACTTCTGCCTCTCCGGGAAAAGGACTGGAGAATCGCTACCTCTCTGTTTTGTTTTGTTCTTTTGTTTTTCTTTCCCCCACATGATTAAGACTGACTCATCATGGAGAAGATGAAGGTCTGACATGTCTGTGTCCTTGTTTCTTTTCTGGGCAGGTTTAACACTTCACTAGCTTCTGCTTACATGCACTCATTTTTCCTCCCCTTCTCTCTCTCTTTTTCTCTTTTCCGCCTTAAAAGGACTACCTGCAGTTCGTGTGTTTTCCTTTCTGTCCTTTCCTCCTGTACATGCCAATCCCCTGGCAGGTCCTGCCTCTGCAGGGGCAGGCCTGCAGCTACAGTTGACGTATTATTGTGCCTGTGACTGAGCGAACCAAACCAACTGGGAGCAAGAAGGTATTAAGTGAGGAGCTCATTTTGGACTTGACTCAAGACTGCAGCCTGTGACTCAGCTTCACCCGAAATGAAATGCAGAGTCTGATGCCTGCCTGACTCTACTTCTCGGCATGTTCAGGCCTTTGTGGGAATTGTGCCTTTAAATCCCAACAGTAAACAAAGCAATCGCTTATACCGATGAAACCATCCCAGGAAAAATAGAGAAAAGAGGACCTAGAACTGAGTTTGAGAAACCCCTTTTAATGACTGAAGAAGGACTAGCCGAGGATAAGGGGAGATGCATGGAGCTAGAAACAGTTATCAAGAGGAGGACACTGAAGACAAGTATGATGGGCAATGCAGGTCACCAAGAAGCAAGGGACATGGGTATTAACATTTTTCTGCTAGATTGTTTCCAGGACAGCCATTAATTGCCTTGGTGAAAACCCTTTTATAAGAAGAGGGTCAGAAACCAAGGTGTGAGCAGCCATGGAAGGCCAGAAGAAAGAGAAAGTGCATAGAGGAGACTTTTCAAGAAATGTCACTCTGGAAGGCAGAGCAAGAGACAGTGGAAATAGATCTCCAGACCTATCCGGTCTCTGTCCCTGGAAACCTCAAGCCTGCACTTCATAGCTGAATGGGAAAAGCTCGACTCCCTGTATATAACTCCCCACCCCCACCCCCAACCCACCCACACTGTTTAATCACTGATTCATATGAACAGTGCTCATAGACTTTTTTTTTTTTCATTCAAGACTGGGTTTTAACACATCACTTATAAAAACAAACATCCCAGTTCAACTGATTGGTTTGACCACAAGTGCTGCATATGCTAAGTCACTTTAATCGTGTTTAACTCTTTGTGACCCCATGGACTGTAGCCCACCAGGCTCCTCTGTCCATGGGATTCTCCAAACAAGAATACTGGAGTGGGTTGCCACACCCTCCTCCAGGGGATCTTCCCAACCCAGGGATCGAACCTGTGTCTCTTACATCTCTTGCACTGGAAAGCAGGTGAGCCACCAGGGAAGCCCCTTGATCATGAGGTCTACCCCCACCCCCAAATACGAATCCAGCCACGAGGTTCTCCTGGCAAGGATCAAGAGTCATCGGCCTATGAGGGATGCTACAGCACTTGGTGTTTTCCTGTTATGGCATGTATCATAGGTACAGTGATCATTTCTGTCCCTGTCTGTAGCTGCCCCCCAGCTGGTAAACTTCTCCAGGGCAGGGATCTAATCACTTTCACTTGGTGTCACGTAGTAGGAACTCAGTAAGTGGTTGTAAAATAACTGAGAAGTACGGCATCCTGCCCCCCCCCCCCCACCCGTGGTGATATCTGTTGACAAAATTGGATTTCTGTGTTGGACACGAACCAAAAGAGACTAAAGAGGCGTGATGACTAAATGCAATATGGTGTCCTGGATGGGATCCTGGAACAAAAGAGGAAATCAGTGGGAAAACTGGTAAATGCCCTCTGAGAACCTAGCCTGAGGCACCAGACCCTCATTACAAGTACCCAGGGTTCTGGTTTCTGTTAATACGAAAAAGCCTTTCCTTGGAAGTGGTTGAGCACAAGGGTTTGGAAAGGTCAAATGATATTAGACAGTCTTGCCTCCTTGGGAAACAAGTCAGCCTTCCTTACAAAAAATTCTCTGCTTAAGGGAGAGGTGTCAACCTCCTTTCTAAGACCCCCTACCCAGTTCCTTCACACCGGAGTGTTTAAACATGCAGGATGTTTAAGAAACCTCATCATAAGTAAGCTACTCCACCTTTAGCATCTTGTCCTCCCACCTGAAGGTTTCCTGGAAGCCTATTTAACAACCATGTGACACTGACAAATGAAATATCTTCAGCCCTGCCCGCTTCTGGCTTCTCTAATGGCTTAGCGGGTAAAGCATCTGCTGCCTATGCAGAAGATGATGGTTCAATCCCCGGGTCAGGAAGATCCCCTGGAGGAGGAAATGGCAATCCACTCCAGTGTTCTTGCCTGGAGAATCCCATGGACAGAAGAGCCTGGCCGGTGAGCAAAGAGTCGGACATGACTGAGCAACTTAGTAGCAGCAGCTGCCCCTTTGTCATTAGGGAATGAGGATCTGCCACACTCCTACAAAAACCAAGGATGTCCAGTAACAGTGTGCATTTAGAAAAGAATCCTGACCTCTCTAGCAAGAAGCACACAGGCCACCAGAGAGAAAGGCAAATTAGGAAATCGCAAGCAGTACACTAAAGTCTCAGTATGGCTTGTGACATTTGAGGCTACTAAGTGTATGATTATGTTCAAATGCAAGTCTGTGTGGCTTGGGAAACACACAGTCAAAAACAATAACAACAAGATCAATGACAGAGCGTTTAGCACTCGCCCACCTCTCACTCTTCGCCAGCATCCTGCAAAGCCCGGGAGTATACCATTTCACCCTCACAACAACGCTCTGGGTCAGTCCTCTTGTTTTCCTTCTGTTTCAGACTCAGACACAGAGGATCCAAGAGTTGAGTAACTTGCCCAAGGCTATTATTCAACTGACGAGGAAGGTAGCCAGGACTTGAACGCAGATATTCTGTCTCTAGAGCCCGAGATCTGAGCTATTTCATTACGTCACACTTGAACTTGTAAACATAGGCATGAGATCCAAGGTCCAGAGCCGAGTGAGGGAGGCTGGGCAGAGGTGCCGTGGGATCCTCTCGCCATGCGGCTCACTGAGCTCCCAACGCTTGAGCTCCTCTCAGCACCACCCATGTTTGTCCACATCTCCCGGGACCCCTTATCTTCAGGAATTCCGCTGGAAAGAACCCTTCTGCCCAGCAGATACTTGAGCTATTCCAACAGAGTCTGAACCACTCCCTCTCAATGAGGAGTTATCAGTCCAGGCAATGCCAACCCAAATTCCTTTTTTTTTTTTTTTTTGGAAAGATCACAGAAAACAAATTACATTAATATTTGTCAGGAAACATGCTAATGACAAGGATACAAAGATGATAAGCCTCCGATAGCAAACTGACGCACTAATTAACATTAACAGCTTAATTGGCAATAAGGGCATAGAGCATCACCCTGTCTCATTAAGGCATCCCTGTTTTCATGGGGTCCTTCAACACTGGCCTGAGAGCAGGAACTTGCATGCGTGTCAGCACACCTGGCAGATCAGGTGGCGTGAGGTGGGGGCAGGAGAGGGGGCATGCTCCCAACCCTCGGTGTCAGAAACGTCTCTAGTGAAGACGTTTGGGAGTCTCTCCTGATCCTCCTGATACGAGGTTCCTCTGGTGGCTGAGCAGGAGCTGGGTACCAGAGCAGGTCTGAACTTGAAAAGGGATCCATGCACCAGTGCTTCGCCTCCCTCTGCTGCATACAGGTTACTGGGATGGGTCTGAGATGCTAAGTCTGAGTCACAGATCTTAGGCAGGCCCGAGAGTCTTCATTTCTGGCAAGATTCCAGGTGACCCAGACACTGCTGCTCCTCGGACCACAATTTGAAAAAAACAAGACTCTAGATTCCTACCACATCATCACCAGGAGCCACCTGGACCTACCTTGGGTTCCCCCACGGACGGGGAGCTCACTACCTTCTTAGGCGGTTTCTTCAGTCCTGAGCCCCTTGATTATCAGAAGGTTCTTCCTAGCATGGAGCTGAAATCCATCACCCCACCCATCACATGTTTTTTCTACCCACTAAGGCCACAGAAGACACTGAGGCCTTCTCTCAGGTAATGCCTGTGACCACACTAGGTCCAAGGTCAACTTCCTGACCAAAAGATTCTCCAGGATCTATAATGGGCAGGACCTATAGGAAATAATTCCATTCAGAAGGGTGAGTGAGGAATTTAGCAGAGTACCCACTGATTATTTTTATGCTGTGGTCACTTGGTGGTTCCCTGGATAAACACCGATGTGTCTTGGACTGTAGCCTTGGCCCCACAGCTCCCCGCACAGGGGGAATCAGACCCCTCCTTCCCAAGCTCCATGTCCTGCCTCTCTGCCCAGCCTGGCCTTCCTCCCCCTCCCCCCAGCACATACAGGGAATGAGGGCCTTCTGTGTTCCCTGCACATCAGCACAGCTCAGCAGGACAGATGCGTGTCTCCAGCCTAGAGGGCCCATCAGGGAAAAAAATCTCAAGAAGAGGCTGGCGTGTCCCAATGTCCACGGGGAAGACGACTCCAGGCTGACCCTGACCTCTGTGTGAGTTCATTCTCTCAAGACAGAGGGACAAGGACATGCCTCTGCCTTTCCACTCTGCTTGTGCTGTTAGCTGGGAGGTGGCGCTGGGAGTTAGCCCACCCTAAGTACAGACGGGAGCAGAAGGATGACCAGACGGCTGGAGCAGAGCCCAGCCACCACAGGGCCCCCTTCCTGCCTCCCCAGCAAGTCAGAAGCGCTGGCCGCAGGCATCCGTGACTCCTTGCTGTTCATGAAATTACGGGTCTGGAACCTGACTGCTAAGTTGTATGGTTTCTTCAGTGAGATGGGAAGAGCAGTTGATAGGAAAAAAAAAAAAAAAAAAGCAGTCAAATGCTTCCACTTGGAGAGTGTGGACCACACATAAATGCTTATGTGAACCCTGATCTGAGCCAGGAGGAGGTGTACGTGAGGGTGTCTGGCAACCTGGGTTTCCTTCTAGATAAACCTGTCCCCTTGAGAGAGAACTAACTGTCCACTCCCACCCCAGCTCTCCTCGGGCCTTTGGAGGGTCAAGGAGGTCTCAGGTTGTGTCGGCTTCGGGTGAAGGTGGGAATGAGCGATGGACCGGAAACAAGGCAGGTGCACCTTCTCCAGCTGCACAGCCCAGCACGGGGAGGTCGGTGCCTCTGCAGTCCAGGGTGCAAGACATGTGTCCAAAGGTTCTAAACTCTAACAATAGCCTCTTGGAGGTTAAATCAGAATGGACGGCTGTGCAGGGTCCAGGCCAGCATGACACTCGAGCCTGCTGTTGGGTGGGCTGCCTGGTGGACTGTCTGTGTCCAAGCTCAAGAGCAGACGTCATGCTTTCTATTCTTTGGTGAAAGGAAACCCGAACAGCACAAAACTGGTAGACCGACAGGACCAAACTTGAGGTTCCTGAGGATATGTCTTTATAACTCTGCTTTCCCTGAAAAGAAAACCCGGGGAGGACAAAGGAGGAGACCACGCCACCCCTATCTCCCGGCACACACACTGTCGTCACCGCTCCGCACCAACTGGGAATGTGTTCAGGCCCGAGTTATGATTTAAATGAAGCACACCGCACCAATATTGTGTGGTACCATCTGTTATTTTATATTTCACAAAATTTGGCCAGTTTTGAAATATTATAATTATATCTCCCCCATTACGTATGCAACGCAGACATTTTCTGACACATAAATACAGTACGTGGGAAATGTGACTGTATTTATAGCCGTCGGCCGGTGGGGAGCGGAAGGGCAGCTGGCACCATTCACATTCTGGGGGCACAGCCGGCTAAGGGGCAGAGCCCGGGTTGGAGCTGCCTCAGCCCGCTAGTACCCTGTCCCTGAGGAGGCCCCACTGTTCCCAATGCTCCCGCCCTACTCAAATTCCAAGGAAAGTCACACCACCTTTTGTCAAATCATCCAGGATCAAGCATGTCTCCTTCCCTGGGGCTGTAGCTGCCAGATGCAGACACACCAGGTGATGTCGAGGGTCAAGGACTGAGCCCAGAAGGGGCACGGTTCTGAAGGCTACCCTCCACCCCAGGGGTTCCTACAGCAGCCACGGAGGAAGGGGAGCAGAGCAGGAAGAAGCTAGGGTCCTGGGAGTCAGAGGACCAAGAGGTTTGGCAGACCTGCTGGGAGAGGGGACCCTCTCCTGGGACAGCCAGCGCCCTTGAGCCTCGGCCCTCTGTTCGCTTCTGCAAAGGCAAGGCTGGCACCCCATGGCTGGTTTGGTCTGGGTGCAGGGGGACCAGGAAGACTGTCAGCCTCCGTCAAAGCCTCCAGTGGGTGTGTTCTGGATCTGTTTCATCTTCAGAGAAAAATAGTGTTGTTTAGTGGAGCTGTTTTTCTTCAAATACTGCAAAGTGCCTTGCAACGACAAAGAGAAGCAAGCAAATGACAAGCATTTGAGCTTCCCTTTCTGTCTCTCCAAAACAAAGGCATTATCTGTGATGAGAGCTATTTGATAACTCCAGGCGTTTCTGCCCTGGTCCTCACGTGCCATCCGCAGGAGCCCAGACAGACCTTCCTCTGTGACACGAAGTGCTGCCGCCCCGGACGACCCAGCCCAACCAGAATGGCACTGATACTGCAGCACTTTTTAAAATTTCATTACTAACATTTAAAAATCAGGGATTTCACATAAAACCCAGCTCCTCTTGAAAAATCATAAGAGCTGGCATCACTGAAAGCGTATTTCTGCCCGGCGACAATCTGCCTGCTCTGAGGAGCAGCTGCCCGCCTTGGAAGAGACACAGTCCTCATTTTGCCCCGGCCCCTCCCCTCCCTGAAGTCAGACTCATCCAGTGCCCCTGCCCGGCCCTGCAAGGACTTGTGTCTGAGACTCCTGAACTGGGCAACTGACACTCAGGGAGAAATACAGACAAGAAGACTGAGGTTACATTTTTTTCCCCTTGATACAGGGCTGGCGGAGCATTAAAATATATCTGTAAACACTCTAACAGGAAATTAAAGTGAAATTTATAAGCCTCCCTGGTTTTTTTTTTTCCTTTCAAAAACCTTCTAAAAGTGAAAAGATAAATCTCCACCGCAGTGCTTATTTCTCTATATTTTAGTCATCTGTTTATTTATCATTCTCCACCAACAGACTGTGAGCGATTTCAGAGCAGGAGCTGAGTTAATTCTCCTTCGCACACTGGAGTCTACAACAAGGGCACATCGTGGGCCATAATCTATGGAGGGAAGGTAAACGGTGACCAAAGCCAACGGAATCTCACGGAGCTCTCCTTCTCAGGAAAGGAGCCCAGCCTATGAGGCTCCTGATTCTTTAAGGTCCCAAATGCAATGCAATACATACCCTGGCTGCCCAGAAAGGAGCCAGACCCCCTCCCTTGTGTGCTTGGGTATCCCTAATGGGGGTGAGGGAAGCGGGCAGGATACCCACATGGAGGGCCAGCCAGTCCTGGTGACGGGTACCATGCAGCTCAGCTGGACCAGGGCTGGACCATCGATACCAGCTAACACTGCCCCTGGGCTTCCACTGTGGCTCCAGGACAGGAAACATGATGTGAAACAGCTCTGGCCCAGGAGGATAGAACACTGAGCGATGGGGTGGAATGCCAAATTCTACTACCTCAGGGGCAAAGGAACCTCAGAAGAGAGACAATAAAATGGAAGATGTTCATGAAGACTTTGTCCTCCCAATGAGAGCTGGACCATAAAGAAGGATGAGTGCCAAAGAATTGATGCCATGGAATTGAGATGTTGGAAAAGTACTCTTGAGAGTCCCTTGGATAGCAAGAAGTTCAAACTAGTCAATTCCAAAGAAAATCAACCCTGAATATTCACTGGAAAGAATGATGCTGAAGCTGAAGCTTCAATACTTTGACCACCCAATGCGAAGAGCCAACTCATTGGAAAATACCCTGATGCTGGGAAAGATTGAGGGCAAAAGGAAAAGAGGGCAGCAGAGGATGAGATCACTGGAAGGCACCACTGAATCAATGGACATGAATCTGAGCAAACTCTAGGAAACAGTGAATGACAGGGAAGCATGGTGTGCTGCAGTCCACGGGGTCACAAAGAGCCCCTGACACGACTGAGCAACTGAACAGCAACTGTTCTCCCATGGAGCTCAAGTAAGGGTCCAGCAAGCAACAAAGGTGCAAACTGAGATGCAAATGTACTTTCTAGAGTTTTGGAGTAGACCCACCTCAGACGTAGTCACAGGGAAAACCTTGCAGAATTAAAAAACTTAAATCTATTTAAAAGTGTTATGAAGCATACTACTATATTTTTAGGGTGTCACAAAGTCTATACAAGGAAAAAAGTAGACTGTCTTGGGACTTCCCTGGCGGTCTAGTGGCCAGGACTCCAAGTTGCAGTGCAGAGGGCTGGAATTCAATCTCTGGTCAGGGAACTAGATCCCATATGCCACAACTAAAGATTCTGAGTGCCGCAACAAAGATCAAAGATCCTGTGTCACACAACGAACACCCGGCACAGCCAAATAAATAAATAAGATACATATATTTTAAAAGTAGAGTGTCTTTTCCTGGGAGTTGTCAATAAATTGCACAGACTTGGTGGCATTTTTGGCCTCTCTCTGCACCTGGGCTCACCTGGTGCCACCATCAGGGAGGAGACTACGCCCCACCTCCCACCCGCCACCCCTGGCTGTGGCTCCAGAGCCCAGCCTGCTGTCTGCAACTCCCCAGAGCTGAGCTCCGTATGTGGAAGAGGAGACGGTCCTCAATTCCTGTGTTGACGTGAAAGGGAAGTGACAGACTCCAGGTGGACACCTGTGAGAATGTGCCCCTTCCTACATCCTTCAACATGCAGGAGGCCACCGGTTCCATCAGTGGCACTAAGGCAGGAACCCCGGCGGCTTTCCTCAAATGTTTGTCTGAGACTTAAAACAATGTCTACCATCTGCCAGCAGCACAGGCTTGACTACTGTCTGCAGATGGCCTGACAATGCAGGAGCTGCAAGAGACCCAGGTTTGATTCCTGGTTCGGAAGGTCCCCTGGAGGAGGGCATGGCAACCCACTCCAGTATTCTTTGCTGGAGAATCCCATGGCCAGAGGAGCCTGGAGGGCTACAGTCCATGGGGTCGCAAAGAGTCGGACATGACTGAATCAACTTAGTGCATACGTACAATGTTCATTGTAAACTCTTCTTTAGGGACTTGTTCTTGGAATAGGCCAGGCCACACTGCACATCATATGTGCATTTGCTTCCTAACCCCCAGAGCCGCCAGCTGTGTGATCACAGAAATACACTCTATGTCTTTGAGCATCCACTCCTTCATCAGTAATACTGGGATGATAACAGCTACCTCATTGGTTTCTAATGATGATGAACTGAAATAGAGGTTATGAAATTATTATTAGTTTTAGCATTTGTCCTCCCCTAAGCATCATTATTATTAGCTGAATCACAGCCTGAAAGCAATACCCTTTAGTCTGGGGTCAATGCAAGGTACTGATTCTTCACTCAGCAACAAACTCCTGCTCCTGCTCTGCTACATCCCACTCTACGTCTCTGCTTTCCTTCCACTGCAATACATGGTGTGTCCACACGACACAGGAGGTCAGCAACAGGGGCGCTGGAGTTCTGGTATGGACGGCCCCCTGAGAGACTGGCTGTGGTCAATGGCAGTACCTCTCATGTCTGCCTTGCCTGGAATAGGCCTTGTCCTCCTGCCAACAGGATCAGTCAACATGAAAACTATGACTTATTTGAGTGCTGTTGTTGTTCAGTCGCTCACTCATGTCCAACTCTTTGCAACCCCGTGGACTGTAGCTCACCAGGCTTCCCCGCCCTTCACTATCTCCTAGAGTTTGCTCAAACTCATGTCCATTGAATCAATGATGCCATCCAACCATCTCATCTTCTGTTGCCCCCTTGTCCTCCTGCCCTCAATCTTTCCCAGCATTAGGGTTTTTCCAGTGAGTCAGCTCTTCACATCAGGTGGCCCAAGTATTGGAGCTTCAGCTTCATCATCAGTCCTTCCAATGAATATTCAAGGGTGATTTCCTTTAGGATTGACTAGCTTGATCTCCTTGCAGACAAGGGATTCCCAAGAGTCTTCTCAGCACCACAATTCAAAACAATCAGTTCTTCAGCACTCAGCCTTCTTTAC
Organism: Bubalus bubalis; assembly: GCF_019923935.1. Taxonomy (NCBI): domain Eukaryota; kingdom Metazoa; phylum Chordata; class Mammalia; order Artiodactyla; family Bovidae; genus Bubalus; species Bubalus bubalis. The sequence continues at coordinate 114,115,933 of NC_059161.1, read as the reverse complement.
GGTGGCCTTATATCAACAACACTTGTCTGAAAATAAGAGTGGAGCCGGTTCTCTGCACCAGCAGGTTCATCCTCAACATGGACGGCTTGAATTGGCTTCTTCCTGTTAGTAGCATTTCTTTTATAAAATTATATTTTAGAATTCTGATGTTCGATTAATTCACACTGGTGTTTACCACTATTGGTGGATTTCAAGAGAGTTTTATTATTTATTTAGAAGTACTTGGAAAAATAAAAAATATCATAAAGCTGAAATGTAATTTTCTCACTAGTAGTAACAGGAATAAAATGATGATAACATGTTTCTTTTGCATAAAATCTGTAACAGGCTTATGATGGGAGAACTCATGTTGCTGATGCTGAATAAAGAGGGAGATCCCACAGCCTGCTTTGCAAAGGCATTTCACAAAGTGGTCCATCTCCCAGTGAGCGGCAGGAGACTAGGGAAGAGAAAGGACTTAATGGAGTCACAGATATCATTCCCTGCTACACAAAGTGTCAAACTCCCATTTTTCTGGGATAAATAATGTCAATGAAAGTGAAAGTTGCTCGGTCATGTCTGACTCTTTTGGACCCCATGGGCTGTAGCCACCAGGCTCCTCTGTCCATGGAATACTCCAGGCAAGATACTGGGGTGGATAGCCATTCCCTTCTCCAGGGGATCTTCCCAACCCAGGGATCGAACCCAGGTCTCCCACATTTCGGGTGGATTCTTTACCATTTGAGCCACAAGGAAGAGAAGCCCTAAATAACATCAATGGAAGTGTCGAAATTAATTTTTGACAGATAGATTGGTGGACCTTGAGACCTGCGAGCCGAGGACACAGCTAATGGACTCCCCTTTGCTTCATAAAAGAGGAAGTGGGAGGTATAAAAACTTGGCTCCAAAGTGGTTCTACTTTCTCTGTGAAGCGTCCAGAATGTAATAAGCTTCCGTGAAAGAGTAAATAAAATCAAACTGGAAGAGTAACGTGGGAGTTCCCTCCTTAGGTTCTTCTCTTTCCAAGTTTTCTTTGTAGCAGTTTCCCATCCATGTTAAATTTCCTAAAAGTTTATTTATATCAACTTACTTCTTTGCTAAGAAATCTTCAGTGGAGCTTCAAGTCTGAAGTCTTACTTTGGTGGCAGTGATTTAGTCACTCAGTCATGTCCAACTCTTTGAGACTGCATGGACTGTAGCCCACCAGGCTCCTCTGTCCGTGTAATTCTCCAGGCAAGAATACTGGAGTGGGTTGCCATTTCCTTCTCCAGGGGAATCTTCCCAACCCAGGGATTGAACCCAGGTGTCCTACATTGGCAGGCACGTTCTTTACCATTGAGCCACCTGGAAAGGCCACAAAGTCATACTTTAAGGGCACTCCGAACAGATCCCCAACTGGTCCCCATCCTGGATCCCACCGTGTTCCTCCAGGAGCCTCCTGACACCCAGCAGGCCATCCCTCCCACATGCAGCGGGATCCTGGGACCTAGCCCCTCCCCCGCTCTCCTTCCACACTGAGCTCCAGCCCCTTCTTCTCCTCTGCACTTCTTTGAAGACTCACCTGCCTTCAGTGTCTTCTAGCTCCCCAGAAAACCTTATCTGGAAAACCTTATCTGTGCTTCTCATTTACTGCCTTATTATGCCACTGTTTTTCAAGAAGACCACAAGAATCTTAAGGACAAGGTCTGTTTAGCTCGTATTTTCATTCCTCACAACTAGTATGGTTCCCTGTTCCTGAAAAAAATGCCAGAAATGTTTGTCGAGAAGAACATCAGCTGGACAAAAATGTCTCACCGAGGCTCTATAAGGTCTTGTTCTTATAGAGCTCACATAATTCCTTGCCTTTTTAAAAGTCTCTTCTCAGCGACTATGGCCAAGAAGCTTCTGTCCTTCTCTACCTCCCTAGAGAGATGATGCGGGCTGGAGATGGATTGGAACAAAGGACGCAGTCACTCTCGTGTTGATGGTGTTCCCAGGAGACAGGACTCTTCCAAATCCAGCTTTCTCGTTCAATGCACTTGGCTGGAGCCATGCACCCAGTGGTGGAAGCCCATCTGAGAAGCAACCAATTCAAACAGAGGTCCAGCTCTCTGAGATGGGAACTTGGCAAACCCAAGTTGCCACGGTAACAGGGCTCCCAGCTTCAACATTCCCTACTTATGTTTTCTAGTTTGGGGTTTATGTTTTGGAGGGGGATTTTTTCCCCTTCCTTTTAACCTCCAAGTGTGTGAGGAAACGTCTGCCAAGGGAATTAAGGGAACATACTGGCTAGAAGCAACTGGAAACCATAGGGATTTAAAGGTCTCTGAGAAAGAAAAAATAACACACAGGACATGGACTCTTAGCAACAAACTATCAGCACCGAGGGTCAGAGCTGGCCACGTTGGCCTCCTGTGCCTCCCTCTTATCCAACCAAGTTATCATATGTGGTAACCGCCATATTCTGCTTTTTTTTTTTTTTAAGCATCAAGAATCTTACATTTTGGGGGTCTGGTAGTAGTTTTTTGTTTTTTTTTAGAGAGATGGAGCTTAAAACATGTTCAGAAGGGCCATTTGCCATGTAGCTAGTTCTCAATTCCTCCAGCTGGTATTCACGCCAGCCTGGAAGCATCATCAATCATTCAGTATATCAACTGCACCAAGGCATGGGTATAATTTCTGGACACAGAAAAAAGACGGTGCTCCTGGAGACCTGGGGATCAAGGGGCACGTGTGCGAAGGCTGAAAAGCTGGTTCCAACCCTATGGTTTTCCAGGGTAACTGCTCCAGTTCCGAAGGGCTAGGGTAGGTTTTCCCAAAAAGAGAAGAGCACGAGAGCTGGTGGCTCTCATGAAACCCTCCTTGGCAATTTCTGCCCTGAGTTTCCGTGCCAGCAGGGTAGTCTGGGCAGATTTAAAATCGGAATGAAAATGGAGCCCTCACTTTCCAGTCACAGAAGGAACGTTCCTTATCTCTGCGGTTAGCTGCTTAGGCGCCTTAAGGGTTGAGCGTAGCAGACACAGGCAGAAGGAGAGAAGAGTTATTAAATTCTGAATCTGACACAGAGAAAAATTAGAGATAAATCAATGAGAAATAGAACATCTTAGATCTCAGCTAAGAGATCAAGTTGATGAGGTCATCACCAAACCTCGAGCTACATAAAAAGCAAAGTCTATGCACACACACATACTTATTACACATAGTATCTACTGCATTTGTATGCATAGTCTTACTTGGCACACGCTCTCATGTATGCAAGTGGTCTTTCGATTGTGATACGCAATTGCCAGTAAGCTATGCAGATAGAGACTTCAAAACATGCTTCCTTCTGGCGCACAGCTGCACGTGTGTGGCACGCATCACTTCCAGAGGACATGATAATAATCTATCCACTTTAGGAGCTACGCTGAGCCCATAGAGATAATTAGCTCAGAAGCGCAATGATAAACATGTCAAGACAGGAGAAGCGTTTCTTTCCTAAAACTAGAGATGACAATGTGATGGGAAATGGGGTTCTGTGGAAGGTGAACAGTGTGCCTGTGATCAATCTTCCATATAAACTGTCATAATTTGAGCTAATCTGTGTGGGTCAGCAGATGCCAAGTGACGGGGGAATTAGCATCGTGACTTTGGGAAGGGAATCTCAGAGTTGAAAAGTAAGCCCCTCAAGGGTCTTTGGGTCAATTTCCTTATTCCCTGCTAAGACCCCTCTGTGTGCTATGTTGTACAGCGCTAAGTCACTTCAGTCGTGTCCAGCTCTTTGCGACCCCATGGACTATAGCCCTCAAGGCTCCTCTGTCCATGGGATTCTCCAGGCATGAATACTAGAGGGGGTTGCCTTGCCCTACTCCGGGGGATCTTCCCAACCCGGGGATAAAGCCCACATGTCTTAAGTCTCCTGCACTGGCAGATGGGTTCTTCACCAATAGTGTCACTTGGGAAGCCCTAAGACCCCTCTACCTAACCCTAACTCACCATCGTCCATCATCGCCATCTTCATCCACATGTGTTGTCCTTTATGTAAAGAAACTTAAGATTTTTTTTTTTCAGATTTTTGTATGCAGATGCATTTCAACATAGAGCTATGATGAAGTCAGGATGTTTTTCCCTAAACTCACTGACATTTTTAAAAAATCAATTTCTTGTTGGTTTATTTTCAATGAAGAAAAGAAGAAATTTCTACTGACACTGCACAGAAAAGTATTTCAAAGTATTTGGAAATTTGGGGCTAGTTGAAATAGCAGCTGAGTAGAGTACAATTTGGGGTTTCCCTAGTAGCTCAGCTGGTAAAGAATCCACCTGCAAAGCAGGAGACCCTGGTTCAATTTCTGATCAGGAAGATCTCCTGGAGAAGGGATAGGCTACCCATTCTAGTATTCTTGCCTGGAGAATCTCATGGACAGAGGAGCCTGGTGGGCTACAGTCCATGGGGTTGCCGTGTCAGACATGACTGAGCAACTAAGCACCACACAGCATGGAATAAAACTTACTAGATGCCTACTAATATCTTTTCTTGATGATAAGTTCTCCATTGATTTTAAAACAAATTGTCAGTTTTATTTTAGCTTTTCGTGGTGGCAAAAAAACTAAACTTCTATTGTAAGACACATCAACACTTAGAGCTATTAAAATGAGAGTTAACTTGCACCTTAGAGCCCAGGGAATATGGTTTTGTTTGTTTTTGTTTATTTCACTGTTTGCCATCCAACTATTCTCATGAAACTGTGCAGTAACCATATGGGACATGAAAACCAGGGTTTATTTCCTGGGTTCACTTAACACTGGGATCAATTTCACATAGACTCATAACTTTCACAACACAGATGTTCTCAGGAAAACTCAGGCTGAGTATAAAATTAATGACTGGGTATCAGAAGCTGTCATGTAGGTGATGTTTCAGGGACCATTTTTATGTCAAATTAGTGCTCCATACCCATGTACCTTGATCAATTCAAAATGGGATGTAAGGCCACCACTCTGAACAAGACATATTCATTGTCTTGTAATAGATTGGTAATACTTAGTGAAAAGAAGGGAAGTGAAAAGCAAAGGAGAAAAGGAAAGATATACCTATTTGAATGCAGAGTTCCAAAGAACAGCAAGGAGAGATAAGAAAGCCTTCCTCAGTGATCAATGCAAAGAAATAGAGGAAAACAATAGAATGGGAAAGACAAGAGATCTCTTCAAGAAAATTAAAGATACCAAGGGAATATTTCATGCAAAGTTGGGCACAATAAAGGACAGAAATGGTAAGGACCTAACAGAAGCAGAAGATATTAAGAATAGGTGGCAAGAATACACAGAAAAACTGTACAAAAAAAATCTTCACGACCCAGATAATCATGATGGTGTGATCACTCACCTAGAGCCAGACATCTTGGAATGTGAAGTCAAGTGGGCCTTAGGAAGCATCACTATGAACAAAGCTAGTAGAGGTGATGAAATTCCAGTTGAGCTATTTCAAATCCTGAAAGATAATGCTGTGAAAGTGCTGCACTCAATATGCCAGCAAATTTGGAAAACTCAGCAGTGGCCACAGGACTGGAAAAGGGCAGTTTTCATTCCAATGCCAAAGAAAGGCAATACCAAAGAATGCTCAAACTACCACACAATTGCATTCATCTCACATGCTAGTAAAGTAATGCTCAAAATTCTCTAAGCCAGGCTTCAGCAATACGTGAACCGTGAACTTCCAGATGTTCAAGCTGGATTTAGAAAAGGCAGAGGAACCAGAGATCAAATTGCCAACATCTGCTGGATCATCGAAAAAGCAAGAGAGTTCCAGAAAAACATCTATTTCTGTTTTATTGACTATGCCAAAGCCTTAGATTGTGTGGATCACAATAAACTGTGGAAAATTCTGAAAGAGATGGGAATACCAGACCACCTGACCTGCCTCTTGAGAAACCTGTATGCAGGTCAGGAAGCAACAGTTAGAACTGGACATGGAACAACAGACTGGTTCGAAATAGGAAAAGGAGTACATCAAGGCTGTATATTGTCACCCTGCTTATTTAACTTCTATGCAGAGTACATCATGAGAAATGCTGGGCTGGAGGAAGCACAAGCTGGAATCAAGATTGCTAGGAGAAATATCAATAACCTCAAATATGCAGATGACACCACCCTTATGGCAGAAAGTGATGAAGAACTAAAGAGCCTCTTGATGAAAGTGAAAGAGGAGAGTGAAAAAGTTGGCTTAAAGCTCAACATTCAGAAAACTAAGATCATCGCATCTGGCCCCATCACTTCATGGCAAATAGATGGGGAAACAGTGGACACAGTGTCAGACTTTATTTTTCTGGGCTCCAAAATCACTGCAGATGGTGATTACAGCCATGAAATTAAAAGACGCTTGCTCCTTGGAAGGAAAGTTATGACCAACCTAGACAGCATATTAAAAAGCAGAGACATTACTTTGCCAACAAAGGTCTGTCTAGTCAAGGCTATGGTTTTTTCCCATGGTCATGTATGGATGTGAAAGTTGGACTATAAAGAAGGCTGAGTGCCAAAGAATTGATGCTTTGAACTGTGGTGTTGGAGAAGACTCTTGAGATTCCCTTGGACTGCAAGGAGATCCAACCAGTCCATCCTAAAGGAGATTAGTCCTGGGTGTTCAGTGGAGGGACTGATGTTGAAGCTGAAACTCCAATACTTTGGCTACCTGATGAGAAAAGCTGACTCATTTGAAAAGACCCTGATGCTGGGAAAGATTGAGGGCAGGAGGAGAAGGGGACCACAGAGGATGAGATGGTTGGATGGCATCACCAACTCAATGGACATGGGTTTGGATGGACTCCGGGAGTTGGTGATGGACAGGGAGGCCTGATGTGCTGTGGTTCATGGGGTTGCAAAGAGTCAGACACGACTGAGCGACTGAACTGAACTGACTGTAAGCAACCATCCATGTTGAGTGAAATTTACTAGGAAATTGTTTCCAGGCACCGGACAACAGGCAGCCCCTGGTGGTCCCAATCTCTGAGAGAAGAAAAACTCACAGGTGAGCCTTGTGAGTACCTTAGATCCACCTCTGGATCATTTCCTGGCACCAGCAGCAGGAGTCAGCATCCAAGTGCTTACAACGCAGTAGCCCTACTGGGTGAGAGTTCCCAAGCTCAGACTCTAGGGCAGGTGAAGAGACTGATCTCCCTAAGGAAAAGAATCAGTGAGGAGGAAGTGACACAACGGAGGGGGCAAGGTTGCCAGTATGTGGGGCATCCCAAAATTCACAGCCAAAGTCTGGGTTGCGGGTGCCCAGGTGGACAGGGCTTACTAGAGAATGAATCCCCCAGACTGAGGACAGGAGAGATATTATTAATAAGTTAAGGCAGCTCTGGGGAGTACTGGAAATACCACTCCACTTGAGTAGAGAAACTTCATTTGCATCTTGTTACTCTTCCAAGAGTCCAGCTGAAACACCAGAGAGACCACACCTCAAGGACCAAGCCCAGAATAAGACTCCTAGACCCACCTCAACAGGGTACACACTTGAGCACCGACCACACCCTAAGGGGGAGAATGTGGAGGCTGAGGACTGTCACATCAGGTCATCCAATAAACCACAACTCAACTCCATGCAAGTTCATCAGTCAGTAACCGAACTACCTTCCAGAATAAAACTTACCACTTTTCAGAAAAAATTACAGAATCCAGCTTCTATAATGTGCCATCAACAATGTCCACTGAACTATAAAAATCCTTAGATATGCTCGGAAAGCAGAAAATATGACCCATAGTAAAGTGGGAGCAGGGAGTATGAAATAGAAATATCCTCAAATGATCCAGATGCTGGCTGTGGCAAAGATTTAAAGCAACTTCAATAAATACGTTCAAAGAACCTTAAAAATTCAAGAAAAGTATGGTCTAATGAGAAAACAGATGGACATTCTCAGCAAAGAAATGAAAAATTGTAAATAATAACCAAATAAAAAGAACCCAAGGGAAATTCTATAAGGAAAAAGGGCAACAGCTAGAATTTTTTTTTAAAAATTACTGGATGGGCCTAACAGCATACTGGAGGTTACAGCAGAATAAGAAAACCTGCAAATATATGAATGAAACATATCATAATGTTAGACGAGGGAGGAAAAATGAGTAAAGAAAGATAAACAGAGCCTCAGGGATCCAAGGGACAAGTCCAGTCTCACACATATAATAGACACAGAGAGGAGAAGGAAATGAGGATGAAGTGGAAGATATATCTGAAAAAATATAATAGCTGAATATTGACCAGATATGAAGAAAAATACCAACTTTTAAATCCAGGAAGTGCAACCAGCCCAAGCTGGATAAATACAAGGAAAAACATAGCTAGGCACAACATAGGAAAACTGCTAAAAAACAAAGAGAAAGAGAAGATCTTGAAATAGCCCCTGTGGTGTGGTGGTGGTGGTGGCGAAGATTATATATAAGGAAGCAGCCATGTGGATTATCAGATTTACTTGTGAAACAACTGAAGCCAGAAGACGATGGAGCATCTTCAAAGTACTGAAAGAAAATCATCCTTACACCTAGAACTCTATGCCCAATGAAAACATCCTTCAAAAATAAGAATGAAATGCAGAGATACCTAAATAGCCTAAAACAAAAAGAATTTTACACCTGTAGGTTCAAGGAGTGCTGAAGAATATGGGCAGATGGATGTCTAGTTCTGTAGGGAGGCCAGGAGAGCAACAGAAACAGTCAACAAAGGAAGATAAAACACCGTGGGTTTTTCCTTTTTGTTATTTCCTTAAAAAAATCCAACTATGGGTAGCCCTTTCTTTTCACGGTGGTAGATAGAGAATCATAAAAATTCGCACCTTGAAGCTGTGCAAAGTGATCTTCAAAATCAACAGGAAATTAAAATAGTTCCATGACCTTTAAAAGTCTTTGTCTAAAAACTAATTCTCCTACCTTTGATTGTATAAATGTATAGGAAAGGAAAAAAACAAACAGTAGATTAGTATCCCTTTTAAAGAAAAGCAGAAGTATTTTCTTTAAAATTTGTTAAAAAATAAAAATCATCAAGGTTAGTTTGAGGAGTGGTTTCCTTTTTCTCTTCATGTAACTTATGATACAGAGTGAGCATCTTTTCTATGTATTGGGGAAAAAATACAATATCTTTTTAGGCTGAATCCTGATTCAGTCTTTGTGCTTTCAATGTCATGAAGTCTCTCCAAGGTTTTTGTTGGTGGTGTTTTTTTTTAAATGTTTTCACAATATATATTTTTTAAATTTTCACCAAGGTTTTTTAATGTGATTTTTTTTTGGTGACTTTACTTCTACCCTTTTTCATCACAACTGCCTTCATTGAGTCCTTTGGCTGGAGATCCAGAGTCTCTCAAGCGGTGGCAGGACCAACATCTGCGTGGTCAACTACTTCTTCATCTGCATTTCTTTGTTGCACCTCTATCTTTGCTGACAATGTCCGCATTTGATTGTCGATTTTGTGTGGGATTTTCACCGGGAGATGGAGAGGTGACACGTCCACGGTGCATAAACTATTGCCGCAGGAGTAGCAGCTGCCTGCGCATAAACTAAGGGGTGCTCGGTGCCACCATCTCAGACACACTGTCCAAGCAGTGACATGGCTGGTTATTTATGCTGTGATTCAGGAACATGAAAGTCAGAAGTATAGTCTGCATTTTATACAATTATTCACAGCTCCCTGATGCTGGGAAAAATTGAAGGCAGGAGGAGAAGGGGACGACAGAGGACAAAATGGTTGGATGGCATCGCCGACTTGATGTACATGAGTTTGAGCAAGCTCTGGGAGATGGTGAAGGACAGGGAAGCCTGGCGTGCTGCAGTCCATGGTGTAGCAAAGAGCTGGACGCTACTGAATGACTGAACAACAACATTCACAGTTAGTACACTGGCAATTGACATATAAATTATATTGTTGGAAGCTTGGTATTATTTAAGTAAATGTGACAACTGAAACGTGTGTACATTAAAACTATGCAAAGTGAGAATTACCTGTGTTGTAAGCAAACACCACTTGGAAGGACAGGATTTACAATTCTAGACATTGCTAACATCCACCAGCCTTACTCTGATTTCCCTGTCTCCCTTGTTCTTGTTTCTGTGTGTTCATTTCTATCCAACTTCACTGCGTGTATAGGTCGGCGTACCACCATTGCATTCAAGGTAAAGAACCTATCCATCACTCCCCCTCTCGTCCTTCTGTAACCACAGCCAATCCCTCCACTCATTCTTCAATCTCCAGCAGCCACTAACCTATACTCCGTTTCTAAAATGTCATCATTAGAAAGTGTTATGCATATGTCATTGTACAGATGCACCTGTCTGAGATCGGCACTTTCCATTCAGGATAATTCTCTGCACACTCACATACACGGTGGGAGGTATCCACATGCCTTTCTTGTCACATTGTAGGGGCGGTGCCATGCCAGAATCAACATGGAAGATTTGTAAGTGACATATGCCCCACAGGGCACCCCTTCCACAAAGGAAATGAGTTTACTTATGAATCATCTACATTTTGTATTCCAGAACTGCCTAGTAATTATGTGGGTGACACAAACATTCTCCAGCAGAAAACCATAGAGCTGAGTCATAGAGAAACTAGGTATTCCTCTTAAAAGTTTTCCATGGGGACTTCCCTGGTGGTCCAGTGGCTAAGATTCTGTAATCCCAATACAGGGGGTTCGGGTTTGATCCCTGGTCAGGGAACTAGAGCCCACATTCTGCAACTAAAGAGCCTGCATTCTGCAACTAAGACCTGGTACAGCTAAATAAATTAAATACTAAATAAATAAATAAGAGTGCTCCATAGGTGGGAGCTTAGCCATTAGTAATGACCATAAGGCGTGCCAGTCACCATGTTTACACAGAGATTCAAACCAGTATTTGCTCATTCAGGCATTCTCAGTTGAGTCAAACCATGTGTTTCAAAGCCTCCTTCCTATCAGAAGACCTGGATCTACTTCTGGATTCCTCATTCTTTTATTTGATCTCGAAGCTGCATGGCCATTTGTAGTCATTTAACCTTCCTGAGCCTTGGAGATCTAATACATAAAACGGCAATAATTATAGATAATTCATTAAATTGTCATAACAATTAAATATGAAGAGACTGGCAGATAAACGATACTCAATACATGATGGTTACTATGGGGCACATGTTATCTGAACTCAAACTGGGCCACGTCAGCTGTCCAGGGAGTGTGTTTTTTTCCCTACTTTGGTTGCCTGGGGCAGGAGGGTGGGGAAGAGTTGGGGGAAGGGATAATCAGAGAGTGTGGGATGGACATGTACACACTGCTATGTTTAAAATGTATAATCAACAAGGACCTACTGTACAACACAGGGAACTTGGCTCAATGTTATGTGGCAGCCTGGAAGGGAGGAGAGTTTGGGAGAGAATGCATCCATGTATATGTACGGCTGAGTCCCTTTGCTGTCCACCTGAAACTATCACAACGTTGTTAATGGCTGTTCTCCAACACAGAATAACAGGTTTATTAAAAAGCAAAATAAAATCACTTTTAATCATTTAGTAAATCATTCGTAAGAGTATGTGTGCTAAGTCACTTCAGTCATATCCAACTCTTTGAGACCCCATAGACCATAGCTCACCAGGCCCCTCTGTCCATGGGATTCTCCAGGCAAGGATATGAAATAGGTTGTCGTTTTCCTCTCCAGAGGATCTTCCCGACACAGGGATCGAATTTGAGTCTCTTTTGTCTACCTGCATTGACAGGCAGATTCTTTTACCACTAGCACTATAATTTTCAAAAAAATTAGATAAGTCACAAAAATTCTGAACATACTGCTGTAATATACAGCATATTAACATGCGTCTATGTACATGGTAACGTATATACGTACACAATAAGGATGCACGCTAAATCTCATGTCTTCACTGAAGCAAGGCCCTGTGTCTAACAGCCACATGATACCTCCACCCAACGGTCAGCCTCTGGTAGACTCCTACCTGTCCCACCACACTCATGTGTCACCTCTTTCAGAAAGTCTTCCCATCTCTCTTCCTTGGTCATCCTGTTTGTGACTCTATTGCTGAATCGTCACCTTCTTTTATAAGCACCTGTGTGGTATTCTTTCACATCGGACACTGAGGTCCTCAGTGGATGGGGACAGTGCTTTGGTCTTACTCCCTCCATAAACCCTCTCCAAGCACATGTAAGTCCATGCCTTGCACACAGTAGGTACTTAATGTAGGTGCTTAATCATCTAAGCCACCTGTCTCTATGCCTATAGATTTGGCTTGACTCTATGCCTCATCTTGTTTATAAACATGTCTGTAAGAAATGGGGTTCCGGCTATGCCATTCACATGTAAACATTCCAGTCCTACCTAGACATCAGAATGCAGTCGACTCCCTGGCTTGGGCTCCTCCTGGGAACCGTGACTTTGGGACAGTGAAGCAGGAGGCAACCGAAGCCCATCAGCAATAACAGGCTGTCGTGACCATCATTTGTAGGGGCCCTAATCCAACCAGTCCATCCTAAAGGAGACCAGTCCTGGGTGTTCATTGGAAGGACTGATGCTGAGGCTGAAACTCCAGTACTTTGGCCACCTCATGCAAAGAGTTGACTCATTGGAAAAGACTCTGATACTGGGAGGGATTGGGGGCAGGAGGAGCAGGGAACGACAGAGGATGAGATGGCTGGATGGCATCACTGACTCAATGGACGTGAGTCTGAGTGAACTCAGGGAGTTGGTGATGGACAGGGAGGCCTGGTGTGCTGTGGTTCATGGGGTCACAAAGAGTTGGACACGACTGAGCGACTGAACTGAACTGAACTGAATCCCACATGATCTGGAACTGATCAAACCCTGGATGCGGTGGGTAGAGCATGAGAGCCCCTGCTGCCAGCATGCTTTCCTGTACTCTCTCCCCAGCCAACATGAGTGGGTTTGCACTACTACTCAGGGAACCAACGCAAATCCAGCTTTCACCAAGGAAGCAGAACTGACCTCTCCAGGTCCATCAGTGTGGCTGACCTCACTGGAGTCAGGATTGGGCCCTGAGTCAGGAGTACCAGAAACAACTCAAGTGAATTGCTCATCTGTGTCAAGTTACAAGGGATGACTGAAAAAAACAGGGCTGGGATTAGAAGGGTGAGAAGTCACTGAAAGTTCTGAATCCAGATTTCAAGCCAAAGTCAGAATCCTGAGATAGTCAAGTCCAAATCAGGTCAGCAAACTAGCATCTGACTCTCAAAATCAACTGAGAGCTCTGTGGGCATAGGGGCCTGTCTCACTCATCCTTTATGACCTTCCTCCTCTCTCAGCACTTTCCTTAGACAGGAGGTAAGAGGAGGGAAAGCACATGAACAAAATGAAACCTGCGGAGCCAACCTTCAAAACGTCTTCCTTTAGAGGTAAGTTGGGGACCCAGGCTCCTTCTAGCCTGTGGCCCCCCATTTCCCAGATGAAGAGCCCCAAAGCCAGCATACTCGTCCACATCAAGCCAGATAGGGAAGAAGGACACAGGACGGAGTATGAAAATCCTTTCACTTTTTCAATGAAGTCAGCCTGCACGTGGCGTGACTTACTTCCATTCATTTGTTCTCTACTGGCCATAGTCTATTCTCAGGTATTGCATGGCCTCGATTGCAAGGAGACCAGGAAACAGTCCTGCCCAGGAAGAGACCCTGAGTCTGCCCATCAGCTGGCAAGACTCTGCCCTGATCTTCTTCTGTGTTCCTCTCTCAGAGAGATAAGGCCAGGAGAAGAGAACCTCCAACAGGAGATTCTTAAATCAGAATTTTAAGTCACCACTTCCAGTTTAGTCTTCCCCTAAAAAAGGCACAGTTGTTGGAAGACCCCTCCAGAGCTTTGATAACTACCAGATACAAAGCTGCTACTGCTAAGTCACTTCAGTCATGTCCAACTCTGCGCGACCCCATAGACGGCAGCCCACCAGGATCCCCCATCCCCAGGATTCTCCAGGCAAGAACACTGGAGTGGGTTGCCATTTCCTTCTCCAATGCGTGAATGTGAAAAGTGAAAGTGAGGTCGCTCAGTCGTATCCGACGCTTAGTGACCCCATGGACTGCAGCCCACCAGGCTCCTCCATCCATGGGATTTTCCAGGCAAGAGTACTGGAGTGGGATGCCATTGCCTTCTCCAAGATATAAAGCTAGGTAGCCAAAATTAGGAAACCGCTTGACCTGTCTTTAACGTCCAAGCAACAAACAATCCCCATGTTTCTGTTTATTTGTTCACTTATTAAACACAAAATATGTATTCAGCATCTACTCTGTGAGACCACCATGTGGGCTAGACAGGACAGACAGGATAGCCCCAGTTCCAGGAAGGAGAGAGTGTGTATGGAGTGGATTGGGTTTTATTCAAGGTCTAGAACCCACTCGCAGCAGCCATGCCGGGGCCTGACTCACCCGAGACTCAGGGGCAAAATGCCAACCTGAGCACAGGCAGGCACCTGGGTTTGAGCCTCTCACTTCCCCCCTCTGGATCCCCACTATTCCAGCAGCTCACATCCCCCTCAAGCAGGTAGTGTGCCTCTCTGCTCAGTGGCATCTTGAGTGTTGTCACAGCAGAACTAAAAAGTACCAGGAGAAGATGGGGAACTGCTGAAGGCTTTGACCTTTTAGGACAGCAATTTAGAACCTGCTAGGCACTGCGGGGCTGAGGGGACACTGGCCGTGGGAGCAGCGACCATGTGCTAAAGGACCTTGCATTGTTTCCTGATTCAACACAGGAAACAGAGGAGAGGGAGATGCAGAAACAGTCCAGAATCACAGCCTGCGCAACTTTAAGGAGGAGTGCTGTTCATGAGATCAGAGAAGGCTGCAGTGGGAGAGAGTAGAGGAGACGGTCACACACGGCATCTGGAGTGAGGCGGCAGGGGCGATGGGTGGAGGTGCCCATTGAACCAGCTCTTGAACTTGAATGTGATATCGGAATCAGCCAAGAACTGGATGAGGCAGAGAGGGGCCAGAACTGGGTCAAGAAGCGAAAAAGAAGGTTGCGGCAAAAACAAAACACAAGTGGAAGACCATAAATGAGGCTAAAAGACAAGGGGCTTCGTGGGAGAAGTTACTGTGGCGTCCTACCCAACAGGCAAAAGATGGATGTCCAAGCTATAGACATTCTCTCTCACCAAAACACAAGGAAAAAACACAAATTACTTAAGGATATATAAATAAGGATATATAAATAGGAGAAGAGAAAATACAGACTGCCCAAAAGCACACCCAAAAGAGCCGGGCCTCGCCAGGACCGCGGGCTTGGGGTCATGTGGGCAGGTCTGGACGTGACTCGGCTCCTTCCTGGCAGGAACAACAGGCCAGGCATTGACCCCTACTTCATCATCTGCTGAAGGGGAATGAGAACGACAGACATGTTCTGAAAAGGCCGTGGTGAGGCTGGAATACGTTAATATATGTAAACTGCTCAGAACAGTGTCTTGCCCAGAATAAGTGCCATGTAATTGTTAGCTATTATTAATAATAGAGAAATACAAATTAAAATAACAATGAGACATAATTTTTCACCCACAGGTTGTCAAAAATTTTAAAGGATGACAAGTATCAAGTGTTGACAAGGATTTGGGGGAAATGATACTCATAAACTCTGAGTGGGAATGTAGATTGGTACATTTCACTTTGGAGGGGAAAAAATTAAAAAAAAAAAAACGGCATGTTTTACAAAGTGGAAAAGATGCCTGCTTTCAGATCAGATCAGATCAGTGGCTCAGTCGTGTCCGACTCTCTGCGACCCCATGAATTGCAGCACGCCAGGCCTTCCTATCCATCACCAACTCCTGGAGTTCACTCAGACTCACATCCATTGAGCCAGTGATGCCATCCAGCCATCTCATCCTCTGTTGTCCCCTTCTCCTCCTGCCCCCAATCCCTCCCAGCATCCGAGTCTTTTCCAATGAGTCAACTCTTCGCATGAGGTGGCCAAAGTGCTGGAGTTTCAGCTTTAGCATCATTCCTTCCAAAGAAATCCCAGGGCTGATCTCCTTCAGATGCCTGCTTTAGAACCCAGCAATTCCACCTCTGAGTACATGCCTTAGAGAAACTCCTGCGAATATGCACAAGGAAACACAGGCACAGATGTTGACTGTAGCATGTTTTCTTGTTGTTATTAGCAAAACACTGGACAGAATGTAAATATCTATAAACAGGAGAAAGAGTCAGAAAAATAATTCCGTACGTGCTGGTGAAGGACAGGGAAGCTTGGCGTGCTGCGATTCATGGGGTCGCAAAGAGTCGGACACAACTGAGCGACTGAACAGAACTGAACTGAATGACAGAATACCATTGAGCACCTGAAAGGCATAGCCACGGGTCTCTCTAAATAACCAAGCAGCCAGTGACAAACACAGGCTGCAGCTTGAGGCCTGCTCGTCCCTGACGGACGTGGGCTCTGACAGCCGTGAACACAACCACAGTGACCCCTCAGAACCAATGGAGACCCAGACCCAGGACGGGAGTTTCTCAGACCCAGGAACAGGGGTGTCGGCTGAGGGGAGCTTCACTGCCTCTATACTGTTTTGTTTCTTCAACAAGAAGTCTTTTCTTGATGCCACGGAGATTATGCTAAGCTGTTGATCTGAGGGGTGAGGATATGCAAGTGAGTGATACCGTTCTTTGTACATTTCTGTATTTTCAAATTTTGAAAAAAAAAATTTTTTTTTAATTTTTAATGTTCTTTGAACAGATGTTCTAAGTTCATCTAAACCACTTCATGGGAAAAAAAGAAGAAAAGCAGTAAGAGGAGGCCAGAGAAGTGGGCTTTAGAAATAGCACGCTTGAACAGTTTTTTGGACTCTGTGGTGGGGGGGGGGGGATGATTTGGGAGAATGGCATTGAAACATGTATAATATCATATAAGAAACGAATCACCAGTTCTGGTTCAATGCAGGATACAGGATGCTTGGGGCTGACCAAGATGACCCAGAGGGATGGTATGGGGAGGGAGGTGGGAGTAGGCTTCAGGATTGGGAACACAGGTATACCCATGGCAGATTCATGTTGATGTATGGCAAAACCAATACAATATTGTAAAGTAATTAGCCTCTAATTAAAATAAATAAATTTAAATTAAAAAAAAAAAGAAATAGCATGCTTGGTGGGAGGGGTCCATGGAAACAGGAACCCCCTCACCTCCCCCCACACCAAGAAAGACCTGAGAAACTCACAGAAGGCGGGGAGGGTCCCTGGAGGCCATGCCCCTCGAAAGGGCCAGTGTGAGAGAGAGGGGTCTGCAGCCTTGCAAACACCCAGAGGGGTCATTCTCAGTGGGGCTCAGAAAGAGACGGGGACAGAGAACAGCTTGCTTGCTTATGAGCCACCTTGCAGAGGGGAGCCCATCAGAGGAATCAGGGTGGAGTAACTCCTGGGTGGTGGAGAGCGCAGGCAAGGGAGCAAATCAGGAAGTTTGGCTACAACATAAAGGGGAGGCGGGTGAGAGTTACAGGAGGAGGGAGCCTACATGGGGGTGAACACTGGTTCAAGACCCTGAGCCCCTGCTGTTGACAGAACAAAGAGAAGAAGACTGTGGCTGTGGGCACAGCACTGGTGATGATGGAGACTGGGAAGCGGAAGCACGAAGTGAAGGACCTCAGGTCACCCAGACCTCCTCAAGGGCCATGAGAACCACAGGACACCCACTTGGCAGGGGCAGCCCTCCTGCAGGAATCACTCGGGTTCCTGTGCGGGCTCAGGACCACCTGGAGAGCCCTCGTGTGTCAGGCAGGCTTCCTACCACCACCCCCGAGGCAGGCGAGCTGGCAGCGCTCCCCGGGGTGGGGGCCGCCCAGCAGATGCACACTCGCTCATTAAGTGACTTGCATATGGAGTGGAGACACCTCTCCCCCTCGCCCACCCCAGCGCCCACCCGTCACGTGCACCAGGAGCTGCCAGCCTCCCAGCTCCCTGCGCAGAGCGCACAGCCCACAGCCAGGCATTCACAGCCCTGGCTCAGAGCAGGGCCGGAGCAGAGGGAGGCCTAGGCACTCTGCTGTCACACCCCCTCTGGAAATGGCAGGGTCTCTCCCAGAGGTGACGGTGACAGTCAGGCCCGAGGGCTCCCATTATTCCCCGGTCACTGTCCAGTGGTTGCTGTGCCCAGCTGGGATCCTGTGGGGAGCCCCAGCCAGCAGAAGAGCAAGGATGGGGTGGGAGGCCTCCGGAGTGCCTGCCCCTATCCTGGGGCTCAGTGGTCCATCAAGAGGTCTCCATCCCCCTGGGAACCGCAGAGCCCCTCCAGCTTCCCCTTCATGACAGGCAGGGCTGGGACCTGGGACGAGGCCCAGCCCTGAGGAGCCTGGGGTGGCTCCTCAGCACACGCAACTGGCACGAAACAGATCACAAATAGAACATTAAACATAAAAGAAAAAATGGAAGAGGTATTAATATTAAAAGAGGTTTTTTCCAGATCAGGTCATCTGCACAGTTTTGGAGAAGGGTATCACAGACAGATTTTTCTCGTTTTTGTGTCTCCGCTCTGCATACAGGCTACACATTTTCTGGGTGTGCATGTGATGTATGTGACACAGGTGTGCATGCACACGGGCTTCTCAGGTGTGAACAGAAACACACACACACACACACACACACACACACATAAAGCTGGCTTACTCCTCTCTCTGCTCATTGTTTCTTCCTCCTCACCTGTTAAGTTAAAACTCTGCTTCCCCGAAGTATCTTCCCAATACTCTGCTCAGGAACCTTTCTCAGACAAACCCCACTACAGTACAGATGCCTGACTGATGTCAAAGCCTGAGAGTGACTTTGGGCACATTCCTGGATGTCTCCTTGCGGTCCCCTTCCTTTTGAGTTTAGGACTAAAAATAGCTCCCTTCAGAACATAACTGAGCAAATTCAGTGGGTAATGTACATCTTACTCCTGTCTGGTCTGGGTCTTCCCAAAAAACAGATGCCAAGAAAGCCTAGATGTGAGAGAGATCTTCTGGGGTCACTCACGGGGAGGAGCCATGGGAGGCTGGGGGGTGCTGTGGGGCCATAACACAGCCGGGGCCTCAGAGGGATCTTGAGACAAGGCCCAGACTGTGGTAAGACACTGGGAGCTTCTGCAAAGCCAGGTCAGATGCCCATCAAAGAGCTTCATGTGTAAGATGGAAAAGCAAGGATTCACTGGCTTGGGGCACTTCCTTGAACTTGGGACGTAAATGCCTGGCAAGGACCTGGGTTGGGCCTCACTGCTGGGGTGGTTCCCAGAAACCTGGAAAAGACGTGCCCACCCCCAGTGACTGGAAACATTGGGGTTATCCAGGCAGACTCTGGAAGAGGAACAAACAAGGAGGAGGGGTATGCCAGAACACATGAGGTTCAAGATCTACAAGAGGCCCTGGAGACAACTGTCCCCTGAGAATGCCCTGGGGAGGGGCCGTGGAGCATCACCAAGATGCTCACCTCTGCAGGTCAAGATCAGTCATAGGAGAGACGCTCCCAGAACCAGGCTGGTCAGTGTCCATGAGGATGAGGGCCCTAGAGTATGGTGAAGCTTAACTGCCAGAAAGCCAGGAGCTGGAATTCCTATATGTTTGGACAGCTGGAAGCACCAGCCAAGGGGGCCTGACTCACAGGGAGTGTGGAGACAGTTAATAGATCACAGTGTGCATCGGGCAAAACAGACACAGCGGATGCTGATAACAGCAGACAGAAAGCCGAGACGGGGCAGAGGGTGGCAGGAGGCTGATGGGGCAGCACCAGATCAACATCCTGCTCAGTCCCCACATGGATTCAATCTTCAGACCAAGAACACACTGAGGGGAGGGCTGGCTGGGTCGCTGGGAGGCGGGGACCGTCCAATACTACGGCAGTGCACAGGGATGACCTCAGTTCTCTACCAAAGGGGCCCAGAGCCACTTAAGCTGGTGACCACACTGGGGAAGGAGACATATATGGATACATGGAGGACTAGTGGACACTGGTATTCACAGATACCTGTCAGAGCAGTGATTTATGGGGCCCCTCGTGGGGCTGAGCAGGAATGGGAGTGTGATACTGGCCCTTGGGGTCCACAGAGCCACCTGACGGCCACTTCTCCAGGGAGAAGCCCTTCTCCAGGGTATGTTCAAGCCCTTGTCCCTGAATGTACAATCAGAATGTCTGATATACTTGCAGCTAATTCCCCAAGACCCCAAACTGATGACATTAAGTGTACAAAATGTTGCCATGAAGGACAGTGGGGCAGGGGCTGAGGCAGCCCGGAGACCTGTCCAACCTCAAAGCAGGTGCTCTGAGAGGGACTGGGGGAACCAAGGAAAGAAGGCAGGTCCCACTGGCACTGCAGTTCCAGTGAGGTCTGACAAGGCAGACGGGGTGGGCAACTTGAATCTTGCTGCTTCATGCCGACTGGCCTCCTTGATTCCCCTGCCTGCTCCCCGGTAGCCAGAGCAGCCTGGAAAGCACAGCCTGGGCACAGAGGGGGCTCTGGGGCCCAGCAGGCAGATCACAGGTGAGCGACTCTCCCTTTCCAAGCAGGAGGCCCTTGGGGGTGCCCACAATGTCACAGAACCCTCTGTTTCCTTCTCCCTGGTCTCCCCACAGCCCCCACTTGCATTTGCTTAGTTTAGGCCAATTGTCACATTCCTTGGCACACATGTGGAATCAGCAATTCTGCCAATGTTTGTTGAGCACTCACTAAGTGCCAAGAAATGTGCTAAGCACTAAAAGGGGGAAAAAAAGAGGCTGTCTCTGATTAGAGAGTTCTCAAATTGGCAGGAGGAGGCAGATACGTGAACACACAGGGGCAAGGAGGCAGCAGTAGCCTGGTGTGGACTTGATGGAAGCAGCGTCTGTCACAGGGACAGTGGACCATAGAGGCTGAAGTGGAGTCGAGAGGCTGAGAGGTCCCACAGGCGAGCAGGTCAGGGGAGGCTGGGGACTGGAGACTGGAGTACTGCATCTGAGGCGTGAACAACACGGGGAACCTTGAAACTGTAAGTAATTGAATATGCCTGAAGTTTAAAATGCCAGGAGGGGAGCAGCAAGGGGCAAGACTCGAGGTCAGATCATGGAGGCAGATTACACATGCCTCACGAAGAGACAGGCTGTGAGGCGCTGCTGGCACTTTGCAGCACCACGACCAGATTCACCTTAAGACAAAACACCCTGATGTGCTGACAAAGGACGTCAGATGACCAGGAGGAAGTCAGGTTCAAAGAGGCCATCCTGAAGAATCCGGGGAGAAGGACGAAGATCTGCTATCCAGGCAGAGATGGAGGAGCTGAGCGGCTCAGAAGATGGCTGCGGGTTGGACCTGAATGTGTTCTCACTGTCATCTGGGCACACAGTCACTCACAGTGGGGGTGGATAAAGTGTCAAGATGAGTGTGGAACTGACTGGGTTCTAAAGGCCTTTGGTTAATCAACTTGGAGACAACCAGCCAATAGTCAGTTGGCCAAGAGAGTCTGAAAAATAGGAACAGGTTCCAGCCTAGGTATGAAAATGAGCATACTTTTCAATCACTTAACAAATATCTGAGAGTTTTCTATGTGCCTTGAAGAGAGAGGGGTTGGACAGGACCGTCTGGCAGGGACTCTGAAGTGTGTTGAAGAGGAAGTCGGCGAACCCAGCTGATGATACACTAACGCTGAGTGCTGGGGTGGTTCCTATTTTGAACAGAGACGTCAGATACTGGCATCCAGCAATTTTGGGGAAACTCCACTGCTTGTCTTGTTTCTTGTTACCCCGGCAGAGATGATTCCAAACACTGCAGCCAGACAGAAAAGTGCTACGGCTGCATTCCAGCGGCAGGAAGAGCGTATCGTAAACAGGTGCCCATTTACCTGCTCAGGTAGGCTGCTTCGAGGGGACAGACACTGCAAGTAAGGCTCCGCTCCCTGTCCACCCTGTATCATCCCCTCCACAGCAGTGTTTCCCTTCCCAGTCTCCCGAAGGCAGTGAGGATGCTGGTAATGACAATTGGCAGGACAACAAAACAGGTGTGGTTTATCAGCGCTCCATCAGACATCGACTGTGCACCCACTATTCATCATCTGGGGGAGTCCTCCGTCTTCCAAAATGCCCAGCTGAGGGGTGCCATTAAAATCTTAATTTTAGAAGCAGGAAGAAACCAAGGTGAGTACTATGTAGCCCAAGACCATGTTGATAAGTGGTGGAGTCTGGTCCTTCTGGCTCAAACTCTTCACTACCATGGTGGGTGGAGGGGGGAGGGTGCCTCCAGGGGATCTTAGTGTCCCAGGCACCCCACCCTCTTGCCCAGACCCTGAAGCCCTGGCTCCACCACTGGCCACTTCAGTGGTAGGTTCCAAGGTCCTAGAGCTACCAGGAAAGACGAGGGAGAGACACTGAGTCCACCGCTTCTCCACCAGGGCTGCCGGGGAGGGAGCCACCCTGGGAGCCAGAACTGCCTGCTAGCAGCCGGGAGGCTGGCAGCCCATCTGCTCAAGGGCACTATTGTTCTAACAGGTTCCAGGGCATCTGAGCACCTGCAGTGATACCTACAACATGGGCCCTTGTTTCTAGAAGAAAAGCTGTTAGCTACCTTATCAGGAAGGCTTGGAGCGGGCTTCCTGGGAGGGGCCCACTCAGGATTCCTCTTGTTTTCTCCCCAAGTTCCTGGTCCCCCATTTTCCCAACCACTCTTCAGAGACTGGCTGCCTTGTCCCTGGTTGCTGTCCTATAGCTGAGTCAGGAAACTCGTGGACCACTGGACAGGAGACTTCCCTGTGTAAGGAGTCAGTCCTGGAGGTAGTGAGGTCTGGCATCTGGTAGAGAACAAGTTCCCTGAGTCCCTGAGGTTCAAGTCCCCCAAGGTTCGTGCGTCCCCTCCTCCCCTGAGAGTGGGAAGAGGGAACACATGGGCAGAGTCTTAGTCCATCTCAGGGGATGCTCCAGTGGGGAGCAGAGTGAGCAACTCCCCAGATCAAGCTCAAACTATGAAGTATTATGAGCCCCAAGAAAGGGTACAGAGGCTATGGAAACCCCCAACTGGGTCACTGAAGGTGATTATGATATGACTCACCCAAGATCATTCACATCACTATTAAATTTCATCAAAGTGATACATTCTCTGCCCAGACTGGCTCCTATTTATCCCTCAGCCTAAGTCTGAGGACCACCTCCTCTGGCTCCCTGACAACTCGGGCCTCTGGCTAAGATGGGGTCCCCCTCCCCATCCTATCCCACCATACCCTAACCAGTCTCCCCCATGAAGCCCACCTCCCTCTGGACAGGAACCAGGTATTATTTCTCCATGTCTTCTCTGCATCTTGCACAGAATCTGACACCAGGTGAAAGTCTGATAAAAATGGCATTGTTCAAACCTTCACACCAGGATTTTCCAATATGCTAAGTGTCCTGTCCACCACTGACATGGACATTCCTTGTAGCAAGAAGTTAAAGCTGGGCCAGGGTGGCTGTGTACCTTCATTAAGAATGAGCGAAAGGGCTCTCAGAGGCTAACCTAGGGGGCAGGGGGCACCCCACTTCTAGCTCTTCAATTAGAATGTGATGGAAATGGGCTTTCTCGCTCCTCATGATGCAGAGCCCAGATTCATCTGGGGAAGAGAGGTTGCCCCTGTGATGGGGCGGAGAGGATAGAGGGGCTGCCCCTTCCCAATCCTCACTCTGCTGTGCATGACTGAGTGAGGGTGGGTTTCTGCCAAAACAAAGGAAGTCAGGGAGCTCAGGGAGGCTGAGCAGGAAAAGGACTGGAAGAGGGAGGAAAACGCCACCCACGTGGGGTCTATGATGTGCCAGCTCCCATCCCAGTGTGTTCAGCATCATCTGATTAAATGTCAATGGTGTGTGAGGGTAGATAGCATCTCCATTATACAATAAAGAAGCCATGGGTGAGCAGCTTGCCTGTGGACACACAGCTCATGTGCAGCTGAGAGGCTGTGAGCACTTGGGCCAATCTGCTCCCCCAGCCCTGGCTTCTCCCCATGAGCTAGGTGCTTCTCCAGGGGCTGAAGGCCCACTGTCCCTGCTTCTACCAGCCTGATGCCCCACACTGTCCCCAAGGCCCCCTCTGCCCCACCAGCTTCACTCCTGGTCTCCTCACTACCTTGATGATCCTCAAAGCTGTCCACCTGACCATTTGGCATCTTCATTAGGACCTGGGGAAACAACTACATCAGCTGACAATTCCAGAAAGGACGTTTCACCCAGTTAGCATGCACAGAGCAGGAAGGTGTGTGCACACTGCAAAACACCCTGTCCCGGGGACATCCACCTGCCACCTTCATTCCGCTGGTTTCCTGCAGAAACCATGCAGGGCCCTGGCAGTGCTTGGGGCAAGTGCTCGTCACTTCCTAGGAAAAGCACACGCCGGGTCGTCTTCCTCTGGGCCGTCCCCTGGCACCAAGTATGAGCCCCTGTGCAACTCGGCCATTCCACGGCCCCAGTGTGAGCAGCGCCCACCAGGAGACACAGTGACGTGCACACGGTGTGACACAGTGGAAAAACCCCTGGACCTCAGACCTGGAAGGAAAAGGCAGCATCTTGACTAGTCCCGCATCCTCAGGCATCACATGCGGCAAGTTGTACGTAAGATTTGCAAGAACTGTTCGTCCCGCTCTGGCCAGGTGGAAAGCGTGGTGAGACGCCTTCTCCCAAGGAAGCCCTAGAGATCTCTGCAGAGCTGCGAGGAACCAGCCCTGATGCTGGGGTGTCAGGGACTAAAGTATCTTGAATGAAATGTCCAGACAGAAACATCCCCTCCTCAGCCATATCCACCTCTTTCCCAAAGTGGATTTATTGTTCTCCAGAGACCCAGGGCTCCATTGCTCTTGAATACATATGCATGCTTCACATTTTCACTTTGGTACACTTTCATGGAGGAAGTAGATTTTGCTTAAAGGATATGGCTTGCACATTTGAAAAAAGAAAAAAAAAATCTTAGGTTATAGTTTCAAAGAAGACGAATGATCATTTGGATTCAACATTCAGGCAGGAGAACCTGCATCGAGTTGTTCAACACAGACCTCGGGGCCCCCAACAACCTCTGTCCTAAAGCTGCTCATGGTCCAGTGGCTGAGACAGACAGACCTCAGGAATTCAGGCTGATACAGGACATGCTGTGCACACATCTGCACAAAGCAGGGAGCCAACACAGTTTAGGGGGCCAGGGGTGCCCAGGGGAATAGCCTCAAAGCCAGGACACTAGAATGAAGTTTCCCTTTTACTGTTATTTTTTACTTATAAACAATTGTAATGGCTTTTTTTGAGATGTATTTGAGGTATAAAATAAACAAAACATATTTAAAATGTACAACTTCAAGCATTTTGTCACAGGTGTTGCAGGCTCACAGAACCATTCCCACGGTCAGAATAATGAACATACTCACTAACTCGATGTCTCCCCACCATCTCTTAATCACCATCTCTTCCTCACCCTCCATACACCCTCTTCCAGGAAAACCATGATCTGATTTCTGTTACCATATAGCACTTGGAACTTCCTGGAATTTTATATAAATGGAGTTCCATGGTATGTATTCTTTTTGTCTGCCTCTGTCCATCAGCACAGTTATTTTGAGATTTCCACACTGTCCTGTATACAAACTGTCCATCCCCACTTATCTTGAGCAGCATCCAAACATCTGACTCAACTCAGAGTGTGTATCTTCATTCATCTGGAGAGGGACACCTGACACTGCTGTTTTTGGCTACAAACAAAGCTGTGAGAACACTCACATAAGTCTCTGTAAGAATATATGCTTTCATTCCTCTTGGGAGCAGACTGGCTGGTTCATTTGGTAATAACATGCATTTCTTTTAGTTATTTTAAGAAAGTGCCAAGTTATTTTTCCAAGTGGTTACCATGTTATGTTTCCAGGAGTCATGGAGGAGCATTCCAGTGGCTCCACGTCCTTGTCAACACTTGATGTGGTCGGGCTTGTTAACCTGAGATGTGTGGAGGGGTCTCGTTGTGGTTCAATTTGCGTGACCTGCAGATTAAAAGCACTGAACATCTTTTCATGTGTTGTTTGCCATCTGTACAGCTTCTTTGGTGAGCTGTCCTTTCAAATCTTATGTCTGTTTTCTATTGTTTATCTTATTTTCTAATTCTGACAGCCCTATATATAATCTGGATACAAGTTCGTTATCAGATATACAAATTGCAAATATTTCCTCCCAGCTTAAGGCTTCCGGAGAAGGCAATGGCACCCCACTCCAGTACTTTTGCCTGGAAAATCCCATGGGCGGAGGAGCCGGGAAGGCTGTAGTCCATGGGGTCGCTAAGAGTCGGACACGACTGAGTGACTTCCCTTTCACTTTTCACTTTCATGCATTGGAGAAGGAAATGGCAACCCACTCCAGTGTTCTTGCCTGGAGAATCCCAGGGATGGGGGAGCCTGGTGGCTGCTGTCTGTGTGATCACACAGAGTTGGACACGACTGAAGTGACTTAGCAGCAGCAGCAGCTTAAGGCTTCTCTTCTCACTTAGAGATAAGTTTTGAAAGAGAATGAAGTTGCTCAGTGTTGTGCGACTCTTTGCGATACCACAGACTTGTAGCCTACCAGGCTCCTTCATCGGTGGAATTTTCCAGGCAAGAGTACTGGAATGGGTTGCCATTTCCTTCTCCAGGGAATCTTCCTGACCCAGGGATCGAACCCAGGTCTCCCACATTGCAGGCAGATGCTTTACCCTCTGAGCCACCAGGGAAGCCCACCTTTAAAAGATGAGTAGAAGTAAATTAAGTTGTGGAATCGTGTTAAAAGCCAACCCAAGAAGAAATACACAAAAGAAACGGATGAAGATGTGAAATAGCCTGGTGAGTCTGAAAAGTCTGGAACAGTTTGGGATGGCTGGTGGGAGAGTCCCAAGGAGGCTGTGGCTTGCATAACGTGACTGCCATGCTTCAGGTTCTGTCCCAGGTCTTTATATACATCGACTTTGCTTAATCCTCTAAATAACCCAGAGAGGAAATGGCTGGTGATCAGAGGTTGATTTTATAAAAGAAGAAAGTGGGATCTGGAGAAATGGAGTGGTTTGCCCACCAATCCAGCTCTACTGAGTAGCCAGACTGAGAGTCTTCATTCAAGTCCATGCAGATATGTGGCCCTCTCTATATCTGCCAGGAACCAGGCAGAGCACGTAAAGCAGGTGAAGCAAACTGAGACTTAAAGGTCTGCACAGTGACAAACTCTGAGTCTGCAACCTCCTGAACACCTGCTCCCAGAGGCACCATTAGGGGATGACAGCCATCTGCTCCCCACACTCACCTGGAGGACCTCAGAGAAAACTAGCACAGATAGAGCTGTCAGGATGTTGGGGTCATAAATAAGTAATAGCAAAGGCCTTTGCGTGAAGGGTAGTGAGGCACTGGGACAAATGTCTCATAGAATATCTAATATTCAGTGAATTTTCTCCAAGTACTAAGGGCTTCACATGGAACACTTCATGTATTCTTATGATAACCACACTGGATAGGTACTATTATTTGCCCAATTAGCAGACAAGTCTCTAAGGCCTGGCGGATTCCAGGGGCCCAGGGCACAGCAAGAGTGGCCAGGCTTGGGACTGAAATGAATAGGTGTCTGACTCCAGCCATGAACATGACTGCCTCTCGGCCAGACCCCAGGCTTCTCCTGTGGAGGATGCAGAAGGGCAGGGCAGCTCGTGTCCACAGGGCTGGAGGTAGGCAGCCTAGAAAGTGACCCCATGTGGGACAAAAGGCCTGACTCTGCTGCCATGGCAGGTGGCCACAAAATAAATCCATGATCCCGAGAACGTCAGCCACTGCCACCAGGGATGGCCCTGGAGCAGACGTCTGGAGAAAGACAGACGGTGGCTCTCGGAGGAGGAGGAGAACAGCCCCATGTGGCACTCCTCCTGTAATCAAGGAGACCTCCTCACATCTCATTAGATTCAGAGGCTGTCCTACCAGGGACGGGCCAGTTGAGCCCGTCCACTCTCCTGCCTGCCGCCCTTGGAGCTCCCTTTCCACTTGCCTGGACGCTGCCAGACCTCACTGGACAGGAGAGAAGCCTTGGCCAGCCCTACTGGCCCAGCACCTCCACTCACGCCAGCATCTCAGGCTCTGTCTGCTCTGACCCCCTGGCTCCCCGTGGTCAGGAACTGGCTCCACAAGGTCCAGTGGCCAGGAGGCACTGTTGATGCAGCCTCTGCCGACTTTCCCACTCACCGTCCCTCCCTTCCTCCCAACTGCTGTTTTGCCTTCATTTTTCTAACGATGGGGTTTAAGCTATTTGTCCAGATGTGGGTCAGGCACTGGGGCTGATCTGACATGTGCCCCTTCTCCAGGAACGTGTAGCGTAGTTACAGAGACAGACATTATACACATAATTATATGAAGAATTCATTCTCGTCGCAATGAGGGCCCCAAAGTCACAGAGGGGACACTCAGAGAGGAAGACACGTAATGAGATCAGGAGGGAGAGGAGGGGCTTTGTTGAGAAGGTGACACTCGACTGAATCTGAGGGACATGGAGAGGTACAGGGAGAGGTGGGGCAGAAGAAGCAGCACCGACGTGAGTCCAGAGCTGGGAAGGAGCTTGGTAGGCTGGTCTAGGCATCCAGGGAAGACTGAGCTGCAGGGGTAGGTGGGGTCTTCTTAATCACGAAGGGACTGTGGGCTTTATCCAGAAGAACATGGGAGGGACACGTTTTGGAAAGGATTTCAAGGTCAGTTTTGCATGGCTAAATGTTCTCTTTGATCACAGTTTGAAATATAGATTTGTAGGAGGTGGCAGATGAGATGGGACCTGAAGCTGGGTGTGATACAGAAGGACCAGTTCAGGAGGTTGTTATGGTAACATGGTGGTGGAGGGGAGTGATGATGAGGATGTTTCTGATGGAGGAGGAGGACGTGGCCTAGACTCGAGTGACCCAGGGGAGGTGGAGAGAAATACAGGTTCACATGGCAGATCGCAGTGCTTGGCAATTGGTTAGACTCCAGGGGGCAGGCAAGAAGGGGTGTCAGAGACGAGCCCCAGGCTCCTGGCAAGAGCCATTCCTCCTCCTCATCTCCCAAATATGCTGTCTCCATCTCTCTCCAGGCTCATCAAAGAAAGTGTCTGCGGCCAAGTGGATAGAGTACTGCAGCATTAATGCTATTTCTGTTCAGTGAAACATAGAGATACAAATCTCTCAACCCGTTATATAAGAAATGGTAAAGGTCAGCAGACAGATTCACTCTAATTCAATTCTGGCTACTCTTGGCACCTGCGCTTTGCTCTAAATGGGATGCTGGGCAGGAAGACCTTCCCTTTGACCACCTTGCTGGACTAGGTCTCCCTGGGAGACAAGAGTCCTTGTGGCAGGGTTGAGGCGGGGTGGGGGGGGGGGCGCTTCTGGGAGAAAAAAAAAAATATGCTGAATTTATTTTGGATTTTAGGCAGAATAAGTTTATGCTGACTTCTGTTTGAATATTCCATTTTCACTATAACTGCAATATAATGTACATCCCATATGCTGCTGCTGCTGCTAAGTCGCTTCAGTCGTGTCTGACACTGTGCGACCCCATAGACAGCAGCCCACCAGTTACCCCATAAACACCATAGCTTTCAGTCTGTTCCCAGAGTGGTGCAACCATCAGGACAATCAGTGGGAAGGTGTCTGCACCATCCCAGGAAGAAACCCTGCACCCATTACAGGGCACTTCTGTGGACCCCACCCCTGCCCTTTTCCAGCCCTGGGCAATCGTATATGCAGCTACACACATCCATAGACTTTCAGATCCCGAAGAGTTTATATAAATGGAATCAAACCTTATACAGTCGTTTGTGTCTGGCTTCTTTCACTCAGTATAATGTTTTTGAAGCTCATGTATCTAAAAGAATGTATCCATACTTCACTCATTTTATGACCAAATAATATTCCATTGCATGGATGTATGGCATTTTTTCCATCCATTCATCAGTTATGGACATTTGGACTGCTTCCACTTCTTGGTTGTAATGAATAACATTGCCATGAATATTCTTGTCTAAGCTTTTCTGGGGGGACATATGTTTTTATTTCTCTTGAGAATATACCTAGAAACCTAGAAGTGGAATTATTTCTGGGTGGTTAAATGTTTCTCTCTCTTTTTTTAAATGTTTCTTAAAGGCAAAGATACTACCTGCTTTTAATATATGTGCTTTGAATAAATTTTCTAGACATATCTTCAGTAAGAAGATAAAAAAGCATTGCTAGAGAGTCTGCAATTGAGTTTTTAAAACTGAATATACTGGTAAATATACGTGTGTGTGTGTGTGTGTGTGTGCGTGTGTGTTTTACAGCCATAAGGAATTCTTAGGGAAGGAACATGTAAATAAATGCTAATTAGCAAAGTTTAAATGAAGAGCCAACGTGTAAAGATAGATGGTTGTGAAGGCGGTCTTGGGACTGGAGGTTTCCGTGAGCTCAGGTTGTCATTTCTCACTCCATGCCCTCAGAACATTAATGCGACGTCAGCACCACCTGCTCCTGCACGTTCCAGTGGGGCTGCAACAGTAACCCAGCTGTCCAGGTTACCCAGTCCCTGAGGTGCCAGGTCCGCCTACATCCCGCCCATCACTGCAGCCAATGATGGGTCAACAAGCAAACAGTAATCCTCTGTGGCTGGGGGACACTGGGTAGAAGCCGCCTAAGCCCTGCAGGAAGGAGGGGTAGGAGGAGATGGCTAGAGAGTGATGCAGAACCAGGAACCTCTGCATAAAGAGAGGAGCTCTCACCCTCTGGAGAGCAGGGTTGGGCCTTCAGTCCCCAGGACCCTCCACGTGAGAGGAAGAAGACCCCTTGCAGAGACACAAGAGGACCGCCCTCCCACACAAGCCCCCAGGGTGGGAAGGCCAGAGACCTCAGTACAAGAGTCCCTGGCCGCAACCCCCCACAGCCCTCGAGAGCAGAGGTCTGTCCATGGCATGCTGACCAGGAGAAGCCTGGCGTGCAGCACCCAATGGGGGCAGGGGGTGAGGACCAGCTCTTCAGAGACCACAGCCCCCACTTCCAGTTCACAACGGGCACTTCTGGCCCCGAGCTCCAGACTTGGAAGGTGTCCAGGCAGGAAACACTAAGTCCACAGGTTTACATCATTCATCCCCAAACACAACTCACATTTCCAAACGGCGCCATTTCTATCCTGTATGCACAGAAGGGTCCAGGGTGAGCTGGGTGATCTCTCCTAGGTTTCTGCTGTTCTGTTGCTAATGGGCTCAGTTAAAACTAAAATGAGACAGCAGGCTCAGAACTGGAGGCTCTTAAGCTCCCCTTGACGGGACTGAACTTGGAGACCCTAACACACACAAGTTAGGAACAGTAGATGATGACATTATTCCAATCTCAGGACAGGGGCAGGGATGCAGATGCCAAGTACATCAGAAGCAGGCAACTTCAGGCAGGATCCCAGGGGGTGCCCTGGAGTCAGTCACCACTTAGAGCTCAGGCTTCTGATCTCCCCAAGCACAGGCGCCAGCTGGCTGCACGTTTCAGGTCACACTGGATCGCCGGGTCAGGCCTCCTGGCCGGTCAGGAACCTGGAGGAGTGTTAGCACCAGAAACAAGAAGGACAAAGGTGCTTTCAGTTCCCCAGCCCCGACCTGAGCTCCCAGGGTTTCAGTGCATCTCACAGGAGGTCACAGGGACCTCTGGATCTTCAGTCCCTGGACCGGGAGCTGAGGGACACAGCAAGGTACATAGGGAGAGTCTCGGCAGACTTGCTAGGCAGTGAGCCCACCCAGGATGGACATCAGCATCTCTGGCTGGCCAGCATGAGCTGACCCATCAGAGCCTTGAGTGCTGGGGGAATGGCCCGGAGGAGGCCTCTGACCAACCCCCACCACCCCAGCCGGGGGTGTTACTCCTGTCTTTGGCCACCACGTGTCACCTTCCACTGAAGCACTGTCTCTTGGTAAAGCCATTAGCTTCTTTCTCAAGTTTGAATCACCATAGGCTGTTTGGCAGCAAGTGGATGGGAGGAGGAGGAAAAATCTGTCACCAGCTCAAGTACATTTTGCTCTGTTGATCAGCATTTTAAAAAATTATCTTTCCCATTCCATACAGAAGTTGGCAGAGGTGTTCAACTGTTTATAGAGAGAATGTAGCCACCAGACCATCTGGGGCTGACATTTCCAGCATGGCAGTCAGGGGCGCGCATGGCAGGAGCTCCCCAGGTGATCAGGAGCCCTGGCTGGGGCTTACAGAGCAGGGCAGCTTCTCTCCAGGCGAGCCAAGAACTGAGACCCCTGCCCTCCAGCCTTCCTCCATGCCCCCTCCCAGAGACACCTGCTCTCGGAGATACTGTCTTATCATATTAGTGATGGATGTTGACTCTGAGAATACCACAACTCTTTCCACATTTGTAGATCCACTCTTGTTAAATAAAACTTAGGACCACGAGAGACTCAGATGGAAGCACGTGTACACGTCTGCATGTGAAGCGAGAGTGATTATGTAGTTAACAACGCTGAGGGGTCAGAGGTTCTGAATAACCAGGTCAGCCCGGGCAGTTAAGGGAATTACTCAGGGCAGCTCAGGCCCACTGGTGAGTCCTTCCAGGCCTCCCAAGCACCCACAGAGCCCAAGTGTACCTAACAGTTATCACTGCCGCTGACACTGGGGTCCCAGGGCTGTACACCTTGTCCTCGTTAACCACAGAGCAGACGTGCAGATGCCGGCTGGCCCATGTCAAGTCACAGATATCTGGCCACCCCCCAGTCACCTCCCAGGCAAACTTCTGCACCTCTAGCCACTCGAGTTCACACCACACACTCCATGCAGGTCCAGCATTCTTTAACAGCCATATTTTCCAAAAACACAAAGACTCTATGTTTATATTTGTCACTCACACTCATCTTTCCCTCCTGAAAGTAACACAAGCAGACCAGTTGGTCCCTGGGGAAGCCCCTGTATGTGAGCTCATACCCGCTGCCTGCGGCCACTCTCCCCCTCGGCCCTTTTTCACAAGCCACTGGTCACAGGATACAAGGAAAGACCAGAGTGACTCCAAGTAAGTTAGATCAGATTCATCATGTATACATGTTTTCACGTATGCGATGGTGCCGGCATGGGGGCAGATAGGGGGGTTTCCAGTGTGTATTGTGGGGCGCGTCCCATCTCACTTCTCACCATGTCACTGCAGCACAAGCCACAGACCAGGCTGGGCCTGTCGGAAGACTGAGTTTCCTGAGCTCTCGGTATTCACCGCTGACTTTCCAGGATTTGAACCCACACTTGCTAAGGGCCATTTTTACCATTTATACAAATTAGGACAAAACACCAACTGGGAACAGGTGCCCCTCCCGGGTGGATGTGGCTTCCTGTGGCTGAGGGGGCCTGAGCCAGTTTGCTGAGCGGAGGGCAGGCTGGCTGTCAGCCCCTCCTCACCCTTGGACCAGGGCCCCATGTGGGGCACCAGCACACCTGGGACCTCCTCCCCTCAACAGCAGGGCAAAGCCTCTGATCCCGCCAGCCAGCAAACACGAGCCTGCAGTGTGAAGCCAAGCCTCACTCACATATTCATGCAGGTTATTAACTTCCACGAAGGAAGTCTCAAGTCACAAACTTCTCCAGGTGTAACTACATCAGCTCCGCTTTACATCTGGCTCACTTCTGGAGTGTTTTATGGTCATTATTGATTTCATAGTGCCTTTCAAGTGCAAAAATAAATAGCAGGTTGAAGATGGTGCTTCGAAGGGGCAAGGGGATACCACGAGATGAAGTTTAGGTTTACATCAATGAGTGGGGATTGCTTCTTTATAAACAGAGATTTTGCACGTGCTTGTAAAACCAGTGTGACTAGAGCACCTCTTTAATAAACCTGCATATAAACGTAAACTGTATCAGAGGGCAGCGGGCCTGGGCAGACGTTCACCCCCACCCCAGCCTACCCTTCCTCATCATCCCCTCTTGGGGCAGGGGCAGCAAGGAGCAGACATCGGGGTGGACTGAGTGTGGAGGTGGCTGCCCATCCAGACGACGCCTCAGCTCCACACAGTGTGGACCCCTGACCCACAGGAGAAGCGACTGAAGGCACATATTCCCAAGCACTGGGAATTCAGCAGAGAGCATGCCCTGGCTCTGAGATGCCAACAGCTCCCATGTTAAAGCCCGTGCATGTGGAGCAGAGAAAGAGGATACCGTAAAGTAGCGACAGCTAGCTTTCAACACATACCTGTGAGGTGCTCTGCGCCAGAAACGTCATCCACAGCTGCTCACTCCATCTGCACAACAGAAGCGCTATGAGCTCTGTGTCGCTACAGCCCCATTTCACAGGTGAGAAAACCGAGGCACAGCACCAGTTAGCAGTGGAGCCAACATTTGAGCCAGGCAGGTGCACCAGCGTATGCCACACCGGCCAGGGCACCACTGGCCCCGGGACAGGAGGCCGCTGCTCACATGTGCCTTGGTGGGCTCATGTGACAGCACCCCTAAGGGGGCTAGAAACGTCTGTGAGGACCAAATCCTCCCCTCGCTGTGCCCTGAAGAAAGGAGAAAAATCTCCATTTCATCTGCCACAAGGAAGAGAACCTGTGATGCTGGACATCGAAGATGGCCCTTCTTCAGGCAGCACAGCTGGAATAAAACCAGGGCCAGCCACGTCAGACAGAACAGACACAAGTGTAAGTTTCAGCGGCCTCGTGATGAAGGGAAATCAGCGCCCCAACCACGGCTGGCCTGCTGCTCCCCAACCAGGACCACAGTGGTGGGAGGGGAGGGGAGAGCACAGCTAGGGGCCACGCAGTCCCCTCCCGCGGCCACGCTGCCCTCTCTCCACAGGATGTCTGAGTATCCCAGCCTCCGTGATACAAGAAGGGACACCCCGGGCTCTGTAAACACAGATTCTCAGGGCAGCACGCCTGCAACAACAGTATAGGTCAGCTCCACCTCCTGAAACAATACATCAACAAGCAAGAAATGCAACCCGTTGCTGGGCACTGGAAAATAAAGTCTCAGCAGCAGGCCTTTCCTGGCAAAGGCAGAACCTGGAGACGTCCAGCATGATCCAGCGGCCTTGCCTCCAGCACTTGGCACAGCGGCAATCATTGGCCTGCTGGTGAGGGCTGCACACCCCATCCCTCCACCCACCACCACCCCCCTCAGCTTGTCAGGTGCCCTTCAGCAGAGGCGACATTCCCGCAGGAGCCGGACACATTCAGGTTAAAGGTTCCAAGCCCTTCCAGGGTCCAGATGCAGTGGATCACCCTGATGTGAGGGGCGGGGTCCCCCATGGCCTCAAGTCTCTCTCACTGTCATGCACACCTGTGGCCCAGGTGGGGCGAGGGGACAGGAAGTCCGCCCCCCACTCCCTCTTGGTCACTATGCGGGCTGTGTGGAGAAGCATCTCAGCCTGAAGGGGCTGTACAATGAGAAGGTGGGGATAGGGGGCAAAGACGGGCAGCACCAGGATCACAGGCCTGTCTGGTGAGAACTCCCTTTCCCATCGGGGAGAGGGGAACGTTAGAAATCAATGCTTTCCCTAAGGGCCCCTCCCATCCGACTTCCCGTGTCCACTTAGAGCATGAGGAAAGCCAGCTGGCTGTTAACACACGCTCAAATCTAAACAGCCCTCGAGTGGCAAAGGGCATAATTCCCACTTCTGTCAAAATGCCAGGTGAGTGGGGGCAGGACCTGGGCATCTGATCCCCATGCAGCCACTATCCTCGGAGGAGCCACTAGGGGCAGGGGAGCACAAGCAAGGGAGAGACAGCGCTGTCCTGAGTGGGCAGGTCACCATGGCACTAACCAAACAGACCTGTGCAGCCCTCAGACAGAGTCCTGCATCATAAGAGTTAACAGCATCTGAAGGACCTGCAGGACTCCTGAAACCCCCAGGGATGGAAGGCACTTGATAGCTCACGCCCACAGTTTCTCAAAGGGCATCCTGATGCCCGTTCCGGCTGAGCAGGAGCCACAGCCACCCAGAGGGACCATTTTCTAGCATTTACAGCCCCGGGAACAGAGTGAACGAGAAGCAGCCTGACTTTCACCCCAAGGGGCTGGTGACTCAGGCACACGATGGCAGGCGTGTGTTCAGCACGGGCTTGCGTTACTGTTCGGCTGCTCCTAAGCCAACATGTGGGACAGTTTATGGCACGTCAACATATTTTAATACTGTCATAAAGAAACCCATGAAGCACTGACACTCCAGCAAAGCCCTGATGGCTCACATCTAAAGCTCCTATATTTCCTCCAGATGTCACATCGAACATGGAGCAACCAGCCTCTCAGAAGGCCACGCCCTGCACTGCCCTTCTCCAGCAAGAGGTCATGTCCTGCTGGACAGTGGACATGCAGAGTGACGAGTGGACCAAGCCAAGAGAAGAAAACAAACTAACCAGAAATCACTCTCCACGTGTGACTCTAGACATGCATGTACTTGTTGAGTCAGGAGTGTGGGGTGGTATAGAAAGAAGAAACAAGGCTGAAGAGACAGCTCCTGGGCACAGAGCCATGACTCCCAGGGTGCTGGGTCCCAGTGACAGTCCAAAAGTGTACCTTACTCACCCTTTCCTTGTTTCTGTAAAAGGGATGGCAGGCTTTGATCGACTGCACGTCAGAGTCATGTCCACCACAAGTCTACATTCTCAACTCAGCACTGCAAATGTAGGAATTCGTATTAACTGCCTGCTCCACTGAACTTCTTCCTGTCAAAGCTCTATCTCCTCATGGAAAAAAGTTTCAAGTTCACCTCTCCTTTGTGTCGCCCAGCTTTTACCCCGAGCAGGTGTCTCTGTGCCGTTCCCCACCAAGTGTCTTAAACAGCCCACAGCTCTGCAGCAGCATCTCTCAGTCCCTATCTCTCAGGAGGCTTTATGGGAATAAATAACCCCGTTAACGGAGACAGATAGCAACAGGGGGAAAAATACATGAAGAAGTATGAGACTGAGATACGAAAGGAGACAAGAGCCAATGAGGGATAAACATACAATAAGGCTCCTCTGTCCATGCCATGGGATTCTCTAGGCAAGCATGCTGGAGTGGGTTGACATTTCCTTCTCCAGGGGATCTTAGATCTTCCCAATCCAGGGATGGAACCTACAACTCCTGCATGGTAGGCAGATTCTTTACCATCTAAGCCACCAGGGAAGCCCAAATAATCCTGTTCACAGAGACAAATAACAATAGGCAGAAAGACAGATGAAGAAGGCTAAGATACAAAGGGAGATGGGAACCAATGAGGGAGAAACACGCAATAAGGTGATCACAGGCGGTAAAACAGAGAAGGCAATGGCACCCCACTCCAGTACTCTGGCCTGGAAAATCCCATGGATGGAGGAGCCTGGTAGGCTGTAGTCCATGGGGTCGCTAAGAGTCGGACACGACTGAGCGACTTCCCTTCCACTTTTCACTTTCATGCATTGGAGAAGGAAATGGCAACCCACTCCAGTGTTCTTGCTTGGAGAATCCCAGGAACGGGGGAGCCTGGTGGGCTTCCGTCTATGGGGTCACACAGAGTCGGACATGCCTGAAGCAACTTAGCAGCAGCAGCAGGCAGTAAAAATGACCAAGGAAGCTACAATCTCAACACAGAGTCAAAGGATTCCAGTGCCTGCAAGGAAGCCCAGAGGGGTGAAGGGGCTAGAGGTTAGGACACTAGGGAGTCCCTCAGTACTGGAACCATGATGGTGACATGATGGGAACAGCGGCTCTGGGGTCAGACAAGCCCAGGGCTGCACATAAGCCCTGCACTGGCCGGCAGAATGCGTAAGTCCCTCTCCATGCTTCTGGAACCCCTGTGATGGAGCCAGGATGCTGGTGAGATGACTGATTCTGTGTAGGTGAGGCCAGTCCCCAGGTGCATGCTCTCCACTGAGTGTGAGTCATGAGAAGCAGAGACTTCAGGAAATGGCCGTGCAGGAAGACAGAAGATAAGGGAGCCACATCTCTTGTCCCCATTGCTGCTGACTTCCTCCCTGTGAGCAGACTGTCACTTGATTTCACCACATCACAATGGAGCCTCATTTTCCTGACTCTCTGGCTGCCTGCCTCATCCTCTTCCTCCCCGCTTACTTGGTACACTCGACACGCCTGTGGTGGCCCGCCTCCAGAGTGACCCCACCAGTACCACTTCCTCGTGTGGTCCTCTCCACTGCAAAAGGGAATGGGGCTGGATTGTGTACACAGGAGGCTCTGCAGCCATGCGGTGTGACTTCTGGGCTGTGAGGCTCTGCTTTCTCAGATCTCTCAGTCTGGGGGGATCCAGCTGGTCCTATCCTGGTTGAACCTCAGGAGTCCCAAGATGTTACTTCAAGTACATCCCATCTGTTAAGCAAGTCACAAAGGCCAGGACAAGCTCTAGGGAGCAGGGATGCAGACTCTGCCTCAAGGCGGGCACCACACACAGGAAAGGAAGGAGGTGACCACGAGCATCTTGGCTGCAAACCGTCAAGAGTCCAGACTCGGGGGCCCAACAGTGTCTGACCCTCCTTCATGCAAAATACACTCGCTCCCTCCCAAGGCCAGTAAATTCAGATCCCATTCCAGGAACAGCTCAAAACCCAGGATCTTATCCTCCAAGTTAGGTTCCAGTGCAACGAGCCTGCTTTGGAACAACCTCTCAAGTACATCTTCTTTTGATCTGACACCTGTAAAGTAAACAGACTATCAGCCGACTTCCCTGCCCCAACACGTCCCAGGGAGACAGACACGGAGTAACCACAATACACCTGTAGCTTCGCAGTGGAGAAGGAAGTGGAGCATGGAAGGCACTGTTTCACAGGCTTCTGCAATTCTGCAGGGCAAAGGTGGCAATTCCTTGGCTGGACCCCAGTTCTACTCCCAGAAAATGGCTCTAATTCTTTCCTCTGGGCTTGTGGTTCCTCTCCTGAATTTTACTTTCTTTCCATGAGAAATAGCCCTTGTTTTAAACTGAACAGTCTCCTTGTTTTCTTCCTGCTCATAGGAGATTAACAGTCCAAAGACTTTTTCTATACTGTCTCTGCTCCTGTTAGTCCCAGCTGACATAATTCCTTTAAAAAATGTGTAGTCTTCCTGTATATCAAACTATAACCCATTCATTGATGGAAAAGCCACCACCCCTTTTCTCTCTGAGATGTCCCTCTTCTCTTTCCTCCATTGGTCTCTGAGTCCAGATACTATGGAACAGGGCTCTTGAGGTCCTTAGATGCCTTTGGTCTGGTTTAACGTGTCTACAAGGCAGTCCCTTTAGATTCTTTTCTGGCAAATCTAAGAGACACAAATTTAATATTCTTAGAAGCCTTTCTAGTAGGCATGCCCTTAACTCTTTATGAAGTCTCAACAAAAGGTCTTATAGCTTTGAGACTTTTACTCTGAAATCATAATTTATTCATAATGCCCTAGATTTTATCTCCTCCCTGAGGGCATTTCTAGTTTGAGAAGCTTTTGCTGGGAGAGACTAAGGATGAGAAATAATTGTGTTTTTGAACCCAGTAAGCCAGGGTTCATTTACATTTCTTATAAATTCTGCTTGAAGTTAAATGGTTCTTTCTTTAGCTCCTCTCCACTCATATTTTATAACAGGCAGCTAGAAGAAGCCAATTGGCACCTTCTGCCTGCAATCTCCCTGGCCAGACCCGGGAGTTCACCGGGTACCCTTTCTCTCTTCCACATCATCACAGGTGTCGGTGCCATCAAAATGTCTACCATATACTTAACATGTATATAAAACAAGTGCTCCTTTTTCTCTAACCTCCAGCAACTTTTTCTTCTCTGTCTCTCGAGCTCTCATCAACAGTCTCCTTGAAGTCATTCCAGGTT
Source organism: Bubalus bubalis (assembly GCF_019923935.1). NCBI lineage: Eukaryota > Metazoa > Chordata > Mammalia > Artiodactyla > Bovidae > Bubalus > Bubalus bubalis. The sequence goes on along the minus strand of NC_059161.1, from coordinate 114,076,345 downwards.
TTCCTAACAGAATTTTTGTGGATATTCCAACTTCCACTCAATCACTGGTATGAAAGCAAATGCCACATTCTTTCAGCTTAGGTTACAGCAGCCCATCACTTCTAGGTACCAAATTCTGTTCCGGTTATCAACTGATGCTTTATAAACTCCCTGACTTCAAGATTTACTATAAAGCTGCAGTCAAGAGGACAGTGTGGTTAAAAGCTACAAAACTCCTAGAAAATAACATAAAGGAGAAAACCTAGATGACTCTGGGTATGGCGATGACTTTTTAGAAACAAAAGTTTGTTTGTTTGCAACCAAATGATTGCAAAGTCATGATTCATGAAAGAAACAATTGATAAACTGGACTTCACTAAAATGGAACATGTCTGCTCAGCAAAGTGCACTGTAAGAGAATTAGATGACAGATCACAGCCAGGGAGAAGACATTTGCAAAAGACACCTCTGATGTCAGAAATGCGCAGAGAACTCTTAAACACCAACAGGAAAACAGCAAACACCCTGTTTAAAAAAGAGAGCCAAAGACCTTAAGAGACACCTCACCAAAGAAGATGCACAGATGACAAATAAGCGTAGGAAAAGACGTCCCACGTGGTATAGTATCAGAAAAATGCAGTTGTGAAAAGCTACGAGAAACCTCTACACACTTCTTATCAATAGAATGGCCAAAATCCAGAACACTGACAACACCAAATGCTGACGGCGATGTGGAGCAGCAGGAGCTCTCGAATGTTGCTGGTGGGGATGCAAAGTGGTAGGAACACTTGGAAGACAGTTTGCAGGTTTCTTACGAGACCAAGAAACACTCTGACCATATGATCCAGCAAGCAGGCTTCTCGGTATTTACCCACAGGAGCTGAAAATTACAGCCACACGAAAACTTGGCGATGGATATTTATAGGAGCTTTATTCAAAACTGCCAAAACTAGGAAGCAGCAAAGATGTCCTTCAGTGGGTGAATAAGGAAATAAACTGGGGTCCATCCAGACAATGGACTCTTATGCAGCATGAAAAAGAAATGAGCTATCAAGCCACGGAAAGGCAAGGATGAGCCTTAAATGCATATTCCTAAGTGCAAGAAGCCAGTCTGAAGAGGTTACATACTGTGTGATTCCCACTGTATGTCATTCTAGCAAAGTTAAAACAAAGAAAATGATTAGTAGATTGGTGAGTGCCAGGAGTTTGGGGAGGGAAAGGGGTGAATAGTTGGGTCAGAGAGAACTTTTAGGGCTGTAAGAATAATTCCATAAAGAAGAATAATAGAATAGCGACCCATGTTATCACACATTTACCCAGACATTTATCCACTACAAATTTGACCAAACTTACACAAGGTACAGCACCACGACTATAATGCAAACCAGACTCCCAGTGACTATGAGGTGCCGTGACAAATGTACCATCTGGTGGGGGATGTTGACAATGGGGGAGGCTGTGCACGCTGGTGGCACATGGGGATTGCTGCACCTTCCCCTCAAAAATAAAATGTATAAAATATTATCCCAGAACGCAGTGACTTAAAACCATGTATTGTTGTCTCTCGTGGCTTGAGGGGTGTGGATTCATCTGTGTAGCTGCTGTGGGTGAACCTGTCACGTGGCTTCAGTCAGCTAGCAGTGGATGGGATCAGCCCAAACTCTCCTCACCCTGTCCTTGGCGTGGAGGACCTGATCCCCGGAGGGCTGCTGGGCATCTCGCCCTCGGCAGCTTCTCTGCTCAGCTTTACTGGGCTTCCTAAGACCACAGGGGTCTCAGGGTAACTGGACCTTCCGTGGTGGCTGGCTTCTCACAGAAGGGACAGAGGTCTGTGTGAACCACCACACCTGAGTCCACACTCTCTCCAACCACAGCGCCCTTAGTGTCCCAGTGTCTTTTTCACAACGACCCACACCAACACAAACAATACAAAACAAAGGGGAAAACCCAACAGTTCTTTTGATAACTGGCTACAGCAAACAACTGATAAGTTATTTCCTAATAATTCAGCTCTAAAAAAAACTTATTAAAAGAAAAATATTTTTATTTCATTCTTACTAATGGCACACGTGCACCCCTGGGGCACCAGACAACTTCTCAAACCTTGAACCAGATCAGAATCAGACTGAATGCAATCACGTATTACCACATGCATTGATGCCACAATGATTTGGATCCAATACTTTTTTTTACATCACATAAACACCAATAACCAAGCCTTGCAAAGATATGAAATCACCAAAACACATAATATGCTATTGAAATGGTAAGCTATATTGAACCAAGAGTTTTTGCAGCATATGACAGATATACAAGTATTTTCTTCAGAAACTTCAAATGAACTGGGGTGCCTCTACTGCAGCACCGCAGGGTGCCTCATCTGAGTTTGGGAACCACCATGTCACCCTGTTTATTTAACTTATATGCAGAGTACATCATGAGAAACGCTGGACTGGAAGAAACACAAGCTGGAATCAAGATTGCCGGGAGAAATATCAATAACCTCAGATATGCAGATGACACCACCCTTATGGCAGAAAGTGAAGAGGAACTCAAAAGCCTCTTGATGAAAGTGAAAGTGGAGAGTGAAAAAGTTGGCTTAAAGCTCAACATTCAGAAAACGAAGATCATGGCATCCGGTCCCACCACTTCATGGGAAATAGTTGGAGAAACAGTGGAAACAGTATCAGACTTTATTTTTCTGGGCTCCAAAATCACTACAGATGGTGACTGCAGCCATGAAATTAAAAGACGCTTACTCCTTGGAAGGAAAGTTATGACCAACCTAGATAGCATATTGAAAAGCAAAGACATTACTTTGCCAACAAAGGTCCGTCTAGTCAAGGCTATGGTTTTTCCAGTGGTCATGTATGGACGTGAGAGTTGGACTGTGAAGAAGGCTGAGCACCGAAGAATTGATGCTTTTGAACTGTGGTGTTGGAGAAGACTCTTGAGAGTCCCTTGCACTGCAAGGAGATCCAACCAGTCCATTCTGAAGGAGATCAGCCCTGGGATTTCTTTGGAAGGAATGATGCTAAAGCTGAAACTCCTGTACTTTGGCCACCTCATGCGAAGAGTTGACTCATTGGAAAAGACTCAGATGCTGGGAGGGATTGAGGGCAGGAGGAGAAGGGGATGACAGAGGATGAGATGGCTGGATGGCATCACTGACTCAATGGACATGAATCTCAGTGAACTCCGGGAGTTGGTGATGGACAGGGAGGCCTGGCATGCTGCGATTCATGGGGTCTCAAAGAGTCGGACGCGACTGAGCGACTGAACTGATCTGATCTGATCTGATGCTGCACCCATGGGCTTCCCTTGTGGCTCAGCTGGTAAAGAATCTGGCTGCAATGTGGGAGACCTGGCTTTGATCCCTGGGTTGGGAAGATCCCCTGGAGATGGGAAAGGCTACCCACTCCAATATTCTGGCCTGTATAGTCCATGGGGTCGCAAACAGTCAGACACGACTGAGCCACTTTCAGGACTGAGCCACTTTCACATGATGTACCAATCAAATCCTGAAACTGGATGGGGAATTCGAGGAAATAGTTTTCACTGAGTCCCATCTTCAACTTCTTCTCCTTATCTACCAGATAGATGGCCAGACAAACAAGAACTATAGATTTGGCTTGACTCGGACCAGCATAAGACAAGTAAAGATAATTGGGATAAAGTGCAGGTCCACAGGAGAAATTCTAAAGCACGGTAAAGAAGTCACTATCAACTTACATATCACTTATGATAGCGTAATGGAGAAGGCAATGGCACCCCACTCCAGTACTCTGGCCTGGAAAATCCCATGGATGGAGGAGCCTGGTAGGCTGCAGTCCATGGGGTCACTAAGAGTCGGACACGACTGAGGGACTTCACTTTCACTTTTCACTTTCATGCATTGGGGGAGGAAATGGCAACCCACTCCAGTGTTCTTGCCTGGAGAATCCCAGGGATGGGGGAGCCTGGTGGCTGCCATCTATGGGGTCACACAGAGTTGGACACGACTGAAGTGACTTAGCAGCAGCAGCATAATAGCGTAAGTGCTTGCATCTTTGAATTTCTCTTTTTCAGTGTTTGAAGTTGACATCTCTCTATTTTTAATTTTTATTAGAGATGATTTGCAATGTTGTGTTAGTTTCAGGCACACAGCAAAGTGAATCAGTTATACATGTATATATCCACAGTTTTTTAGATTCAACTCCCATATAGGTCATTACAGAGTACTGAGTAGAGTTCCCTGTGCTATACAGTAGGTCCTTTTTAGTTATTTTATATATAGCAGTGTGTGTATGCAGAGAAGGCAATGGCACCCCACTCCAGTACTCTTGCCTGGAAAATCCCATGGACGGAGGAGTCTGGTGGGCTGCAGTCCATGAGGTCACTAAGAGTTGGACACGACTGAGGGACTTCACTTTGACTTCTCACTTTCATGCATTGGAGAAGGAAATGGCAACCCACTCCAGTGTTCTTGCCTGGAGAATCCCAGGGACGGGGGAGCGTGGTGGGCTGCTGTCTGTGGGGTCGCACCAAGTCAGACACAACTCAAGTGACTTAGCAGCAGCAGAGTGTGAATGTCAATCCCTACCTCCCAATGTATCCCTCCCCCCACCTTACCCCCTGGTAACCATAAAATTGTTTTCTATACCTGTGACTCTGAGTGAAATAAATCAGACAAAGACAAATATCATAATAGCACTCACATGTGGAATCTAAAAAGGTGGTACAAATGGACTTATTTACATCTTTGAATTTCTACACCATTTCCTCATAGGATGTCCAAATCAGTAGAAGATATTCAACACACACTTACTGAAGAAGGAAGGAAGGGAGGGAAGAGAGGGAGGGAAGACACAATCATCATTTTAGAAAATAAAGGGCAACTTTCCAAGGGGAGAGCATTAATTCACACTACTGCGCTTAGAAATCTCTCTTCTCAGAAAAGCATTTAAGTTCATCTGTTACAATGTCGACTTCCTACTAAAAGGCTAGGGAACAAGTCAGCCCAAGGTCTTTGCCACTTTGTAACAAGGATCTCCTCTTTTCCAGTTTCCATCACCAAGTTCCTCATTCCTTTGGAGACATCAGCAGAATCCCATTCAGTGCCCACACCCCTCTGACAACCTCTTTGCAGCAACCTTTGCTTTCTCTAACCTGTGCCTGGAACCTTGCCCAGCCTCCCCATCACCCGGTCTCTCCCCATCCCAAGACCACGTCCTCACCTTCAGGTGCTTGCTAGAGCAGGACCCCCACTAGTAGGGACCAAAACCTGTCTTAGCTTCCTACCATAACAAAATACCACAGACCAGGTGCCTTAAACAACAGAAATTACTTTTTTCTGGACTTCTGGAGGCTGTAAGTCTAAGATCAAGGTGCTGGCACATTGTGTAGCTTCTGAGGCTTCTCAGTCTGGCTCACAGGTAGACTCCTTTCCTCTGGGCCTGCACCCTTCTGGGCCCTCTTCCTCTTATTATAGAGACACCAGCGCTGTGGGAATCCGATCCGCCCATGACCTCCTTTCACCTGGTTACCTCTTTGAAGGTCCTAGGTCCTAGCTCCAAATGCAGTCACATTGAGGGCTGAGGCCCCAACACGTATATTTAGGGGGAAATGACTCAGTTCACTGTTGGGGACTCTGCAATGGCCACAATGACAAACCTAGCTATGACAAACCTAGAAGGTATATTAAAATGCAGAGACATCACTTTGCTGACAAAGGTCTGTATAGTCAAAGCTATGACACATGTACACCTGTTGCTGATTCATGTCAATGTATGGCAAAAACTACCACATTGTTGTAAGGTAATTAGCCTCCAATCAAAACAAATTAATTAATTTTTTTTAAAAGCTATGGTTTTTCCAGTAGTCATGCATGGATGTGAGAGTTGGACCATAAAGAACACTGAGTGCCAAAAAATTGATGTTTTCAAACTGTGGTGCTGGAGAAGACTCTTAAGAGTCCTTTGGACAGCAAGGAAATCAAACCAGTCAATCCTAAGGGAAATCAATCCTGAATATTCATTGGAAAGATTGATGCTGAAGCTGGAGCTCCAATACCTGATGCAGAGCTGACTCATTGGAAAAGACCCTGATGCTGGCAAAGACTGAAGGCAGGAGGAGAAGGGGACAACAGAGGATGAGATGGTTAAATGACATCACTCAATCAATGGACATGAATCTGAGTTAACTCTGGGAGACAATGGAGGACAGAGGAACCTGGCCTGCTGCAGTCCATGGGGTGACCGCAAAGAGTCAGACACGACTTAGCCACTGAACAAGAAGAAATGCCTCATGCACCATGGAAAGATTTTTAAAAGACACCAAGTCCTATACACAGAGGTTCTGACTCACCCCTGCTGGGAAAGTGCCAGGTGGGATATTCTGCAACACTCTCCATCTGATTCTGGTGTGCAGCAAGCCTGGGAACCACTGGTCTGACTGACTGATTGGAATGATAAATGAACTTAGCTCATGTACAGTACTTTCACACTTCCCAAATTTTACACAATAATCATACTTTATAATCAGAAAAAAATGTTAAGGAGAAAAAAATATATACTGCCTTAAAAATGGATGAAAGTACTCAAAGAGCCTGATAGAGAGGTCTTAGTTTCCAGCATGTCTTACTTTCCTCCCTTCTCTTAGACTTTTTATTTAAACTGTGGTCTGAAGACCAGTGCCATCTGCATTACCTGGAAACCTACTAAAACTGTGGAATCTCGACTCCCAAGCACTCCCAAGATCTACAAAATCTACACAACCTGCCTGTTAGGTGGTCTACAGGTAATCTGCATGGCACACCCATTAAAGTTTGAGAAGCACTTGTTACAGTTTCCTCACACCATGAGTGAGGACTGGAACCACAAAATTTTCAAAACCATTGAGGACAAATTTTGTTCAATTTGTGATTTTAGAAAAGCTTACATAGCAGTCCTGTTCTTTGTTATTGGGTTTGCACTAGTCTAGAGATAAGGTCATGTCAGGGACAATTGCAAACAATTAATCCATGAGGTAACAGTACAGGGAATTACGCCCTGGCTCAACCCACACAAGTAGTGACCTATTACTTATCACTGCAACTATTAAAGATAATGCCTCCGTGATCCACTGTAGTTGGTCTACACAGCATTCAGCTTAAAACATCTAAACAGTCCTTAATAAAGAAGATGGTAGCTGGGTTGTATTAATACTGAAAAAAAAAATGAAAACAGACAAGAAAATGGAAGTAATGGGGGAGGAAGAGAACCATATTTCACTTTCCTGAACATGAAACTCTGAATCCTAATCTCCCAGACTTTCAGGTCATAATCCTCAATGTTCACTGAGCATTTCCATGACCCCAGTGGTTATTCTGAATAAATAAGGGTGTGACTGGATCAGGGATGAAGAACAGGAATAAGAAGAAACTTTAATAAAGGGGGATATGTGCGTGCACGTTCAGTCACTCAGTTTTGTCCAACTCTCTATGGCCCCATGGACAGTAGCCCACCAGGCTCCTCTGTCCATGGGATTTCCCAGGCAAGAATACTGGAGTGGGCTGCCATTTCCTTCTCCAGGTGACCTTCCGACCCAGGGATCAAACCTAAGTCTCCTTTGTCTTCTGCATTGGCAGGCAGACTCTTTACCGCTGAGCCACCTGGGAAGCTCAAAGAAGGATATACTACCTGACAACTGTTCTGGATAAGTTACTAGATGAATTTCACTGGATAAATTACTCTGTAGTGATAATCATCATATATTTTACTGCCTTTTAAGAAAGTAATTTTTAAACTCAATTCATCCAACAAGTCAGCAAATGTGGGTGTGTAGTTTTACTACTATGAAATGTTCGCATGGCAATAAAGGTAGAGTGGCCTTAGTTGAGTCTCATGCATATTTGCAGAAGCCCAGAAACATTGACCCACCCAGGCTGTCTTCTACACCCAGTCACTTCTTCAGAGGTACCTCATTCATCCTGACTCTCTATGGACCATCCTCATCAAAACCTATGGACATAGGTCCTAGACTAGCAGTTGAGGGCTCCTGGAAGTCATTTTGAACCTATTCTTAACTTTCAGAGCTTGTAATCAAGCAGAAATAGCGGATGGACCAGAAATGATACTAAAGAAATAAATGAACTGCTTAAATAGCTGAATGTGGGCTTCCCAGGTGGCACTAGTGGTAAAGAACCTGCCTGCCATCGTGGAGACATAAGACACATGGGTTCGCTCCCTGGGTTGGGAAAATTCCCTGAAGAAGGGCATGGCAACACACTCCAGCATTCTTGCCTGGAGAATCCTGTGGACAGAGGAGCCTGGCGGGCTACAGTCCATAGGGCTGCACAGAGTCAGACACAACTTAGCACAGCACAGCAACAGCTGCAAAGATAGACAATACAGTAATATGAATATCAAGACTTCCTTTCATTATAAACTTTACAGAATATTACCATTAAGATTCTTATCTTCAGTTCAGTTCAATTCAGTTCAGTCGCTCAGTCGTGTCTGACTCTTTGCGACCCCATGAATCGCAGCACTCCAGGCCTCCCTGTCCATCACCAACTCCCAGAGTTCACTCAGACTCACGTCCATCGAGTCAGTGATGCCATCCCGCCATCTCATCCTCTGTCATCCCCTTCTCCTCCTGCCCCCAATCCCTCCCAGCATCAGAGTCTTTTCCAATGAGTCAACTCTTCGCATGAGGTGGCCAAAGTACAGGAGTTTCAGCTTTAGCATCATTCCTTCCAAAGAAATCCCAAGGCTGATCTCCTTCAGAATGGACTGGTTGGATCTCCTTGCAGTGCAAGGGACTCTCAAGAGTCTTCTCCAACACCACAGTTCAAAAGCATCAATTCTTCGGTGCTCAGCCTTCTTTATAGTCCAACTCTCACGTCCGTACATGACCACAGGAAAAACCATAGCCTTGACTAGATGGACCTTTGTTGGCAAAGTAATGTCTTTGCTTTTCAGTATGCTGTCTAGGTTGGTCATAACTTTCCTTCCAAGGAGTAGGCGTCTTTTGATTTCATGGCTGCAGTCACCATCTGCAGTTATCTTAGTGGTGTTCATCTCTGACCACCAACACAGTCACCAAACACGAATCTTAAATTCAATTCAAACATGCTTTTTCATAAACCCATATCAAAGATTTGGTGTTATTCACTATCATCAGTATTTGAACAAGAATAACATATATCTAACCGACAACTATCTACTGAGTGTAACATATAAGCCAATAAATATTTTAATACTCTTCATGTGTTTCACCTTTATACATTCTTTTTTTTCTTTTTATTGAAGCATAGTTGACATTTTATTGAAGCCTTACAATGTTTCAGGTACACAGCAAGGTGATTCAGTTATACATATACACGTATATATTATTTTTGAGATTATTTTCCATCATAGATTATTACAAGATATTGACTATAGTTCCCTGTGCTATACAGTAAGCCTTTGTTGCTTGTTGCATATCTATATTTTTTAAAATTAGAAATCTAGCATTCTGTTCATACTAAGTCAAACAAGTGGAATAAAAATGTCATAAATTTTTTAATCAGGCAAAAATTCTTAAGTTTTCTAATATATATATATATTAATAGTACATACTATTTATATATATATTAATAGTACATACTATTTATATATATATATATATATATATGTATGTATACAAAAGCTTTTCTACTATGCTTGATAAAGGTTTGAGAAGGAATCCCCTTTCATTTAGTATATGTTTTCCAATTTCTCCATCTCTTATTTCTTTTTTTATGTTCTTTCTTTTTATATTCTTTTATTTTCAAACTTTCTGTGATCTTATATTTGAGTATAGTAGCATATATCCAGTCTGGCAATTTTAGTATTTCACTTGAAATATTTAGTGCATTAATACTGAATGTAACTACTGAAAGATGTAATTACTATCTACTAGATTTATGTCTCTCTTTTTGAAGTATAGTTGATTTACAATATTGTGCTAGTTTCAATTCAGCAAAGTATTATATTTTTTCAGATTTTTTCCATTATAAGTTATTACAAGTTATTGAATATAGTTCCCTGTGCTATACAGTAGGGTCTCATAGATTACTATGTATTTCTCTTTGTCACATCTGTTTATGTTCTTTTCTCCCCTTTCTTGTCTTTTTCTTTTTAGTTAATATTTGATTATTTGGTTAATTTTATTATTATTATTATTTCCCCTTCCCACTCTATTACCTTGTTAGTTATCCTTCTTTGGGAAGTTATCCTAGAGATTACAAAACACATCTTTAATGACACTGTGATGGAAAGTACTAGCTCTAGCACTTTCCTTCAATGCTGGAAGCCTAGACTATCTTAAATCTACTTAAATCTACTATCCCCCCCTCCCAAATTTTGTTTTAATTGACATGTATTTTAATTCTTCATTTATTCTAGAGCCCACAAGGCAGAACATTATCATTATTGTCTTGAACAGGTAATATTTATTTATGTTTATCCACACATTAATGTTTTTATATTATTGCTCTTTATTCTTTTATTTGCTTTCTTATATCTGAGGTTATTCCTCATCTGGGTAAAGAACTCCTTTTAGTAATTTTTTAAGTGAACCTTTGCTGGCTACAAATTCTCTCAGTTTGTTAATGTTTTCATTTAATTTTTGAAGAATAATTTTGCTAGATACATCATTCTAGGTTGAGAGGGTTATCTGGGGGTTGATTTGTTATTTCACAATATTAATGATGTTCTATTGTTGCCTGTCTCCCCTGCTTTCTATTGAAAAGTCAGATGTTTGTCTTCTTTAAAAGTAAAGTGCATTTTTCCTTTTGCACTTAAGATTTTCATCTTGCTTTGATTTTCTACAAACTTACTGTGTTAAGCCTAGATTTCTTTATATTTATCCAGCTTGGGTTCACAGAGATTCTTGAATTTGTGGTTTGCTGCCTTTTACCAGTTTCGGAAAATCATCAAATGTTCAAATATTTTTCTAACACCCTGTAATTCTCCTCCATGTCTGGAACTACAGCTACATTATTTCAGATTCATATTTAGATATGTATGTCCAACATACATATACATTAACCTCTTTTTTGTATTTTCACATTTTTTTCCCTCTGTGATTCAGTCTGGATATTTTCTAATGACTTATATCCTTTTCTCCTTCTTAAATCTAATGTTAAACTTACCTACTGAATTATTAGCTTTAGCAACTGTACTTCTTAGTTCTAGAATTCACATTTGATTTTGTAAATTATTATTTATATTATAGATTCTCATTTTAAAATAGTATGAGATTCACAAGAAGTTGCAAGAATGATACAGAGTTCCCATATACCAGATAATATCTTACATTACCTAATACATGATCAAAACCAGATAGACTATGATACTGCTACAAGACTATTAACTATAAATAAAGAAATTATTCAGATTGTGTGTTTCTGTGAAATGCTTTCACATGTGTAGATTTGAGTAGTAGTCACTTTAATATTTGATTGCTTAAAATTAAATTTCAAGTTCTCTATCGAAATTTTATTTTTGTCCTTCTTTTCCTCTATTTTTCTGAATATTTTAGTGATAATTATTATAGAGTCCTTGTCTGATAAAGACCTAGAGGTAACTTGGATATTGGAATCTCCTGTTATCTGTTGTTGGATTTTTTTCCTCTTGGCTTTCAGCCCTGTTTCCTGGCATGCTTGACAATACTTTACTGACTGTGTGACACCAACAGAAATAAATTACAGCAGCTCTAAATGATACTTTGCTCTTCCTGAGAGGGTTCACCCTTTCCTCTGTTCAGGCAGAAGGCAGACCTGGACCCTAACACATCCTTTTAAGGGGAGGTTCCAGATTTGTTCAGGCCCTACCCACCTCTGGTTGCTTTGTAGAGACCCCCATGGAGAGCCTGGGATTTTAGCCAGGTCCTAGTCAACCTCGTCTCTAATTCTCATCTCCTTTATATTATAAGATGATCAAAAGCTGTGTTCTGTTTTCAAAGGCTCTATGCTAAGGTTTCATGGTCTCCTGAAATCTGAGACTTCGGCAAAATGTCTTGAGCGAAACCTGGCTAAGCCCTTCAAATGTCTAATTTGTTGTCTCTCCAGCCCCAGAAGACTTGCCAAAACCTCTTCTAGTTTCTGTGCATCTTAGCAGTGGTCCTCTGCCCAAGATCTGCATCTGAATCCTCAGCCTCTTGTTTTAAACCCAGAATTGGGGAATACCTCAAGGGAAAAAGAGCTGTTGCATACTGAGTCAAATCCCGGAGGTTTCCTGTTTGCGGGTATTTAGGAACTTCAGTCCTGGACACCTTGGTGTATTTCCTATGTCTTCAAATAGATGTTTTTTACTTTGACATTTTTACTTGTTCTCAGAGACAGCACTGGTGTAATACAACCCAGTCTTTTACTCTGGAGCACCTGGAAACCCAGAACTGCCTGACTCTAGACTTTACATGTTGATGGGTGTTAGCTACAGGCCATGGGCTGCTGCCCTGATGTGTTGTTATGGGCTGACGTTTGTGTCTCCCTGAAACTCACGTTTCCCAATGGGATGGTGTTTGGAGGTGGGGCCTCTGGGAGGTGACCAGGTCATGAGAGGGATTAGTGCCCTCATGAAAGAGACCCCAAGAGCTCCCTGACCCTTTCCTCCTTGTGAGGCCACAGTGAGAAGATGGCTATGAGCCAGGAAGCAGGTCCTCACAAATGCTGGATCTGCTGGACCCTGATCTTGGACTTCCTGCCTCCAGAACTGAGAAATACAAAGTCCTGTTGTTTATAAGCCACCCAGTCTACGGTGCTCTGTTTCAGCACTCAACTTAGTAGGACGCTTATGGAAACTCAGGAAGGTGAGCTCTTCTTTCCTCCATCACGTGGATAAGAAGGTTGCAATCTGTGGGGCACAGCTGTTCTCCACCCTCCAGCAGTCAGGTCACGCTGGGGAGACCTTGGGTAGTAAGGTGTGGGAGAGCGGCATTAAATCTGGCCCACTACTGTCAGAGACCACTCACCTGAGCACAAAGGCCCTGTGTGTGTGTGCTAAGTCACTTCAGTCGTGTCCGACTCTTTGGAACTCTATGGACTCTAGCCTGCCAGGCTCCTCTGTCCATGGGATTCTCTGGGCAAAAACACTGGAGTGGGTTGCCATGCCCTCCTCCAAGGGATCTTCCCAACCCAGGGATCTCTTATGTCTTCTGCATTGGTCGGCATGTTCTTTACCACTAGCGCTACCTGGAAAGCCCCACATGAACCCAAATCAGAAAGGAGACAATCTCCCTAGACATCCCATTACACCCATTCAGAGCCTGCCAGGAAAGAGGCCACAGGAGGGCACTTTGGCAAATGGAACTTCCAGGCCCCAGCTTTCAGGAACCAAAAGAGCCCTCCATCCTAGAGCCGTGGCGCTGCCATAGCTCACAGCCCCCCAGGTCCAGATGAACTGGGGATGCTTGACTCTGGAAATGAGCTTTCCCCACCACTGAACCACGTGGTGCTTGGCCTTACATCACTCTCGGGGCATTAGGCAGCCTCAGCTCGCAAGCATCGCAGCTGGGCATTGCAGCTGTAACATCTGACTAGAAGATACAGCAAGTGTAAAAGAGCACTTTTTTGATCGGGAACATAAATAACTCTGAGGCAGATATTAAGTTAAAAGGCTTTTCTTCCCCTAAATGGATCTGCAGGACCTGGCTTCCCTTCCACACTGCTGGGATGAGAGTTATCTCAGGGAGCCAAGGAAGTACCTTTGAGTAGCTGACACTCAGGCAGGAGGGGCTGTGCAAAGTGAGCAACACAGGCAGCCCCGCTCGGGACACACTGCTGGCCTCTAGAGGAGGGGAAGTGGGGGTGACTCCTCATGATCCAGGGCCATTGGTGCCACAACAAATAGACGGGGACAGACGGTGAGTATCTCAACTGGAGGGAGAGACAACCCCCAACCCCCACCGCCATCTCCAGAGTTCTTCACCGAGATCCTGGAAAGACACAAAGCCCCTCTTATGCCAAGAGCCCCCCAACATCCTTCTCCATGTCACCGTTTTCACTTGGCGGGATCCAGGAAGACTGTGCTGCTGTCTGTCTTCCTAGCTAAGCATCCATGTAAGGAAATGTGAAAAGAAGCAAGAATACCAGCCTTTTCTAAAACTTACTAAACCTGCTGTGAGCCCCTTGGCCTGAACAAAGGTCCGATGCATCTCAGCCCTGGCTCTTTGTGTGGAGTGAGGCTGAGGGCAGGCATTCCATGGAATTTCCAGGATTCCCAGGGATTTCCAGGTCAACCACAGAGCCGCAGGGTTTGAGTCTTGTAAGAGGGACTGCATACAAGCAACAGGGCCCAACCTCCCACCTACGCCACCAACCAGCCTCAGCTGCATGAGAACTGAGAGACTCAACCCAGAGGAGCCCCAGGGAAAGAACAAGAGCCTCCGGCAGCTCTGACTCCATAACCATCTCAGATGAGCAGATGCATGCTCGACTGAGGTCAGAGTTCTAGAATGCCAGCCTCACAGGGGACTTAAGACTGTCAGGGTCAACTAGGGATGACGCATTTTACAGATAAGGATGCTATTTCCTCAGGCTGCACATATCCATGCACTGATGCAGGGCTGTGAACTCTGTAAGGACTGAGAGCACATAGGTTTCTCCAATATCCAGCGAGAACCAGCACACAACAGGTGCTTACTGTGTGCAGAACTGTATCAAGTCCCTTGTGGTCCAGAGGGATGGACACAGTATTGGCCCAGCCATTGTGGAACATGCAACCTAGTGGGGCATGTAGACACACAACAGGAAACCACAAAGTCATGCTGATCGTTCTTTCGGAAGTCTACAGGTAAGGTGCCAGGCAGAGAATCCAGGGGATAATAACGCTGGGGCTTCCCCGATGGCTCAGCAGGCAATCCGCCAGGAATGCAGGACACAGGAGATTGCAGTTTGATCCCTGGGTCAGGAAGATCCCCTGGAGGAGGAAATGGCAACCCACTCCAGTATTCTTGCGTGGGAAATCCCACGGACAGAAGAACCTGGTAGGTTACAGTCCAGGGGGTCACAAAAGAGTTGGATATGACTAGCCACTGAGCACACAATAAATAATGTTGCCAGTGGCTTTCCAATAACCCAGCACCTAAAACAGCAGCATCAGCATGGAGGACACAGTGACGGGGAATGAGACGCAGGCCCTGCCCTAAAACAGCTTCCTGTCCAGTGCAAAACCATCTTCAAGGAGGTGATTCCAACATGCTGCTGTGAACAATGCCACACGGGAGCACACAAGAAAGGCACAACACGGCCAAGGCAGCGAGCAGGACAGGTCTCCAGTGGCCACCACACAGAGGCTAAAGTGAACGGACAGCACAGTTTAGCCAAGTGAGGCAAGGGATATAGGTGGGAAGAAGGCAGCACCGGGCTACAGCCTAACATGTTCACTGTCCGGAGAAGAGGGCAAGATGTTTTCAGTGATGGGGGCTCTGGCTAAAGGTCGAACTTTGTCCACAAGACACCAGATAGTCTGTCCAATCTTGAGAACAGTGAGGATCCACCAAAAGTTTTAAACAATGGAATAAAACAATGATGCTTTGGTTTAGATCCTCTAAATGTGGATGAGGGGAGAGAAATCGGGCCAAACTATAGGTGTGACTTCCTGTTTGGGGGTTGCTGGAATAATACAAGCAGAAAATAATAATGTGTATGAACTCCTTAGCAATCATATGATTTTTTTTTGTTGTTTCTAATTCTATAATTAAAAATCTGATGCAAAATGACATGGTCTGAAATAATATGAGAAGCGACGCAAGGATGAGGGGTATTAAGTGGATGTGCTTGGTGGAAACTGCTCATTGATTACACGGAGGAGATGGAGAACAGGTAAGGGTAAGGTGGACTCAGGATTCCGCCTTGAGCTGATGAAACTCTGGAACAAAAGGGAACCAGGTGGAGGGTGAGATGCCACAGGCAGGCAGCTCAGCTGGGTCTAGAGGCTAACGCAAGATTTTTCAGGAAGAAGAGGAAAAAACAGCTGTAAAGCAGTGTTTCTTATGAGTCTCAGGTGACAGGGCAGCTAAAGTATCTTCTTTGCCGCACACGTGAAGGAAGATAAAGACACGAAGAAGCCAATGGAGCCCAATACTGAAGGAAGCGTCCTGGGAACATCTGCACACCATACTCACAGCACCCGAGTCCCTTGTTCCACCAGACACAAAACAGATAAAGGCAGAGGGTGGGCCAGGTGGACCACAACCACTGGAAAAGGCTCAGGCACACAGAGGACATTCCCACTGCCAGGACGTCCTGGGAGGATCCCTCCTGCAGACTGCCTTCAGTGCAAAGACAGAAAGAAAAGGCGCACGGGCGAGTCTGGCAGATCCGATAAAGACGGATGGAAGGGAGAGAGACAAAGGCACCTGCTGGCACTGCGTTGGCTCCAACCCACCAGTGCAATAACAAGCTCATTCATTATCCACCCACCAGCCCCGGGCTGAAGCGCCCCAGTGTAAACACCCCCCACCCAGCTCTCAGCAAGCACGCCACCCCAGGGTGTCTGGCTGCTGACAGGGCTCACGGCCAGCTTTGCCGGGCCAGAACTGCCTTCCCCAGAGGGCACAGTACCTGGAATACATGAGAGCCTCAACAAATATCCACCAAGAAGATGAATAAGCAAGAGGTGGTAACCGACAAGAGACTCAGTCGAGCTTTTTGACTGCTAGCAAGGGAATCCACATGGAGCCAACTCAAGCGAGGAGAGTTCTGGGAGAGAATACTGGGTCCTCAGGTTGGAAACATGCAAAAACCACCCAGAAGCACCTCCAGGAGTCCAAGAAGCAAGAAAGCAGGAGAGGTCAATGATGGAAACAGGCTTGTATAATGAGGGAACACAAGCATGTTTAAGTTCCTTTCTACTCACTTAAGATTCAAAGTCAAGAGAGAGGATTCAGCATGAGCCTTTAGGTCATGTCTGGACTTGGTGAAAAGATTGCAGAGCCCCTGTGTAATGGCTCTAATGGGCTGTTGTCAACAAGGAAGAAGGCCCAGGCAGGGCTGCAAGGAGTGAGGATGGATGTTAGAGGCCGAAGCCAAAACACACCCATGACTCTCAGGGATAATGTTTAAGGGACCACAGTTACTACCTCCTAGACACAGAGTTGCGGGTTGGAGTGGGAATTAGGGAGACAAGGCCAGTACAACACCAGGGTGGATCTAAATGAATGACTGACTCATTTCTCCACTGGGACATGTGCTAACTTTCTGTACAGAAGTCACCTGAACTTCACATCATATAAGGGGGACCAGTAGGAACACAGGCACACAGAAAACAACAATAATTGACAATCTACTGAGAGATGGATCAGAGAATGGTTCTTTAACCATCAAAAAGGTCTTAAGTGACTTAATAACTGTCTTTATTAAAGATTAAGATTTTACAAAGAATTTTTCTGTTCCTCTTTCCAAAGAGTTAAGGAGAGTCAATAGGTTTAAATAACGTATGAAGAATTTAAAATTCATCATGGGATGTGAGCATTGAAAATAGGGCCGGTGTCTTATTCTTTTAAACATGTCCTGTGTCTTCTGCTGTGTGCCATGGAAAGGAGCAATTGGAAGCAGGTTCACAGAATTCAGACTCAGAGAAGTCAGAGCTTGCCATGTACTGACCACATGACCCTGAAGACATCATTTACCTGAGCCTCAGTGTCCTGCCTGAGTACTGAGTCTAGTAACACTTCAGACAAGCATTCTCTGGTTTTAAGAGGTTCCTGCATATAAGACACTGAACACAGTTCTGAACGTATAATCACTCAATAAATGACAACTGAGATTCAGTCAATATTTGTTAATTGTGATAATGATTTTCTTAAGGGAAAAATTATTATTAGGCAAAAAAAGTTATTAGTTTATTACCTATTATTTTTATTAGGTAATAAAAAAACATTTTTCACAACCTATCACAGAAACTGATATTTGAACAAAGAAAAGAATCCAGACCTTCCTGGGGTAACTTAGCGGAAGTCCCGCCAGAAGGCAGGAACATGAGATGGATAGTACCTTCCGCTCTCTCCTCTCCTCGGATGCACCCATGCAACCCAGGGAAATCAGCTTCCTGCCCAGGTCTGAAGCATCTCGAAGCCTTTTCAGAAGGGAAATTAGACTAAGCTCAGCCTCATTGAGCAGCTGCTCCCAAGAGGAGAATCTGCCGGAGTCCACCACCTTCTTTGTCTGACCTGCTCTAGTCTCCAGACTCAGGCTGGCTGCCATGGGCTCATGGGTGCACTGGGGGAGAGGAGGGTAAAGTGAAACATATGATCTGTGAACCTGGGAGGAAACTGAACCTGTAAGTAAAGCAAGAAGGCAATGGCCAGACATCAAAATTCCTGAGTGTCCCACACTGCCTACAGAATCAATTACGTGCTGACTTGGCTGGAGGTTCAACCCTCTAAGCCCTGACTTTCCTAAAAGTCAGAGAGCTTCCAGATAAGCTGTGCTCGCACATCTGCCGCTCAGCATCCTGTGGGTGCCCCCAACACTCCACTACCATTCAAGCAGTTCCTAAAGTCCTCACTTTTGGCAGCATCATTACCATCATCACCACCACCACCCTGTAACCGGATATCCTCAGTCAAGACAGACTATCGGGTTCTCACCCTCAGCAACACCCCCATCCCTATCAGAGACAACACCTTGAAAGAAGCTAATCACTCTACTCTTTCTCAGAAACAATGACGCGGCACTTCTTGCAGAGCTAGAAGGGGACCGACAGAGACAGATGCTATCCACAGCACACAAGTACGGTAAGTGGAAGGTTCGGGAAACACCGGCTGAACGAGACGATGAGGAAGACTGAAGATACTTAGTGAGGCACTGGAAAGGGGACGGAAAGGAAGGAAGTGAACCAACCACAGACCACCAGGGGAGGACATGACACTGCAGTAGAAGGATGAGCGACTGTGCTACCTGGAGAAGAAGGTCAGTCCATTCAGTCAGTTCAGTTGCTCAGTCATGTCCAACTCTTTGCAACCCCATGAATCACAGTTCACCAGGCCTCCCTGTCCATCACCAACTCCTGGAGTTTACCCAAACTCAAGTCCATCAAGTCGGTGATGCCATCCAGCCATCTCATCCTCTGTTGTCCCCTTCTCCTCCTTCCCCCAATCCCTCCCAGCATCAGGGTCTTTTCCAATGAGTCAACTCTTCACATGAGGTGGCCAAAGTATTGGAGTTTCAGCTTTAGCATCAGTCCTTCCAATGAACACCCAGGACTAATCTCCTTTAGAATGGACTGGTTGGATCTCCTTGCAGTCCAAGGGACTCTCAAGAGTCTTCTCCAATACCACAGCTCAAAAGCATCAATTCTTTGGCACTAAGCTTTCTTCACAGTCCAACTCTCACATCCATACATGACCACTGGAAAAACCATAGCCTTGACTAGACAGACCTTTGTTGGCAAAGTAATGTCTCTGCTTTTGAATATGCTATCTAGGTTGGTCATAACTTTCCTTCCAAGGAATAAGTGTCTTTTAATTTCATGGCTGTAATCACCATCTGCAGTGATTTTGGAGCCCCAAAAAATAAAGTCTGACACTGTTTCCACTGTTTCCCCATCTATTTCCCATGAAGTGATGGAACCAGATACCATGATCTTTGTTTTCTGAATGTTGAGCTTTAGTCCAACTTTTTCACTCTCCTCTTTCACTTTCATCAAGAGCCTTTTTAGTTCCTCTTCACTTTCTGCCATAAGGGTGGTGTCAGCTGCATATCTGAGGTTATTGATATTTCTCCCAGCAATCTTGATTCCAGCTTGTGCTTCTTCCAGCCCATCATTTTTCATGATGTACTCTGCATAGAAGTTAAATAAGCAGGGTGACAATATACAGCCTTGACATATTCCTTTTCATATTTTGAACCAGTCTGTTGTTCCATGTCCAGTTCTAACTGTTGCTTCCTGACCTGCATAACTCCCCACAAACGCCATGTGAACTTGAAAAACAGAGAGATCAAACAGGCTTTTCAAAGAATATTATTTTTGAGTCTTTAAATTATCTGCTCAACCCCATGATGAGCAGTAATTAACCATGTTTCTAAGACTAACATGAGCCATGATATCTGGCTTATCCTCCACTTTGAGGAACTTGTTCTTAGTAACCAGTTGTACTAAATCTCTTCAGTCATGTCTGACTCTTTGTGA
The DNA here is from genome assembly GCF_019923935.1 of Bubalus bubalis. Classification (NCBI taxonomy): domain Eukaryota; kingdom Metazoa; phylum Chordata; class Mammalia; order Artiodactyla; family Bovidae; genus Bubalus; species Bubalus bubalis. The sequence goes on along the minus strand of NC_059161.1, from coordinate 114,056,249 downwards.
ATCTGTCCAAATCAGAGCTCTTTGTCTGAATCTGTCCATAGGATTCTCCAGGCAAGAATACTGGAGTGGGTTGCCATTCCCTTCTCCAGGGGATCTTCCCAAGCAGCAACTCTCATGTCTCACTGCATGGGCAGGAGGGCTCTTTACCGCTAGCACCATCTGGGAAACTGGCTTCCCTCTGAGGCCTCCCAAAGAGTTTTAAAGACTTGTAAACCTCCTCACCTTTGTAACTTCTCATTTACACCTCTTTACTCCTGTCTCTTCCACTTCATATGGCTCCCCATGCCCATTGCAGTTCCACTGAACCATGATTTCCTTGAAAATAGATGTAGGTCTTAGTCATGGTCATATTCTTCTCACACATCATAAAGTCTGCCTCAAGAAATGTTTATCTGCTGGACGAATAAACAGATTGACAGGACACATTTAAACCATGCAGAACCAGAGGTATCTGAGCTGTCTGAGTGGAAGAGCCCAGGAGGTGCACACCCCTCCATCCTGCAGAGCCTGCAGACCCCCAGCCCACTGTTGGCTCAACAAAATGCACACTCTAGAAGTTGAAAGCTATGTTTTATTCAGCAAACAGAACTGAGGACTTAAGCCCAGGACATGCCCTCTCTGACAGCTCAGAGGGACTGCTCCAACAAGGCAAGGGGCAAATCAGGATATATAGGAGTTTTTGTCACAAAGACCACATAGTGGGAACATCCAAAGATTGGTGAACAAAAGCCCTGTTCCCACTGCCAGGCTAAGGGAGGGAGGAAGACGAGGAAGAGAAACAGGGGGAAGGGAAGGAAGAGGAGGAGGAGGGGGAGGATGAGAGGAGAGGACAAGCAGGGAAAAGAGAAAAGGAAGAGCTTGCCATGCGCCAGGTGCTGCACACGACAACACAAAGCACTTAACACAGATAAAAACACAGATGCTGATATTTGGAAGTTAAAGTGTGAAAAAACACATTCACCAAAATATTGACTGGGTAAACACTAACAAAAATGACATTTGGTACTTATAATAATATAGAAATAGACTAGATGACAAAAACATCAAGAGTATGAACTTCTTAAGTACAGGAACTGCTGAATCTCATGAAAAGACGCTGAATGGATACAGAAAGAACAGAAGCAGGACGATGGTCAAGCCTAGATTACATTGAAGGCAATTATATGAAGGTCTGGCCTCAAAGTCTGTCCTCTTTCAGCTTCTGAAGTCCTGTGAGTCTGCTGTCCTGTGATCGTCAGCTTCAGGAAGAATACTGAGGGAGAAATCGGTGCTCCAGTTAAGTTCCAGTTCTGCCCATGAGCTGCAACTCCTTAGACAAGTCACTGGGCCTCTGGGTCCCCCAGTTGGTTCGAACGGTCATGCAGATGCAATACATGCCATTTTCACAATTAGTTCCCTTTCTGTGTCCCACAATGTGAATAAATGTGTGCAGAAGCTTTAAACATCACATGTGACCACAAGCACTATATAGATGCAAAATGCTGTTCAGTTCAGTTCAGTCACTCAGTCCTGTCCGACTCTTTGTGACCCCATGGACTGCCAGGCATGCCAGGCCTCCCTGTCCATCACCAACTCCCAGAGTTTACCCAAACTCATGTCCATTGAGTCGGTGATGCCATCTAACCATCTCATCCTCTGTCGTCCCCTTCTCCTCCTGACCTCAATCTTTCCCAGCATCAGGGTCTTTTCAAATGAGTCAGCTCTTCACATCAGGTGGGCAAAATATTGGAGTTTCAGCTTCAACATCAGTCCTTCCAATGAACACCCAGGACTAATCTCCTTTAGGATGGACTGGCTGGATCTCCTTGCAGTCCAAGGGACTCTCAAGAGTCTTCTCCAATACCACAGTTCAAAAGCATCAATTCTTCTGTGCTCAGTTACCTTTACAGTCCAACTCTCACATCCATACCTGACTACTGGAAAAACCATAGTCTTGACTAGACGGACCTTTGTTGACAAAGTAATGTCTCTGCTTTTTAATATGCTGCCTAGGTTGTTTTAAGATAGCTAACATTTACCCAATAATAGTCATATGTCAGAAACTGTGTAAAGTGTTTTAAATGTATGGATGCATCACCGTTACAGCAATCCTGCAACGACAACTCTATCACGATTGTGTATTTACAAGCCAAAACACTAAAGCACAGAAAGCCTAAGAAATTCTCCACAGCTTACACAGTTAGTAAGTGACAGAACCGGAACCTAAGCCAAGGAACTGGACTCCAGAGTCCAGAGCCTGCACTCCTAACCACAGTACCACAAGAAGCAGGTTTCACAGTCAGAAGCTCTCCCTCATGTGTGAATCAGGAAACCTTTTGATCTTCTCAAGCCAGTCATCCTACTGCCTGACTGATTCATGATACGAGGTTTTTACCAGCATCTCCTTACCCAAGACTTGACAGAGCCAATGCAGAGTTCACCCCGTGTGGTGCTGAGCAGTCCGTGCCCTCACCCTCACAGCCTCGTTTCCTGGAAGCACCTTCTCCATATCGCCACCTCCTAAAGATTACCCGTGGGTCTGCAGTTGTTAAATTCAGTGGAGATGCTGAGCTATGTCGTGCAGCATGTGACCAGGGCAACTCCATCTTCAAAATTCTGTCCTCCCTGACTTCCCTGACCTTGTCCCCCGGCTCTCTGGTGGCCAGGTTCCAGGGATCAATGTGTCTGTCCCCTGCATACCCATGACCCCCGGGGCCTCCCCACTCCCATGCTCTCTGCTCCTCTGAAACAGCTTAGCGGCTCTGGGACTTACAGCTGCCCGTGTTTTCCAAGTCTAATGCTCTGGAGCACCTCTCTTCTGAGCTCCAGATCAACACAAACAACTGGTTCCTGGCATCTCCTCTTGATGATGCCCAGGTCCCTCAGATTCCAGAGCTCCAAGAAACAGTCGTGCCCCCTCTCCAAACTCTTACTCATCCCAAGTCCTCTACTCCAGAGGCCTAGGAATCACTCCTGCTCCCCTCACACTATCCTGCACACAACCTCCCTTCCAGTCTCATCAACTTTGCTTGCTTAACACATCTGAAATCACCTTCGTGTTCCCCACCGGCTCAGCCACTACTCATCAGACACAATGTGTCCTGCCCTTTTCCAGGGCAATCTCCAGGATTTTCCTAAAATGTAAGCACATTCAGGTCAACTGCTTAGAGCCCTTCCATTGCACTCCACTGCTTTTGGGTAATTTTTAACCTCCTCCTAGGGTAGACATTCTAGGTGTTTATCTCTCCAGTGGACCCTCTCAGCGCTCCCCTCTGCCACATAGACCCCAGGAAATCAAACAGAACTATTTGCAATGCGCCACTCTCTTTTATGAACATTTGCAAATGCTCTCACAAAGTGAAACCACCATCACTTTGCCATTTTGCTAATTCCTGCTCTTCAAGTCTTAACCCAAACTTGACTGATTCCAGGAAGCTTCCTGGAACTCCTTTCTCCTCCCTCAGAGGTCAGAAGTCCTGGCCTGTTTATGTGTATATATGATATGATCTATACGATATATACAACATATATATAATGTGTATGTGATGTGATTGCTTCTCCACATTATAATCTTTATCACGGCCTTTGTCCCTCACTAGACCATGAGGTCCTTGAGAGATCACTTTAGAAATTCTTTTTCCTCTACATTTCCAGCGAGTAGTATGTCACCTGCATGTAGAAGCAGTCCAAAGTCCCATATGGATTTGCTGAATGAATGAATGAGTGAGTGAGTGAGTGAATGGATGAACGCATGGAGAAACAACATAACAAAGGGGGCGTCTGGGTGCAGCTCCCAAAGCAGGGACAACGGTGCCTGGCACCCAGGTTTCTCCACCATCTACAGTGGCTCAACTCGGAGCTATTTGCTTTCCCCTAAAATTATAAACTCTCCCTAAAGCTGTGTTTGTGGAAAGGATTCAAAGAAAGAAGCACTTGTTTAAAGAGAAAGGTCTCAGGCAATTAGCAAACACGGGACAAATCCAAGACCTACTCGCTTCCCGGGGCCTTGTGTTTGCAGTCAGATGTATGGAGAAGCTGGTCGGAATGAGATTCCTTCTCCACAGAAGAGAAAATGTGTTATTTAAATAGCAGTGCCTCTCACCACCAAGGCCGCAGTCTAGAAAATCAGGAGTTTGGATTTACTGCAAAAAGTAATCCTAGCAGGCTGGGTCAAGAATGGGGGTGGGGATCCCCTGGATTGCCTTTCACTCATAAGAGAACGTTTTTTTTTGCAGACAGAAGACACAGACTCAGGTGTGCAGGCACGTGTTGCAGGATCTAATACAGCTCTGACAAGACAGGCAGCGGCGGGGCGGGGCGGGTGAGATGAGTGTGCGACAGAAACGGTATCCACGTCCACATGTGAAGCTGCATGTGTGAACACGCACACACCTCAACCTTCTCCCCTGCCTGTCTTTCCCAGGAAAGAGTGGGCCGAGGAGTCACTGTCTGACCTCCTGATGCCCCTGCCCTCGCAGACACATGGGAGCCCTGAGTCAGCATCTCAGTTAGGTGATGCTGTGCCAGTTCCAAGGTTCTGCGATCCTGCTGAAACACAGCTATTTTAGTAGTCCACCTTCATGTGAAAGAGAACACAGGGGAAAGCACAGGGCAGTCATGGATGTAAAATTAAAATCCATCTCTGCAATGAGGGAACTTGGATCCAATCTTCATCGCCTACTTGCCAAGTGACCTCTGGAGAACTGCTTTACTTCCCGGAGCCACCAGTCTCAAAGTAAAATTAAACTCACCCACTTCAGGGGGTTTTTGTGAAGAGCAAGTCATCTCTCAAGAGCCCTGCCTTACTCCCTTTGTATCTGTACGGCCTGAGCAGCTGAAGGCATGAAGAAAAGGCCGTATAATCACACACACCCTTTTGTCTGTGGAGACAGATCACAGAAATGCACCTTTGGGCAACCACACACCCCCTGGTGCTGCCCAGAAATCACACGAATTTCAAATCAACCCCTGGGAAGGGTTCCCAGCACCCCACTGGTGCAACTCCGTATCATGTTACATGAGGGCAGATGGTGGGCCCCTCCTTTGCAGGCAAGACCTCTGGGCCAACCTGTGGATCAGCAGGCATCTAGGCAATAGCGGAGCGCCAAGGGGACTCTGCAGGAGACAGGAAGCACCTGGAGGAAGCACTGCGGAGAGCAGGACAGGCAGGTGGCATCCACCACCCACCAGCAGGCAGGGCCCCGGTCTGTTCTTCTCTGCTGCCCTCCCAGAGCCAGCGATCTGTCAGGCACCAGCTTCATTTGAAGATGAGGCTCATTAATCTGAATTAATAGCACTGTTCTGCTCTAGGCTTTGTTTTGCTTTGTCCCCCTCCCATGGACACTGCAGGCCTCTCTGTTGCCTGGTTCTGGGATTGGGGAGACACTGTGAACAAGTGTCCAATTAGCAGGGAAAACAGAATCCAGAAAGCAGAAGCCAGGATTCCTGCTCCGGCCAGAAGGCATCTCCCTCTAAAGCCCAGAGACCACACACCATTCCCATTCAGGTCAGGCCCTCAGGGCATCCTTGCTATTCTCTGCCCTCCTAACCCCACAGAATAATCCCAACCCCCTGGGGATATAATTATCCCCACCCCACACCTCCCTCCCTGCTCAAGCTACTACAGAAACAGGGATGCCCTGACCATCAAAGACAGCTTATGCCAGGGATATGGCCGAGTGTCTGCTGCACATGGACATATGATAGATGCGGTCAGCTGCTTGGGAAGGGGCTGGCTCATGCTCTGTGAATCCATAGGTCAGGGTCAGGGGGCAGGGGGCAGGAAGGTGGCTGAGAACAAGGAAGACTCAGCATCTCCAGGTTCTGAGCAGGAGCAGCCCCTGAGCATCCTGCAGAGCCAGGCACAGACCCTAGGAGCTGAGCAAACAGCTGAATATGATCAGAAGAGCTGCCAAGCGTGTATGGTCAGCTCTGCCAACCTGACACCCCCTCACCCTCCAGGGGTGGCCACAACGCCTGCACCAGCTTTTCCTGCCTGATGTTTCTGAGCAGAGTATCCCTTCCAGGAGCTGGTAAAGAAACAGCCTCAGAGAAGTGGTCCACAGCAAGCTGTCCCAGGCTCTGTGGCTCTGCTAGAGAACCTTGCCATGGGCTTGTGGACACCGTGGGGCTCGCGAGGGACTACTCTGTCACCTTCAAAAACCAATGGAGACAGTTTCAGATGACACATCACAATCTTTCTGGCTTGCTGGGGATGAACTTCATGAAGACCCAGAGGTTGCTGCTGGATGGACAGGTTCTGAGAATGAATCAACAGGCCACAGACCATCCACCAGGGAAACAGCAAAGGAAGAAAGGGTGGGCAGCCAGAGGGTCCCTCTTCAGGAATCCTGGCCCCAGGGAACTTCAGCTTTCGAAAATGACACGCACTCCAGCTCCCCTGATGAACAGAGGACAATCTCAGGCATCTGCAGTAGGAAGAGGACCCCACAGGGGCTCTTGGAGCAGCAGGAATTCAGCCAGGTCTCTGCACGGCCATCTCCAATGCCAGCGCACCTGCCACGCTGGGCTAGAGCCGCCATGATTTACTGACACGTCTGAGCCCCTCCAGATTCCCTCCTCATCGACCACCTCCCAGCCAAGCCCACCAAACTGCAAAAAGACCAAGCGTGGCGGCTCCAGAGCCAGCTGGAAGGACGTCGTCTGTAGCCGACGCTGCCACCTGTCCTCTTCTGGTTCCAGCCAAACATCCCCCTCCATCACTCCGCACCCAGAGTACGGAACTGGTTTTGCACAAGCTCGCCTGGGTCAGGCCAGTGGAGGGAATTGGCAAGGCTGGGGTTCCTGCCACAAGCCGGGGCGAGGGGGGAGGGGTACAGCAGTACCCCTATTACTACTATTGCTACTCAGCAGTATTACTGAGTGTGGTGAACTCACTTTTTGCCCCGTTTGCCCTGGGGTCTAGTGCTGGGCGATCCTTCCAGCAACTTCTTTAGTCTCCAAATGCCCAAACGCCGGCTGCAAGCCTGTGAGTCTGCACCGCCCCTGCTGTGACATTCATGCCCACAGAGCTGCCCCTCAGGGTGAGCAGCAAGTCTAAAATATGAGCTGATCTGCTGACTGCCTGAGCCATTCTTCTCCACAAGCCATCACTTGCTGACTCCATGACGATGTCCCTAAACTTCCGTGTGTGTGTGTGCTAAGTTACTTCAGTCATGTCCAACTCTCTGTGATCCCATAGACTGTAGCCCACCAGACTCCTCTGTCCATGGGATTCTCCAGGAAAGAATACAGGAGTCGGTTGTCATGCCCTCCTCCAGGGGATCTTCCCCACCCAGGGATCGAACCCATGTCTCTTATTCCTCCTGTATTGGTAGGAGGGTTCTTTACCACTAGCACCACCTAGGAAGTCCCCATCTAACCCTGCATCCAACCCTGCTAAAAATTTCTGAAGCAAGACCTTGCACCTTTCTCATTCCCAAATTCATTTCCTCTCTACATCATTTGTCTGAAGCTCACTGAATCATGGTATTCTCAGGTGTGTGTGTGTGTGTGTGTGTGCATGCACACGCACACACGTGCTCAGTCATGTCCAACTCTTTGTGACCCCATGGACTGCAGCACGCCAGGCTCCCCTGTCCATGAGATGTCCCAGGCAAGAATGAACCTCTACTACTTCAGACTTTTCAGGACACCTGTCAGATCTCTTACCAGCACTGATCTGCCTTCTGCTCCAGCTTCTATTCCTCACTAATCCCTGTGGGAACCCTCTGCACTCAAACAAAGAAAGTTACATGCTTTCTGTGGAAGAAGATGGGAGTAGTTGTGCAAGCTGGATAACCAGCGTCACCGCAGCTGTGTTAAGATGACCACAAAATGGCTGAGGTCTAAATGGTAAAAGAACTGGCTCTGTTATTATTTTCTTAAAAAAAAAAAAAATCTAAGTTCAAGCATCAAGCTTTTCTTTCAAATCCCAAGTGTGTGCTGACTTCCTTGGATCCTGGCTTGAGACGCTTCAGGCCGCGTCCTCTAGAAATTCTGGGCACATCTACTCATTCTCCAAGGGGATCAATAACAGCATTAAATTCCTGCCGCCAGTGCATGCTGATCACACCCTAGAGTCTGATCCTGGGGTCTGCAAGGTAGGCGTGTGCCTTTTAGATCTGTTAAGCTGCTGAGAAGTCTTAACGGTGTCGTCTGTCACTCAAGTGACAAGGAAGAGTGTCATGAGCTATATTTGGCATCGACTTGGCCCTTATTAGAGTGTCATGCTCAGTTTGGGAATTCTAATTTTCCAAAAGGTACAGAGAACTTGGAGAGGGTCCAAGACAGAGCAGTGAAAATGATTAAAGGGGTGGAGAAAGGGAACTCAGGAAAAAGGTTAAATAAATGTGGACTACTTATCAGAGAAAAAGAAAAATTAGGGTAGACTACATATCTCGAAGTAGACATTATCTTAAGGAAACCAGAGGCCAGTGCTCCCTGGTATAAGGATACATAAAAAAAAAGACAATCTAATATGACATTTGAGTATTAGGCATATCAGTCTTTTTTTGATGTTTGTTAACTTTTAAAATCATTGAGACCAGATAATGAGAATATCAAAATAATTTTTCTTTTAATCTCAAGAAAAAAAATTGTCTCCATCTATATTAATGTATTTAATTCTCAAAATAAATCTGAGATAAAGGAATTGAGGTCTTCAGAAGCCAACTGTCCAAGATACCTTAGCTATTAATTTGGGTCCAGAATTTAGGATGCCACATCCTGGGGTCTGGGCTTCCCCAGTGGCTCAGACAGTAAAGAATCCTCGTGCAATGCAAGAGACCTGGGCCTGGGTTCGATTCCTGGGTTGGGAAGATCCCCTGGAGAAGAGAATGGCAACACACTCCAGTATTCTTGTCTGGGAAATCCCATGGACAGAGGAGCCTGGTGGGCTACAGTCCATGAGATTGCAAAGAGTCAGACAGGACTGAATGACTAATACACACACACACACACACACACACACACACACATATCCTGTTGTCTTCAGCCAGACCCCCTTCACCCAAATGCTTAGATTGGATTTTTCTGGAAGAAGAGCACTAGACCATGACCTGGGGGTGGGGTGATTATAACTCTCTTATTTAGACAACTGTGAAAAATCAGATAGGAGCTTCTCCCTAAACCATGAATCACAATTGCTTCCAGACTGTCATTTTTTTCTTCAGTTCAGTTCAGTCACTCAGTCATGTCTGACTCTTTGCAACCCCATGCACTGCAGCACGCCAGGCTTCCCTATCCATTACCAACTCCCAGAGCTTACTCAAACTCATGTCCACTGAGTCAGTGATGCCATCCAACCATCTCATCCTCTGTTGTCCCCTTCTCCTCCTGCCTTCAATCATTCCCAGCATCAGGGTCTTTTCCAATGAGTCAACTCTTCACATCAGGTGGCCAAAGTACTGGAGTTTCATCTTCAGTATCAGTCCTTCCAGTGAATATTCAGGACTGATTTCCTTTAGGATGGCTGGATCTTCTTGCAGTTCAGGGGACTCTCAAGAGTCTTCCCCAACACCACAGTTCAAAAGCATCAATTCTTCGGCACTCAGCTTTCTTTATAGTCCAATTCTCACATCCATACATGACTACTGGAAAAACCAAAGCTTTGACTAGACGGACCTTTGTTGGCAAAGTAATGTTCTGCTTTTTTAACATGCTGTCTAGGTTGGTCATAACTTTTCTTCCAAGGAGCAAGCATCTTTTAATTTCATGGCTGCAGTCACCATCCACAGTGATTTTGGAGCCCCCCAAAAATGAAGTCTGTCACTGTTTTCACTGTTACCCCATCTATTTGCCATGAAGTGATGGGACCAGATGCCATGATCTTAGTTTTCTGAATGTTGAGTTTTAAGCCAACTTTTTCACTCTCCTCTTTCATTTTCATCAAGAGGCTCTTTAGTTCTTCTTCACTTTCTGCCATAAGAGTGGTATCATCTGCATATCTGAGGTTATTGATATTTCTACTAGCAATCTTGATTCCAGCTTGTGTTTCATCCAGTCCAGCATTTTTCATGATGTACTCTGAATATAAGTTAAATAAGCAGGGTGACAATATACAGCCTTGACATACTCCTTTCCCGATTTGGAACCAGTCTGTTGTTCCATATCCAGTTCTAACTGCTGCTTCTTGACCTGCATACAGATTTCTCAGACCCCAGAAAAACAATAGACCTAAATCTGTCAACTCTCAAGATTTTCCTTTGGGTGGCTGGGTAAGAGGTGAGGCCATGAAATGAGCCAGAGACTACCTCTAGAGGAGATAGTTTATGGACAAAAGTGATGAGAAAACTCTGAATCTGTAGTCTGGGGGGCCCTGGGAAGTACAGGTAGAGCAGCATCAGGAAGCTGGTTGGAGTAGTCAGAACGTGGATAAATGTCTGCAAGCGGGATTAAACTTGAATATTATTGCATGTGTGCGTGAGATGGTTGACACAGAGATGGCGTCTCAGGGCATATGGGTAACACAGGAAAGCAAAGGGTGAGGGCAGAACTTTCTGGAACATCTCCTGAAGGAGGCAAAAGAGGAAATGTCAGAGTATAGGAGGAAAACTTACAACAGGGATGGTTTATATTAATACAAAGAAAAGATGCAATCCCCCAGGGAGATGTAACAGTAATGCAATTCATGCATCAGCTGACAGAGCACTGAAATGCATGCAAAAAAAACCCAGCTGACGTAAATGGAGCAGGAGACTTTAATGAAACTCATAAATGGACAAATCAAAGAAACAAAAAGTAAGCAGTGATAGAAACTATCTGAAAATTATGATGAATAGTCACCATATATATCTGATCTACTATAATCTGCATATACATATAAAGATATAACAAAGAGAATACTTTTTTCAAATGCCCATCAAACACTGATAAAAACATGATCAAGGTCTGACTACAAAGAAAATCTCAGTGTATTTCAAAATATATGGATTGTTTTCTGGCCCCAGTGTAATAAAACTTGATATCAACAACAAAAAGGGCAGAAAGATGAGTAAACAAACACCTATTCTTTTGAAATTGAAAACACTTTCCTAGAGAATTTTTGGACATAAAATGAAATGGAAAACAATGCTACAGGCTAATTACAAACAGCAATACTGAAAACACTACACTCACAGCAATTTTAGAAGCAGAAAAACTTGGTGTCCTGGAAGCCAAGAGAGTAGAGGATTTCAAAGAAGGACTGAGTAACAGCACCAATGAAAGAATCCACTACTAGGGCAGGACTGAAAAATATACCCCGGATGTGAAAACAAGCAGGTCACTGGTGACTGCCAAAATAATTTCATAAGCCAGAACACCTTTAATATTTCAATAGGATAATTAAGATGCTGTTGGTAGATATTAAATGACTGAAGGGAGAAGTAGTATAGATATAAACTTTAGAACATGATTAGATGAGAATGACAGAGAAAAATACTAACGTAACTAAAGTAAGATTCAGGATCATATGAGACACACTTGATGTGCTTATTTTGTTTGAATTGGAGAGACTTAGAGAGAGAGAGAGGAGGGATCTAGGACCATTAGAAAGAAAAAAACAAAAGCTTGGAGAGAGAGAGAGACCAGTAAGTGGGGATGTAGGCTGAAGACAGACCCAGGAAAAATGGAAGGGAACAGGTGAGACTCACAGGTAGAGAGGCTGACCGTGGAGAACAGAAGGCACACTTCCTTCTCTCAGACTGAAAAAGACCCAGAGGATGGACGTGGGTGTGTGTAATTTAGGGTGACATGCAGGACAGGCTTTATCAGGGAAGCAAGACAGAAGTTTACCTTCTAAAACTAAGTGGGGCTGAGGTTGATCAGGCGACAAGAGCTAATTGCAAAATGACAACTGCTAAAATTATTAAAATCAACTGATTTAGTTCTACAAAGAATTTTATGGGGAAGGGACTGTACTTATTATTTTCATTGCCATTTTTAAAAAGTGAGGTGCCTCAGGCACAAAGAACTTATGTGAATCCTCCAGGTCAAACAGCCGGTGATCTGGGACAGCATCCGTGTCCGGGAGCCACGCCCTTGCACACATACATGCAGACGTACACTACTAGAGATGTTAAACTAAGTCCAGATTTGTTTTTTGGAAGAAGGCTTTACGTTTGGGCACAGAATATATGGGTTTATAAAAGCAAGCTCGGCTGATGAAATAAAGCCAGAGTGCATCGCCAACCATCTCATTGGAGTTGTTTCTGTTCGCTGCAGTCTATTGATCTCGGCTGGAGAAGTCGCTGAAACCTGGCCGGCACGCCATGCCTCCACCGGGGTAATTTATGAGCCTGTTGCGCAAGGCTGAGGACTGATGAACCCCGCCAGCTGGTGGAGCAGGTCCCATGATTGATTCACTCGTCGCTCTCCTGCTCGGCCATTTCACCCTGATCAGCCCGCGCCGCTGCGTGTGCCGTGCTCATCCATCACCCAGTAAACATCATCAACACTGCACACCACGGGCACCGTCCTTTGTACTCTGTTTTCTTCTTCCTGGAATCCTCAAAGCTGTCTGTGGCTTATCTCCACCCCCTCCTGCCAAGCCAACTCACCAGACATACCTGGGAGAGACCAGTTGTCTAGAGACGCAGGTGCAACCAGGAGGCCATGGTGAAGGGCAGCAAGGATTCAGAATCCAGTCTCAGGTGCCTTTCTAACTAGGACACGGGTGGCAAAGGGGTCGTGCATCTGTGACTCCGACAAACAAACGTTTCTCAACTTCCTCCTCTGGAGCAGCCCTTTAGAAAATGTGCCATGAATCCCCAAAATGCAGTGGCATATCTTTTTGTTTCCCCTGGAACAGGCTTTATATGTCACTTCTAAACAGCTACAAAATATGCTGTCAAGAAGCCAGCGGAGGCTTTGTGGAGAGAGAACCATGCATATTGTCACATAATTGTACAGAAAACTTGTAAAAAGAGTGAAAAGGGAGAGTGCAAAAAAAAGAAAGCATGATGTTTCATCCATAAATAATAGTCATATTGGTGTTTCATGTTCCAACTCAAAGGCAGAAGTTAATCTTATCTCATGTGATACTTCACAAACAAAATGATATCTGGACCAGATAGAAATTGGAAGGGAGGCTAACCCATCCATCTTTCTGTGCACAGACCAGATCCTTCACCCCACCTCCACTGAGACGGAAGGTCGCCCTTTGAGTCCTCCTCCCCAGGAATCTCCCCCAGCCCGAGGGAGCTGCCTTACTGAGCACTCACGTGGCAGCGCAAGGGCCTGGTCCCTTTGCTCCAATCAGGGCAGCTCTGAAGGGTCACCTCAGCTTCTGGAACATCCCAAGGGGGCAGCTGAGGCCAGAGCCATCACCCTGGCACCCAGTCCTGTTTCCCTCAGTCCCAGACAAACCACCTGTTCTCGAAGTCCCACCTTTTGGGGAACCCAACTTTTGACACTCAGGAGGTGTAGTCTACACAGTTGATTCCAACAGCAAATGCATAAGGGCTAGTTACAATAACAGATGATGTAATTGGTTGTTTTTTAATCCAGCAAAGAAAAAAAAAAGAGAGAGAGAACTGTTTAGAGTGAAACAAAAATGGTTTAGAGAACAATGACTTTCCAAATGTGATTTCGAACCATTGCAGGTGGTGATTGGCAAAGAGCTGGTAAGCTCAAAGCTCACAGGGCTTGCCATGTGAGATAGTCTCGAAGGAAGGTGCCTCTGGCCCTCCTGCTCTTCAGGTGGAGCAGGTCCTGCAAACGAGTCTGGTAGCTAGCTACCTGTGTCTCACATGCCGGCAGACAAAGACAGAAAAGAAAGAAGAAAAGAGAGAAAAGAGAGGCAACTTCAGGGAGGACAACAGAAGAAAGAAGGTACAGGCAGGTGTCAGGAGATGACGTGTGCTGGGGAGAAAGGATGAAAGATCCATCTGAAGTGATGAGGTCACCACAGAAACCCACCACCCTCTCCTCCTTAGACAGGAAGCCAGGTCATCCCTGCAACTTGGTGGTAATTTGCTTTGGAAGCCCACGGCCACCAAAACTCACAAATTAGGGACTTCTCTGGTGGTCCAGTGGCTAAGACAGTGCTCCCAATGTAGGGCGTCTGGGTTCCATCCCTGGTCAGGGAACTAGATCCCACATGCCGCAACTAAGAGTTCACAAGCCACAGCTAAGACCCGGCACAGCCAAATAAATACATCTTCTGAATGCTTCAATTATTTGAGATAAAAAAGAATCACACATGAGCCGCTCTTGGAACAGGCTATGTAACTCTGAGTGTTTTGCAGGCATTGGGTTCTGCCCATCGATGTACGGTAAGCAGCAATTCACACTGGACGGCTGACACTTACTGGTTCTCCTAAGAGCTGCTAAGCCCTCGTGGACGCTGCTCCCCCCACCTACACGGGTGTGCAGCGCCCGCCTCCTCCTCGGACCTTGGAATTGGCCCCACCTAGCCGCTGATCTTCGATGGCTCTTTCTAAATATTGGATTCCATATCTTTCAAGCAGATGCCATATCGATTCAATTCTTCTGATGAGTCAAGGTACAAGAAATAGAAGAAAGCGCAAGAAAGCACGTTTAGCAGAGAAACCTTCTCGAGACGGTGGTGCCTTTGACAACAGTCAAAAGGGTAAGAACGGAGGGAGGAGGATGTCAGCTCACTCTGTAAAAAGAACACATGGAGGTGGGGGATAAATCAGGAGCTTGGGATGAACATATACAAAAATCTACATATAAGATAGATAACCAACAAGGACAGCACAGGGAATGCCACTCAATGTTCTGTGATAAGCTGCATGAGAAAAGAATCTAAAAAAGAACAGATGTGTGTATACACGTAACTGCTATACACCTGAAACCAACACAGCATTGTAAATCAACTATACTCAAGTGAAATCAGAATTGAGAAAAAGAATATGAGGAAACAGAGACCGCTGGAGGTGGCCCAGATCACCAGGATTCAGGTCAGCATGTGTGAATTTAAGACCATGGGAGTAATTTCTGTGTCCCCTTAGAAAACCTCAGTGGCCGAGGGCCTGCTCTTCCCATGCAGGTGTGACCCTCAGAAGTCCTTCCTGCCTCCCTTCCTCCTGTGTCCTGGCTTCTCAGGAGCCAGCACTCTGGACAAATCAGAAAACGAGCCGGGCTGACTCGGCCCTTGCACAGGATTTCCTACCTTGGTGTGTCCCCTCCCAGCCAGGCTCTTCATCGTCCCGAACTCAAGACGAGTCCTGGAGGCAAGACTCGGGTTGAGATCAATTTCTCTTGGTTTTTACATGGGACTGGACTGACTTATGCTACAGTCGGGTATCCCAGGTGGCGCTAGTGGTAAAGAATCTGCCTGCCAATGCTGGAGACGTAAGAGGAACAGGTTCAATCCCTGGGTCAGAAAGATTCCCTGGAGGAGGAAATGGCAACCCACTCCAGTATTCTTGCCTGGAGAATCCCATGGACAGAGGAGCCTGATGGGCTACAATCCATAGGGTCACAAAGAGTCGGACACGACCGAAGCAACTTAGCATGTACATGTCACAGTCACGCTGGCTAAAATCCCGCTGCTCATCTTCCAGGTTTATAGATTTGCGGACAAGCTACTCTCCTGCATCTAAAATTTAAGCCATTTAGAAATGGATTCTGTTCTATTTCCCGAGTGCACTCTCTTTCTCAGTTTAATTCCAAAACACACCAGCAGTCTGGGGATGGTGGAGAAAGTGGGATCTAAAACAAGAATAGTGAAAATTATGATATTTTGCCCATCCTCCCCTCCCGAGCCTGTGAGGCTCTGGGCCCCCGCTCCGTCCTGTCAGAGGATCCCCAGCGACAAGTTCAAAACTGTTAACCAACTTCAGAGATAAAAACACAAAGTTCACCAGGGTCACTATTTGGAGTCGTACATTGTTCTGCTTCATCACACGCTGCCCAGGTGCCTCAGTTTCTCCAAATGTCAAGTGGAGGTAATATGAGAAGCAAGCCTTTTAAATCGTACAGGAAGAGTCTTTAAGCCCTTAGGAGAAATCGTGCTGGTGTTAAAAATGCAGAACGCTGCTATTCATACAATTACATCTAAGATTAATATATTTTTAATATATCACATTAAAAAACAAATTTTCTGTCCCACCGTAACCTTTCCTTGGAATTTCTTAAAATTTTCATTTTTACATAATCATCGTAACTTTCTCCTCTACAGGAGAATAAAGTTCAGCCCTGAAAGGAGGGGTGGGAGGACACAACCTCAGTAAGGGGTGCAGCCTGGCCATGATGACTCATCCCAAGAGGAGGGAGAATTCGAGAGCAAGACCAAGAAGAGGCACAGGCATGTGGACTCGGGGGTAACTGGAAACAGCAGAGCCACCTGACCCAGCCATGCATGGAGAGGACAGGCGCAGGGGCAGGGGGGCAGACACACCAGGGCAGGGAGAAGGAGACAAGTGGCAGCAGCTGCTGGTTCCTGCATGTGAACCTCCCCGGGTGGTCCCTCCAAGCTGGGGGACTAAGCCCTGGTCATGCAGTGTGAGTCCCTGCAGGATGGAGGCCACAAGCAAGCATTGCTCACTGCTGAGATCACCTGTCCCAGAAGCATTTGTTGTTGTTGTTCAGTCGCTCAGTCATGTCTGACTGCCACTCCATGGACTGCAGCACCCTAGGCTTCCCTGTCCTTCACTATCTCCCAGAGTTTGCTCAAACTCATGCCCATTGAGTCAATGATGCCATCCAACCATCTCGTCCTCTGTTGCCCCCTTCTCCTCCTGCCTTCAATCTTTCCCAGAATCAGGTCTTTTTCAATGACTCGGCTCTTCACATCAGGAGGCCAAACTATTGGAGCTTCAGTATCAGTATCAGTACTTCAAATGAATATTCAAGACTGATTTCCTTTAGGATTGACTGGTTCAACCTCCTTGCAGTCCAAGGGACTCTCAAGACTCTCCTCCAGCAGCACAGCTCGAGAGCATCAATCCTTCAGTGCTCAGCCTTCTTTATGGTCCAATTCTCACATCCATACATGACTACTGGGAAAACCATAGCTTTGTCTATGATGGGCTTGGGAAGCCCCATCTGGACACATTCCTTGAAATGAGCAGCGGCCCAACCCAAGGGTCACGGTGGGCTCTCCTTGGCTGGTCCCCGATCTGTCCATCCAGCTGGGTCCTGAGTCACAGTTTCCATGCCTCGTCCTGCAGATGGGTCCACCAAATGGAGTAGCTAATCCAATAAATCCGCTTCATCATCAGTGTTCTTCCCGCAGATCCTGGCGTCACTGGGAAGGCGCTCTCTTTCTGGGGGTGGGGGGGAGGCGGGGAGGGTTGCATCCTTCAGTTTCCAGGCCCCCCGCCCTAGTGTATGCAGGTCACTGCACCCGTGTGGCTCTGTCTCCCAGCTGAAGGCTCAGTCACCAGCTGGCTCACACTGCTGCCGGGTCTCTCAACACCAAATCCTGGCAGGAAACCATTAGTGGAGTAGAGAAAGGTTATCGCATTTCTCATCACCCGTTGGACATACTTTGTCAGAAAACAGCATTTGCTGAGGAGCCTGTTTACAGAGAAGTGTGAGGAGCATGAAGTGTTCTGGGCTTTCTCTGGAGCAGTGCTGGTGGTCTAGTCACTAAGTCCTGTCCAACTCTTTGAGACCTCATGGACCGTAGCCCTCCAGGCGCCTCTGTCCACAGGATTCTCCAGGCAAGAATACTGGAGTGGGTTGCCATTCCCTACTCCAGAAGATCTTCCCGACCCATGGACTGAACCCATGTTTCCTGAGATGCAGGTGGACTCATTACCACTGAGCCACTGGGAAAGCCCACATTTTCTCTGGAGACCACCCCCACTGCATCTCCAAACAGGGGACCCAGGTGGATCAGTGGCTGAGGAGCTGGTTATACAGAGTCCTCCAAAGCCAAGCTGCCGACAGGTGTTGTGAGATGACGAAGGAAGGACAAAAAGGTAAACAGAAGTCAAGCCTTTCAGGAAAACATTACACTTGGCTGAGTCTCTGGGGCTCTGGAAGAATCCTAGGGCGAGAAGAAGTCTGGTACCACAGGAGCTAGCAGAGGACGACGGGCATCTTCCAGCCCAAACACCTGAGCCGAAGTCCCTTCCAGAAAATTAAAGCATGATGCTCAAGTCTAGAGCCACAGGGAGGCAGGGGGGATGGGCCAGGAGAAGGGATTCTGGGGAAGTAGAAACTCTCTTTTCTGGGAAAGCCTAAGTCTGTGCTGGCGGCTCTGCTGCAGGGAGCTGCAGGCGGCTGAAGCTGGGGCTAAGGAGCCCTAATTGCTGCTCGGATGACTCTGCCACCCGCAGCCACTGTCCTTCAGGAGGCTGCTGTCCATCCCTTCCAGGGGTGGGGCTGCTATCAGCACTCGGTTTACAGCCCCCGGGCAGCACACTAATTAAAAAGGCTTTGTGAGAGCCATCCTCATTAGCCACTGCTTCCTTAATCACTGCCTCTTCAGCCACCAGGACAATCTATAAATCTCCTCAAATATAAAATAATGAAGTTGAATGGTTCAATTTATTATAGCATAATAAGTCAGGACAATGCGGGGGTGGACATGGCGGTACTGGAGCGCGTCCCCTGCCCCGAGCCGTCCATCCCTCCTCGTTACCAGAGGCTCTGGATACGCCGTGGCAGCAGGGGCAGCCCGGCTCGGCCACTGAGTCACCTGGAGCCCCCCCGTGCCCTTTGCACATCTCCCCTGGACTGGGCCAGGCCAGGGAAGAGGACGGCTGGAGAGGGCTGAACGCCCCACAGAGACAGAAAGGGCTTCAGGTCCAGGGTCTCATCCTGCCGGTGTGGACAAGTCTGGGACACAGCCCCCACATGCCCTGACAGCCTGCAGTTCAGAGAAGCCACTCATCCCAGGGCACACAGTGAGCCCCTCACAGGGAAGCCGTAGCCCCGTCTGCCCATTGATATTGACATTCAGCTCAGTGGAGATCCATGTGCTCCATCCTAACCCCTTGGAGACCTAGGTAAAGACAGAACTCCCTCTGAAGTGGAATACCGGACACCACAAAACCCCTAGAAGAAATCAAAGGCAAAACGTTCTCTGACATAAATTGCACCAATGTTTTCTTCGGTCAGTCCTCCCAAAGCAATAGAAATAGAAGTGGAAATAAACAAATGGGATCTAATCAAACTTTTGCACAGCAAAAGGAACCATAAAGTAACACCAAAAAGACAACCTATGGAATGGAAGAAAGTATTTGCAAATGATGCGACCGACAAAGGCTTAATTTCCCAAATATTCAGACAGCTCATAAAACTCAATAACAAAAAAATCAAACAACCCAATAGAAAAATGGGGAGGCCTAAACGACATTTTCCCCCAAAAAAGACATACAGATGGCCAACAAATACATGAGAAAATACTCAACATCACTAATTATTACAGAAATGCTCATTGAAACTACAATGAGGTACTACACCCACCGGTGAGAATATGCTTATGTGCTTAGTCGCTCAGTCGTGTTCGACTCTTTGCCACCCCGTGGACTGTAGCCTTCCAGGCTCCTTTGTCCATGGGAGTCTCCAGGTAAAAGTACTGGAGTGGATTGCCATGCCCTCCTCCAGGGGATCAAATGGCCATCATTAAAAAGTCTACAACTAACAAGTGATGGAAAGAGTGTGGAGAAAAGGAAACCTCCTTGCGCTGCCCGTGGGAATGTAAACTGAAACAGACACAATGGAGAACAGTGTCAAAGTTCCTTAAAAAATAAAAATAGAAGTACCATACAATCAACCAACCCACTCCTGGGCATATATCCAGGCAAAACTGTAATTCAAAAAGTGACATGCACCTCAACGTTCCCAGCAGCAGTATTCCCAGTAGCCGAGACACAGAGCCGACCTAAATGTCCATTAACAGATGAGTCGATAAAGAAAATGTGGTACATACATACAATGGAATATTACTCAGCCATAAAAAGGAATGAAACAATGCCATTCGCAACATGAATGGACCTAGAGATGACCATACTAAGCAAAGTAAGTCAGAAAGAGAAAGACAAATAACCCATAGACTAAGAGTTTAGTGTTAGCAGATGCAGACTATCAAATATAGGATGGATAAGCAATAAGATCCTATTGTAGAGCACAGGGAACTATACTCAGTGTCCTGTGATGAAACATAATGGAAAAGAATATGAAAAATAAGGCATATATTTATAACCGAGCCACTGTGCTGTACAGCATAAATTAACGCATTATAAATCAACTATTACCCCAATAACATTTTTTAAAAAGAAAAATGAAAAAGATAGAGTTCCCGGGTTTCTTCCCAAGGGAACTTGATTGATTCATTCAGGGGTGTGGGGCCCAAGAATCAGTATCTTTCTCAAGTTCCCCCAAAGATTCTTATCATCTGACACATTTGAAAAATGCTGAGCGGCCACGGAAAGCAGCGGCCTGGCCGTCGTGTCCCTGCTCCTAAGTCGTGATCTTGGCTCTCTCCTCTCCCCCACACCCCTGGCACATGCCATTCCTGTGACTGACACCCTTCTACCTGGGAAGTCAGAAGTCTTTGCTGAGACGGCTGCAGGCAAATGAGCTACATGACCAGTTTCCTGCAGGCTGAGTGTAACCTCCCTTCCCTGCCCCTGATCCTTAGCACCCCGTCCCCAGTGCTCTGCCTGAGGTGCCCCGCTGGCCAGGGATGGTGCTTTCCCCCAGACTGCCTGTGCCCCTCACCCCTGGTCTGGGCTGCCCTGTGACCGCTGACACGGAGCACAGCTGCCTCCCTCTTGAGGTCAGGAGGTGCTCTGGCCGAGAGTGGCTCCCAGGAGGCCTGGGGAGATGGATGTCCACATGCTCATTATCTCCAGAAGCTCACCCACAGCATCCAGGAAGGAAGCCATGGTTTTATCCAGAAATTACCCAAAGTCAGACAGAAGGCATGGTAAGCATGAATTGAGGAGGATGCGGCCAAGTCACTGTGTTTTCCAGATGCAGATCTCTGCTGTCTAAGCTGCTGAGCTGCCCAGATGGTCCAACAGCAATGGACACTATGTCCACTCCCTGGCTCCTCGACATCCTCTGCAGGGAGGGGGCAGCTCTGCCTCTTCACGGTCTCGGTGGTCCGCCTGGTCTTTCCAGCCCGAGGTCAGCCCCTCCTGCAAGGACAGAGGGGGTCCTGGCAGGAGGTACAGCCCCCCACCTGATGTGGGGAGCAAGTGGGGCAGGATGGCAGGGTCACCTCGTGGGACTGGGCAGCATGGCCCACAGCAAGCCCCTCCCCGGTGAGGTCTTCCTGCCCCAAGGCACCTCACCAGGCTGGCGAATGGCTCTGACCTTTTGGGATCCAAATGCCACCCCAGCCAGGGAAATGCCAGGATTTCAGTCCACAGCAAAGAACATTTCTGCTGCACATCAGGCTGTTGGTCAGCTCACCTCACATGCCTTCCGTTCTCTCCTTCCCTCCTTCTTACCCTAGAACACTTGTCACCTGGAACCAAATCACACATGCCTTTATTGTGCTTTTTTTTTTTTTTTTTTGCTTTTTTTAAAAATATATTTTTAATTAAAGGATGATTGCTTTACAGTATTACCTTGGTTTCTGCCAAACATCGGCATGAATCAGCCATAGGTATACAGATGTCCCCTCGTATCATGCTTATTTTTATTCCATCTATTTTGGCCAGTGGGTAAGTCCCAAGGGGGCAGGGGTCACTGACTGCTTTATTCTCTGATATGCCCCAATCATCTCCAACAGCAACTGCCCACAGTAGGCTCTCTGTACATGTTTGATGAATGATGGCAAGCACAGGAGAGCCTCAGACAGGAGTGTGGTTCACCCACCTCCTATCCTGCCCCGCTGAAGGGAGGGGCTGCCTGTCCTGGGCTTGAGGGCTCTGGACTGCCTCCATAATCTGCAAACAAACTAAGACGTCACAGAGTCTCCCTTTGGCTGACCCCCAAGCTGGCGTCCATCCACTTCCTGCAGAAAATGTCCTGTCACTCCCATTCCACATTGGCTCAGGCATCAAGCAATCAGATCCCCTGGTGAAATATTGGTTGTTCTTGCTTAACCAGGTGACAAATAACATGCTTAATAAATTATAAATGATAAAATATTGCAGAAAAACCCAATATCAATTTTAATACTTTAAAATGATTTATTAATCTGCTCTCATGCTGTGTGCAGTCTCTGTTATTTCTCACGTTCCCACAATACACTGTGAATGAGGAGGGAGAAACTGACAAGGTGAATACAGGAAGGAAAGAGGCCAGCTGGAGGGATGCAATGGGTGGGCTCCCAATAAGCTGAATAAAAGAAGAGACACCACTCTGCATCATGGATACAGCTCCAGAAATGTTCTATTCATGAGCCTGTATTGCTGGCTCCCCTTTCCAGGAGATGCCAATAGACCATGGATTCTGTGAAGGCATTCCTAACCCCAGTCCTTCTGAGAAAACCACTGACCCCACCAATCCTCCTCACACACAGGCACAAAGCAGTCAGCTCATGTTGCTAGATGCAGGGCTGGAGGGATGGAGAGAGAACCAGAGGGATGGGTAGTTAGATGGATGAACTGAGGAAGGGAGAGACACAGGGATGGATAATGGGAGGGAAGGAGGAATAGGTGGACAAGGGGATGTAGGGCAGTAGAGAGACGGAGGGATAGGTGGAGAGAGAACCAGAGGGATCGGTAATTGGATAGAAGGATGGAGGGTGGAGTGGTGGGATGGAGGGATGGTTGGATGGATCCATTTGCTGGTTGTCAGGGCTCTTTCCCTGGCTCAGACACTCATTTCCTCTGTGGACGCCTGCTCTCCAGCCCAGGGACCAGGGTCATCCTCAGAAGGTCACAATGCCCAGGACAACCCAGCTTGGATAGGGTGAGATTTGGGGAAAATATCTGCACTTAAAAAGACACCTCACTCTTGGCAGCTTTCATTGAAAGACAGGAATTTCAAAATTAAATTTTTAAGATATGTATTAAAAGCAGGTAGGTGACCCTCTTGCTCCCCCCACTCACCCAACCCAGTGTGGCATTTCTAGCTGTTTCTTTGCCCAGAGATGCAGGTGACAGAGACTGAGATCCTGTGGGTGTTGAACCATGTGTCTGTTGATTCGGAGGCTGTGGGTGTGTCTGCAGAACTCAGGCGATGAGGAGACACAGGCCCTGGAGTGGCCGGCCTGGTTCACAGTCCCTGTATCTCTGCTCCCCACTGGGACAAGCCACGTGGCTCTGACCAAGGACAGGATGCCTGTGCCTCAGTTTCCTCTGCTGTGAGATGGGACAGAATACAGACGCGCCCCCCCGCCCCCACCCCAGGGAGTGGAGGTCAGGTGATGTAACAGGTGAGGGTGCCCAGCAAACAACCAGCATTTGTGGCTGGCTAGCTAACAAACATATCCTTTAGGTCAGAGGAGGCATTTGAATCCTGCTCAGCCTCTTACCACCTCTGCCTGAAGGCCTGAGTGAGGGCACCCCTCATGTTCACATCTGGGGTGGGTAGGGGGGAGATGGGGAGGACATATTCACATACATTCACACCCAAGAGCAGCTGAGACACCACGTGACGAGACGCACAAAAATTCAGGCCCCATGTTGTCAGAGCTCAGAAACAGCACCGACACTAGTTACTGCCCCTGTGAATCATCGTAACTAGTTGTCGTCAACATGTGGGGTTTAAAGAGCAGATTGCCTCTTCCTATCTGACCGAAACTCCCAGCAGCCTGCACCTCACACCCTTTGTGTGGGTCCGTGAGCCGGGTCACCACACAGAACATAACACACAACAGAAACAGATGTGCTTCCTAGAGGCAGCCAAGGTTCAGGGGGGCTGGGCCCATGTTCCTCTTGAGTAGTTATAAAGTCCAAATCATCCAGGGTGCCTTCATTTCCTCCAAAACACAGCAAACTAGAAGCAACATTTGGGTGGAGCCACTTTGGGGAATCCCATGGACGGAGTAGCCTGGTAGGCTGCAGTCCATGGGGTTGCTAGGAGTCAGACACGACTGAGCAACTTCACTTTCATGCATTGGAGAAGGAAATGGCAACCCACTCCAGTGTTCTTGCCTGGAGAATCCTAGGGACGGGGGAGCTTGGTGGGCTGCCGTCTATGGGGTCACACAGAGTCGGACACGACTGAAGCAACTTAGCAGTAGCAGCAACTTTGGGGAAAGAAGCAGACAAATCGGAGAGGTAAGAGGCAGAGACAGCGAAGGAGACGTGTCAGAGACTAGGATCCCACCACACAGAAGCGGCTGCACTCTGGGAGCTGCCCCTCGAACCCAAGGGACTACATCCTGAATTCAGGTGTGAACAGGGTCACCCCGTGCACAAAGCAAGCTGCCAGTTCAGAAACCGATCAGCTGGTAAACAGCAATGCTCTGTAACTCTGGCTATTAACCATAGCTTAAAGAGAAATCAAATCTCATTTATCAGGGATTGCAGGGGTCTTCCTAGACTATTTCAAGGAAACAGGCTGGAATTCTCCCGTGCTGGCTTCCTTGGAGGCAATGCCATTTCCAAGCTTATTCGTGCTCAGTCATGTCCGACTGACTCTTTGCGACCCCGTGGAGTATAGACCGCCAGGTTCCTCTGTCCATGGGATTTCACAGGCAACAATACTGGAGTGGGTTGCCATTTCCTTCTCCATCCAGGCTTATTAAACAGCCATTTAAAGGGACACAGCAGGTTCAAGAATGCCACTTCCCCCACCCTCCCCCAGACAGACAGCGGCAGGCCTGACTCCCAAACAACCACAGGGACGGCATGAACTTCGCCTGCGATCCACATATGACACAAGGCCGTCTTTGCTTTGGTCCAGAGAAAAGGAAGTTAGATCATAGTTAGAGGGAGGAAGTTAGATCATAGTTGGAGGGGGTGGTCTGTGCAGAATCTCAGTGATGAGGTCAGGTTCACATTGAACAAAAGCAAGAGGTTCCCCCAATCGCCAGAGCATTTAGGGCCATTTTCTGCCCACCGCCCCCCTCACCCCCCGACCACATATCAATTGTTCAGACTGTGGCCACAACCCCACAGACTCTCGGAGGCCTCATTTGCAGAGACACCAGGGCACCAGCTTGAGCGTAGGAAAGCTGAGGCTTTCATAAGCTGTCAGTCATTTCTCTGTGCTACATTTTTAAGCATCAACATTCAAAAGAGTCAGATGACATCTGCTTACTTGATTATCAATATATGTGTTCAGGAGCTGAGAACCGTAATCGCCTAACAGGTGACATGACAAGTCAACCGGCTGCTAGGTGAGGACAGAATGGGGTCTCCACCTTCCAGCTCCAAGGATCCCACAGCCACAGGCTACCTGGCTTCCTTCCCTTGGAAGTGGAGTTCTCCGACTCAAATGGTTTTCTCAGAAGAAGTCCCCCACAATGGCAGGCACACAGTGGCCGAAATATCCTCAGCAGATGCTGGGTTGCAGGACCATATCCTTGTCCTGTAATTTTCCCAATTGGAAACCAAGCTTGCGTTGTTAGAATGTTGCTGTTTGAATCCTTTCAAAATTAGAGTACATGTCTCCACATTCCCAAGCCACAGAAAGAGTGCAGCACTGAGGGGCTTGGAAAAGGCAACGGTCATCCTCCAGGCCTGGGAGACACAAGACACCCAGCAAGAAAGCCCCCCGAGCTCCCTGCCATTGTCATTCACTCCCTGTTCACCTCCTTTTCCATCACTGCTGATTACAGATAGGTCCTGTCTGCATAATGTCTTCCCACTTTATAATCAGACAACTGCCACTTACTCTGATAACCTGTGACACCAAGTGTGATTCTGCCTGTGGAATACTCGGTCTGCACGGATCTCTTTTGGGGGCAGGCACATTACCATCCACTTTGAGGCAGAGAGTGGCCCAGAGCAACATACTAAGAAGGTGTGGGCTGCTCCAGCAGGTGCCGCCCAGCTCCCCCCAAGGTGAGAGGCCCCACTCAACCCCCTGTCCCCCATGCTGTCCTGGAGAATGCTGCACACGGGACCCCAAACCCCCATGCTTCCCACCTAGTCATCTACTCTATGGGCTCTGTGTTCAGAACAGGAATTATTCTTTCTGAACTTTATCATCTGTATGGTTGTCCATGATTTAGAAGCTCCCCCTCCTACAGAGTCACATGTAAATGGATTCATACAGAAGTTCTGAAAGCATCTTAGTCTAAAGACAGACAGACCAAAGGACCCACCCCAGTCACATGAGGGAAGCTGGCGCTGCAGCTGAGAACTTGACGCCCATGTGGGTCAGAGTGAAGAGACCACGTGGAGCTGGGGAAGCGGGGCTTGCAGGACTCACAGGCTCGGGTTCCAGCCCAGATCCCACCATCTTAAACCACCACGAACATGGAACATAAATTCATCAGGGCCAGGGCAACATGCTCAACCTGACCACAACCTGGAGCCGCACAGAATTTCTGAAACACCTTGGCCTGGGCTCAGCCCCCAGGCCTGATGCCACTGGTCAAAGCAGTGGGAATGTCAATGGGCTCCCAAGTGATACTTCTATTGAACACAGTTGAGAAGTCAGTCCTCTGAGGCATGGATTCCCCACTGTGACGGAATGACAATGTGTACTACCATAAAATGATCGTCCTACGGGGAACACACATGTGGACAAGCTGCATGAGAAAATGCCGGGGGTGGCGGAGGATATACACATACAATGATCTGCATCAAAAAAGAAAAGGGAAGCATTTCAAAACCAAGCAAGATTGCTCCCTAGAACGGTTTTCTGTCTTAATCACTTGCCCACAGTGATTAAACAGGGCTTTCAGTTCTGACCCAACATCAACCAATAGGGCAATTTTATATAGAAAAATTTCCCCCCATCTAAGTTCCTAGCAGGAAGAAGATAAGCCTGCAGACACTGCCCTGTGAGCCAGGCTCTGATGCTTTCTCATCCACACCGTCTGCCAAGCCATGCCGGGCATTCAGAGGTGACCGTGGAGGGAAAGATGAGGCAGGCCTTACGGGAGTCTGCAGCCTGGTCACAGGAACGCCGTTGCTCCCAGTGATCAGTGCGTGACGAGGTGGAGGCCAAAACCCTGGAAGGGAACCAGAATGGGGAGATGCATGATACCCCCAAAGAGAGGTGCCTTTACAGTAGAGGGTGTTATTTGACCCAAATCCTGAAGGCAGAGAGCAAACCTGCCAGAGACAGAGGACTATGTGAAAAGCCATGGTGTATTCACTCTAGTAGCTGAGTAGAGGGTGAAGAGGACGGTCCAGGCAGAGGGTGAAGGACTCTGCCTCCCCTGCCGAAGCATCTGATTCCCATTCCCACATCACAGGTAAGAAAACTGGAGCCCAGAGAACGGAAGTGACAAGTTCAAGGCCACACAGCACTGGAGAGTTAGATCTGGACACAAGTGGGTAATCACTTGAAATTTTTCAATTAAATATAAAAAGAGAAAAAACAAACAGGGCTATTCTCTCTTCTGACTGCTCTATTGGTTGAAATGAATGTCTGTGCCGGGACCGCTGAGCCATGAGAAGGGATCTGGCTCAGATGGGAACAGACTGTCAGGAATCTCTGGGCTGAAGGAAAAAGTGGAGAAAATTTTCTGCACAGACCCACGTGTGGGGGTGTCGGTGTGTCTATCTGCAGCAACGTGGCCGCGTATGGATCTGTGCATGCCTATATATAGGAGACATATGCCACAATCTTCAATCAGCATCTACGAGCCAAAGGCATGGGCAGGATTCCTGACGGGGCCGCTCGTCCAGGCTCTGCAGGGCTCCCCACTGGGCGAGGGGCTATTCAGACCCTAAGTTCAGCTCTCAGGAGCCCCCATCTGACACACGAGTCCAACGGAACCTACAACATGGTGCTTCTAGACCATTCTCTGGGGAATTTGGAAAAACAAGTGGCATTAATATGTATGCCTCTAATTTCATCAAAATGTTAGTTTGTGAGAGCTATTCTGCATACAAGAAACCCTTTGCTTAAGAAAAAGGGGGGAGAGGATTAAAAAAAGAAAATAAGAAAGAACTCTCTGTCAGCTGCTATCTCTAACCCCCTCCCCCAAATAAAATAAGCTATTGCCAATTCTGTGAGGCACATGTTAGAGTTTAAATCAGAATCAACCATCTTTAGAAGATTATGAAACGAAGTGTTTTTGTCCTCCATAAAATTCCCTGAATGGGTAAGTGTGAGAGGAAGCTAGGGATTGAAGGTCTTCCATGAAGATGGACAAGTAGAGGTGAAAGGCCCGGGGGCTTGTCCCTGTCCAGTGAGCACTAACCTTCCCCTGCGACCTTCATGAACAGCCGCCCACTGGCGCCCCAGCTTCAGCTCCTCTGTCTCAGTGGTCCATCATCCTCTGTCTACCCCACATTCCTCTTCAGCCCAGCTCATTCCTCTCCTTGCCACCAAAGTACAGCACACCTGGATCAGGACCCTGGTTTGGTCCATCCAGCGCCAGAGCGGTGGGGCCCTTCAGTGACACTGTTACAGACCACAAGGAGGGAGGCCCAAGTGGCCTGGCCTTGTCTGTCTACAGGCCCCTGACCCCTGCTTGGGCAGGAGACCCTTATCTTCCGGGTCAAACCTAAGAGAATGGAGATTTGCTGGTGGAGCTTTGGGAGCCGTGTCCCACAAGGGGATTCAGGCCTTCTCTCTGGCCAGCTGTGCAGCCTTGAACACATGTCCTCAACTCTCCAGGTTTCAGCCTTCTCATCTGTAAAATGGTAACAATAACTGCTGGGATCGCACTCGTCAAGAGCACAGGTACTTGGACTTACCCTGCGATGGATGAAGGTAACGACTTTCTGAAAATCTGGAGGGAGTTTTTGACTCGTTTGGTATCTAAGATGGGAGGCGGGCATTCTTCCCTCCTCAGGGGACTGTGGGGAGGCCAAGATGACCACACGCACATAAAACTCTGAGCACAGCACCCAGCACTGAGCAAACACCGCCACTCAGCGTCCTTGCTCAGAATCTGAGAAGCAATGATGGGAGCTGAGTGTTTTCACAGGAGTAAGAAACACTACCCTGGTACCCAAGCTAGGAAATACTGAGTCTGGAAGGGGAGACAGAGATACAGACAGGGGTGTGAGGAAGAACCTTTCCAGAATGTCAAGAGAAGGAAAATATCAGATGATCCTGGAGGAAGGGCCAGGTGACACTCCCCAGTGTCCTTCCACCTGCCCCACGTGGTCTTCCTGCTTCCCGCAGCTCGTGCTGGCGCCACAGGGATGAATTAAGACATGGACCTCCTTATAGACAAGGAGATGAAGGAGGGAGACGCCAAAGGCTCCAGGGGATACAGCTGGGTCCCTGGCATGGAGCCAGCACCCACTGTTTAATGAGGGAAAGAATGGACTCAAGAATGAATAAACACCCTAAAATAACAAATACAAAGCACTTGCCTAGGCAACAATTTTGAGAAAAACTGCTGATATGAAAGTCCATTAACCTTTTGAGCATAATTAACCTTTATTTTAGTGCACATAAATGATTATTTGATACTCAGCACTAGGCACATGAAGACAGGGAAAGCAGGCAGCGTTTCTGAATGCACACAGAATATTCTAGTTCCCAGAAAGTTTTCATGTTTCTCAGACTGGGGAGTGCTTTATTCCATTTCTGTTTCAGCTGTCCTTTTCAGTAAGTGTAAGCTTTTTTAATAGATAAAGTTTGATTTAAAAAGAGGGACCCCTAATAATTAAGTTCTTAGAAAGTGTAATAAAGATCCTAAAAATTCTGTGAAAACAGATTAAATGATACATACAAAAGGATTACTTGTCTGTCTCTCTAGTGTGCTTTTCCCAGTCAAGATTCCGTCCTCCAGCTTACCGCTGTCAATAGCACCTGCAAATTGATTTATCCCTCGATGAAGTTAAAGCTTTTCTGAAAATTTGGAAACAGTTTTCAAAACCTTGCTGTTGGTAAGCATCTGAGAAGCTGTTCTTTCCCCACTAGTTTTCATCTCAGAATTTTCACATCTGCAGGACAGTCAAGCACCTCTGCAGAACAAGACAGCAAAGAGAGGAGGGGCAGGTGTCTACAGGCTGCAGTTTCCCATCCATCCCAGCAGTGATACGGTCTGTCCCCAACAGGAAGGGCAGGCAGGGTCACAAGCTGGGCCAGAAAAACAGCTTCTAGCGTCTCTGATTAGGGCTTCCTAAGAGAAGCATGGGGCCTCCCAGATGGTGCTACTGGTAAAGAACCCACCTGCCAATGCAGGAGATGTAAGAGATGCAGGTTGGATCCCTGGGTTGGGAAGATCCCCTGGAGAAGGGCACGGCAACCCACTCCAGTATTCTTGCCTGGAGAATCCCATGGACAGAGGAGCCTGGTGGGCTACAGTCCATGGGGTCGCAGAGAGTCTAACACAACTGAAGCAACTTAGCACACATGCAAGAGAAGCACTATCATTTTGTCCTGAGTATTGAAAATTCCCAAATTAGACACAGCTATATTCAAACGTGAATATATACCCTTCCTCCTCGACACCTCCCCAAAACTCCAGATATAAAATACACAGAGAGGAAAGTTCCAGTTGATAGATGTTCTAGATATAGATGCAAGTAGTTATTTCTGCTCAGATAAGAGAATGATGGCTGGGTGATCGTCTCTGGTCTGTCTACTAAAACAAGTCTTTTTAACTCAGGATGAGTGTGGTTAATGGCACACACACGGGCAAACTGGGCATTTGCAGCTGCATTTGCTTCTGACTTGGAAGCAGAGGTGTTGGAGGCAACAGCAGAGGAAGAGGCCCGGTGTGCTGAGGCTCGGCTCAAGGGGCATGGAACACTCACCTGTCTCAGGTTCTTCACACCCACCCACCCCTCCTCACCCACCTTCTCCCCCATGAATCAGTAAGTCCAGGTTTTCACGGAGTCCTCAGACACCAGCGTGTCTATTTTCAGACCATCATTGTGTTCACCACTGCCAGAAATAAGTCTCAGCAAACTCTAATGGTGGCAATTTTGTGACGCATAAAATTGATTTATGCTTACAATCAAACTGTATTTCCCTTGATAATTTATGCTCAACAATTTAACATAATTATTTGTGCCACAATTTCAACATTTCTGCCGTCCTGACTGTCAACTCTGGAATACAAACACACACACAGACACAGACACATACACAATATACAAAACAAAAAAACACAGTATCCTTCAGAGGCAGGATTTTAAAAAAAATCAATGTCATAGCAGCCTCTTTTGTATTTTGTTGTGACAAGACTGAATTTAAACAGCCTAGGAAGTCAAAACAGCAGGAGAAATATCAATACATATTAACTTAATCAAGCAGCTCTGCTCCACCACCCCCGTCTACATTCGAATTATGCTTCCACAGTGAGTCCCATGGTGCTATTGGCATCTTGTAACTTCTGCACAAATATTTGCAGTCTTCGATGGTCATGGTCACCCAGGATGAAGGGTGGCTACAGGCTTCTGACATTCTCTTTGCATCCGTATGAGATTCTGTCACAGCCACTTTAGGAGAATCACTCCCCAGCGAGGCTTGGCCTCACGTGTTTGAATTCACAATCTTAAAAGGCCTTTCATCCAGGACAGGCTTTTCCTCACATCCCCCAACGGCCTCCCAGCAGAAACTTCATTGTCCACTGTTCTGCATAAACTTCTTTGAAAACTCAATAAAAGACACGTTAACCCAAATGAACGCCTCCTGCACGGCCCCGTCAAACCCCAGGTGTGCACACAGGACTCTGAAGTCAGTGTCTGATTAAGGCACCGGGAGTCAGATCGGAGACACAGGCATAGCAAGTAGAGACCAAATACACTTGACCTTTTAAATGAACACTCGCTGCTTTCCGTTCACGCCGGTATGTTCCATTCTTTCTCCCCGAAAAGGTAATTGGAAGAGACACTCCAATGGTCTCATTAAGCACATCCAGTGTTCACTTTATCATACAGGAAGATGTTCGTGCTGATGCATGACCAGCTGGGCTGCTTCCAGAGGAATGAGGAGTGAGTGGCCAGCCCTCCCCGCCCTCTCACCGCTGCCCCTGGAGACCCACATGCAACAGCCCCAAGGAGCCTCCTCGGGTCATTCAAACAAGCAGAGCTCAGGATCCCCCTTGCGCACACTTGGACAGAGACTTACAACCAGGCTGCATCATCATCCGCAGGGCCAAGGGCAAAGTGAAAATGATGGTGACGAGGGCACAGACTCAGGCCTGGGAGCCAGCCTGCTGCTTGGCCCCCGGAAACGGCCAGCGGTGACAGGACTCTGCTCAGAGCGGGCAAGGCCCAGCAGGTGACTGGCTGTCTGTAGGGAGTCCTCAGTGACCAGCCTACCCTGCAAAGCTTTCCCCACTGACCCAGCAAACAGTCCAGCTCACTGCTGCCTCCTTCTCCACTAAACAATGTCCAAGGCAAGACCACCTTTGAGAAGGAGATAAATTCAATTAAGTCCCTACCTGCCCAGGCTCCCTAAAACTCTGTATTTTCAGAGGAAGATAATTTGAGTGTCACCCTGATGCTCGGATTTTTGGGAAGACACAGGAATCAATACCCCTCTCTCTCCATGTCTTCTCACTGCAGTTACTTCCCAGGAAAAAGAAATGCACACACATTCATTTCTAAAACTATGAGAATATCCAAACTTAAGAAATTCTTCATATAAATACAAATATTAAAACCACCAGGACGTGGCACAAAAAGAGAATTTACTTACACTTCTAGAAACCCCAGGACTCACTTGAACCAATCCTGTAATAGTGGGTTTTGTATTGTCTGCTAAAATCAGACATGAGAGACCTTTCTTTCCAATGATTTAAAGGCGCCATGCCACGGGGTGGTGGAAACTGCCATCTTTGTGAGAAGTCCAGCTTCAGCATGTCCAAGGACTATGTGTAACAGAAGCCTGGTCTGAAGGATCTGATGACAATTAGAGTAGAAATACTACCTTCTGTTTATTGATTCTATTAACAAAACTCCACACAAATCAAAGTTCCAAAATATTTCTATGTAATTGTGATGGATGTTCAGATATATATATTTAGATATATACATATATAGTCCTTCAATAATTATTTGTTGAGTTCTCACTGACCTTGCAGCTTTCCATTTCATTCTGGAATATGGGTATATAGGATATAGAAAAATAAATATTATGCAAATGTACACATTTCCAGTAGTCATATATGGATATGAGAGTTGGACCATAAAGAAGACTGAGTGTTGAAGAACTGATGCTTTCGAACTGTGTTGCTGAATAAGAATCTTGAGAGTCCCTTGGACAGCAAGATCAAACCAGTCAATTTGAAAGGAAATCAACTCTGAATAATGGAAAGACCGAAGCTGAAACTCTAATACTTAGGCCACCTGATGCGAAGAACTGACTCATTGGAAAGGATCCTGATGCTGGGAAAGACTGAGGGCAGGAGGAGAAGGAGGCAAAAGAGGATGAGCTGGCTGGATAGTATCACTGACTCAATGGACATGAGTTTGAGCAAACTTGGGGAGATGGTGAAGGACAGGGAAGCCTGGTGTGTTACAGTTCATGGGGTCGCAAAGAGTCAGACATGACTTAGTGCCTGAACAACACGTGACATATGTACAATCTAATAAAGGAATGAATATGCAGATAAATAACTACAATATGGGATTTAAAGAAAAACAGAAATAAATGTCATAAGTGGACCATAGATTTAGATTTAATGTTGCCAGAGTCCAGACAGGGGAGCTAATACTTCCCTATGAGGAGATCTTCAGAGATTTCCCATGGAAGAACTATCATTTAGTTATTCCTGGATGTATAGATAAGAATATGGAGCAGGTGTGGAGGTAGGGCCTTCCAGCAAAGGGAAACAGTATGACCTGGACCATCACCACCAGATCCCCCCAGGGACCACCCAGGAAGTGGCCATCTGGTCTACCCCTTCCCTTCTCTGTTGTTTTTCACAGAACTGATGCTCAAATCCCCTCCTTCCTCTCTCCAGCTCTCAGTAGTCTGGCTCCTGCTCCCACCTTCAACTGAACATGTTCTCAGAAAATGCCACTAGGAACTCTTAAATGTCAAGCATGATGGGCATTTTGCAATCCGAATCTCACTGGATCTCTCTGCTATGTGTGATGCAATTAATCACTTCTTCCTTCCCAAGGCTTCCATGGTCCCACATCATCTGGCTCCCCCAGTCCCTTGGACGGTTCCTCCTCTGGCCCCTTCGTGGGCCCGTCTTCCTCCATCTGCTCTGTGAAGGCTGCCATTCCCCAGGGTTCTGTCCTCCACCCACTGCTTTTCTCACTCCACATGCTCCCTGGGTAGCCGCAGCCATTCTCACGATTGTAATTACCATCTATATGCCAGTGGCTCCTAAATCTATATTTCCAGGCTTGGCCTCATCCCCTGAGCCTCAGACTCATATATCAAAGCTCCACTTCAGATCCCACTGGCAACTAAAAGTCAACATGTTGGAAATGAAAATCATTAGTTTTTTCCCTAAGACGTCACCCCCTCTTATATTTTCTGCCTCAGTTGGAGTTCACCAATTTTACTTACTATATAACTCTCAAATGTGTCCCCTCCTTCCTGTCTTCCTGCCAAGTCCTGGCTCAGCGCCTTCTCAGCCTTGGCCTCAAAGTTGTCCTGTGTCCTCAATCTCACCTCTGAACATCTGCCAGAAAGAACTTAGCTTCATCTCTCTCTCTCTCACACACACACACACACACACACGTCTTAGAATGTCTGCCAGCTACACATTTCCTGGGAATAAGATCCAATTTCCTTAATGTGAAATACAAGGCCCCTTCATGATCTTTCCATCACAGAAGAGAGAAGTTCTGAAACTGCCACTTGACAGCCAGTGAGGAACACGTGAAGGATTTCTGGGCAGCACCAATAGCCCAAAGAAATGGAAAGACCATGACTTTATAGAGTGTTCACTTGGCAAGATGCCTCGGCAGTAGCCAAAGGGGTCAGTATAGACGCAGAGAAGGCAGACGGCAGGAGGACCCAGGATTCCTGTGGTGGGGTAACAAAGGGTGTGGGCTGCCATCCAGAGCGGTACTGGAATGTAAGCAATGGTCCACGGGGGTCCAGGCTTGATGCAGGGAGTGAAAGGGAAGAGGCAAACAGGCTGTCAGAAGAAAACAGTGGAAATAAAAGATGGGCAGTTCCAATGAGACTTAAGAGGAATGAAGATCACAGCAAAGGGAGGCTATACTCGGGTAGGGGTGTCACCTTTCCCCAGGTAAGATGGAGACAGAGCTGCTCCAGGTAAATGCATGATTCTAGCCACAGTTGGCTTCGATGCATAGATATGTGACACAGTGGTGAAGGGCACCAGAGTCTGAGGAAGCCATGAGCCCTGAGTTTGATGACATAGAGCATTTATCACTGTATTCATCCCACGGGGTTTTTAACTGTCTCTCTATGCATCTGTCCCTATCAGACAAAGAGCTAACAGAGGTCAAAGACTGCATACATTCAAGTCACATCCCCAGCACCTAGCCCCATGCCTGAGACAGAGTGACAGCTTGGCAAAGCCATTCCTCCAGTGACAAAGGCCCGGAAGTGGGGGATGCTAGGGCGTACGCAAGGAGAAGCGGAATCCGGCTGGTTCAGAGGCATGAGAAAAAAAGAGTGAGAAGGACACTGGGTTAACACCCTGAAAATAAGGGCACCCTGGAACAGGAGGCTGCTGCAAGGTCGTGATTTATGAGAAATGAACATTTGGTCTTCATCCCATTTCTTCCATAAAGCTCCTAAAACCCTTGGAATTAGTGTTTTCTTTTGTTAATGTGGAGGCTTTTGGAAAGCATCAAAGGAGGGGGCTGGTTGCCAGGGGGACCAAACCCAAACAGAGGGCTGGAACTTCCACCCCCTTCCTCACCCTCCACACCCTATCTCACTCCACCACGACCTCTCCACCCTGATTCCTGGAGAGGGGAGAGTGAATAGAGGTCAAATCACTCATGCCCATGTCTTGAGCCTCCGTAAGCCCCGAAAGGACAGGTTTGGAGAGCTCCAAGCCTGGGGGAACAGAAGGCTTCCCTGTGCCCTGAGATGGGCCAGATTCCCCAGGGCCAGATGTATCTCTTCATCTGGCTGCTGACTCCGACCCTTCAAATCCTCTCCAGTAAATCCCTGACCCAGTGAGTAAGCTGGTTCCCCGAGTTCACTGAGCTGCTCCAGCAGGTTCATGGAACGCAAGGAGGGGTTGTTGAGGACCTCTGATTTTAGCCACTCAGTCAGGAGACAGGTGGCACCTGGACCTGAGACTGGCATCTGATGTGGGGGTCATCTTGGGAGACTGGACGCTTACCCTTTGTATCTGACATGTCTCTGGGGAGATGGTATCAGAACAGAGGTGAATCGCAGGACACCCAGCGGGTGCTGTGGAGAAACAATCACCCCCGCGCTGGAACTGGCTGCAGAATCGTTAAAAGCCAAAGAAAGCAGACTTTATTTTGTAGTCAATTGGAAGTCACTGACAGTTTGGGGCCTGGAAGAAAGGAAAGCTTTTCAGGACGATTTCACAATGATGATTAATATTTATGACCCTAAAGCACTGCACAACGCTACCCTGAGCATCCCTGAAGAAGGACGATATCGGGCTCACCAGAGCGGTCCTGTCCCAGTAAGTCTACTGCTTCCCACTCTCATTCTCTGAAACTGGAATTCCATCTTCTCCATTCAAATGACATGACACGGCCAGTGGCTACTGAATACCTTCTACATATGCAGCCCTACACTAGACACCTTCGCAAATGCTATTCTACTTCAGTTCAAAACATCAATCTGATAAACCAGATCCTCAGATTTCTAAATGATATTAGACAATGAACAGCATATTTACATATCACAGGATCTCTCAGACTCAAAGATTCAAAGCCACATACAGGATTATGCAGTTTATTTTTGTTTGTTTTTTAATGAAATTGCTTCTATTCAAAGGCTTGGTGTATAAGTAGGAACAGAAATTCACCTTCTATAAATGCAGAAAATGAGACTCAGGTAGGTTTAGTAATAAATGACAGGCCACAGAGAAAGAAGATAAAGGAAGCCAGAGTTGGAAGTGTCTGAAACTCTGCGTGGTCTTCGGTCAGTGCTGTGATTTAGATGTAAACCTTACCAGCTCTGAAACGTGATCTCCGTACAACAGACGAGTGGAAAATCGGCCATTCAGCGAAACACAGTGGACAGGGAGCAGGCTGCTGGGTGAGCCCCGTCATTTATTACCACGCTGGTCCTGAATTTTCACACCTAATTAATCAAGCTTGCTCTGTAATCACTTTCCTACATGTGGCGTTGGTGGGTTTTACAGCTGCAGTTTTAATGAGCTACTGTTCCTTTTGACATTTGGAAATCTAATCTGGAAAAATGACTCAGTGACTTGTGAAGACCCTTCATTTTATATGTTTAGCCTTGTAACTGTCCAGGGTCCTCAGAGCAAACCAGGGGCAGCCACTCTCCCCATATAGCTGCAGTTCCCGCCAGCTCACGGTAGGCCAGTCCCTACGGCGTCCCAGAACAGCTGTGGCCAGCAGCCCAGACAGCTAATCAGAATTAATACTAGTGATTGCAAACACCTCAGCAATGAATGGGAATTTGCAACTTGACTTACGAGAAGCTGATATTTGAAAACCCAAAAGTTTGCATAAAACACTAGAAATTTTGGAGGCCATCCAATCTTAGGAAGCAGAAAGTTACCGGGGTGGATCAAGAAAATATATTCACTACGAATAGGAAACAATTATTGAGTTGTAGTGGAGAAGGAAATGGCAACCCACTCCAATATGCTTGCCTGGAAAATCCCCTGAACAAAGGAGCCTGGTCTGCTACAGTCCAGGGGGTCACAAAAGAGTCGGACATAACTTAGCAACTAAACAACAAACAACTGAGTTCTAGAAATGTGTCAGCTACTGAGAGAGAGAAACAGCATGAGAAGCAACATTTCCACTTACAAGGAACATTAATTAATATTCTATAACCTCTGTAATCCTCGTAATTACTTCTCTGAAATCGGGGTGTTTGCTGAGAAGAGGGATCCTAGAGGAAATACACATGTCAAAAGACATTATTCCCGCCTTCGTGGCACGTGTGCGCGAGGCCAAGTTGGCCTTCTTCTTTCCATCATACCCTCCCCCACCCCAGCGCTCCAGGCTCAGAGCCTTGGCAGTCATGGCACCATCAAGCTGCCCGCCCTGGAGGCTGATGATTCTCAAGCAAGGGGAGGCAGCCTGCAGCCAGGACAGCTGCCCACAAGTCCTGCAGCCACTTAACCCAGTATATTGAATGAGATTAATAAACAACTGGATTTTCCTTCTGAATCTCAAAGAATTCATAAAGTGCCCTTGTCATTGGCTCTCTGTGGCATGAGCTGATTTAGTATTTCCCAGACCACACCCTTTTCCCTCTTGCACCTTGAGTTGTTTGCCCATCCTGTTAATTGGTAACGATTAGCACAGGCTCCCCTTCTTGCTTTCTTCTGTGTGGTCTTCCTCAGTTCATCAACAAGTGAAAAATCCTCAGCTATGAAACCAAACAATCAATTTTGGTTGCTAGGAGGGAAGACATCCGTCTGGAAAAATTGAAGCTGAAGGGTCAGAATTTGCTAACACCATTTCAAGCTCAGAGCTCATAAGTATTCCATGGTGCAAGGGAACTTTGCAAATAGTCTGAAAACAAACTGGATCAAAGGACTGTCTCCGCAGCGGATGGTATTTCAAAATGGCACCACTGACACGCAAGGTTTCAAATAATACATAGAGCATCCCATGTTGTGTCTGAAAAGCTACACAAACACACACATACACACACACACAGAGTAAATGCCTGAACTGCCTCTGAAGGGAACACAGGAAATGCGTAGCAGCTCCTGCCTCCATGGAAGGGAACAAGATGCTGGGAGATGAGAGAGGGAGGAAGATGTGCTCTGCACACTACATATCCTTTGACCCATTTAAAATTGCGTTCCATGCTCATATATGACTTGCAAAACATAAAAGCCTCCTTTTAAAGGGCAGTTCTCACACCAACAGCTAAGTTCCGGAGCAGTTCTCACACCTATAGCTAAGCCCCTAGTTCTCAGTTCCAGGTCCAAGGCTGAGGAACGTGTTCCTTTGCAGAGAATGCCTGCCACCCCTCCTGTATCTTTCACATGGCTCTCAGTCTGGACCCTCCCCATTCCTAAGGCTCTCTGGTGGGGTCCTTCGGGGATCAACTGGTTAGTCCCTGGTTCTCAATGTCAGATGAAGAACTGGCTCAGGGTAAACACACACCTTTCCAGGGTCTCCCTGCTTTCTAGAGCTACAGTCAAAATCTTTTGATAGGAAACCACCTCGTGTGTTTCTGTTTTCTTACCCAAAAGGATACGGTCATACAGAGCTGATTTGAAAACACACCCTCCA
The DNA here is from genome assembly GCF_019923935.1 of Bubalus bubalis. Classification (NCBI taxonomy): domain Eukaryota; kingdom Metazoa; phylum Chordata; class Mammalia; order Artiodactyla; family Bovidae; genus Bubalus; species Bubalus bubalis. The sequence goes on along the minus strand of NC_059161.1, from coordinate 114,017,046 downwards.
GGCAAACCCTCCAAAGCCACTGGGAGTGGCCTGCCTCCCTCCTCACGGCCAAGGGCACCATGCTCCATGAAGCACCCTGCTATGGCCAGGAACTCCCTTCCCAACTCAATTAAGGGATCCAGAATGAAACATTTAGCTGGGTTGGGGCTTGCAATGCCAACCTGTCCTGGGAAAAGTTAGTCTCCAGTCAGAGAGCACGGAGACCTCAGAGCAGCTGTGCTTCCTGAGGCTGGTGTGCTACCACCCTAGACGCTGACCCACAACGACTGCCAGTTCCTCCAGCAGCTCAGAGATTGTACAGACTAACTTCACTGCAACCAAACCGTGAAGCTGCAAACTCAAAATCTGTCAGCATCATCCCGGAGGAGAAAAATGCAGCCTTGTCCCTTGGGCACCCAAGCTTCAGGCAAGGGGAGAGCGAGCTGCCCACTTGAGACCCCTGCGCCGGCCTCCATGGGAGGCTCAGCTTCCTGGACCACAGGCTGCCCACCATGGGAGGCTCAGCTTCCTGGACCACAGGCTGCCCGCCATGGGAGGCTCAGCTTCCTGGACCACAGGCTGCCCCCCATGGAAGGCTTGGCTTCCTGGACCACAGGCAGGGTGGGGAAACCAGCCAGCCAGCGCAGACCCTGGCCATGCCTTCGTCTTCTCTAGTCTGGGCGGCTGCAGAGGCCGCCTCACAAGTCCTTGTCTCTCGTCCCTCCACTCTAAGTATATCACTCTCCAGACTTGAAAATCTCATTAATGGTTGGTGATCTCCAAGCTGAATTTCGAAGTCCTTCTCATGGCATCATGTGTCTTCCGTGATCTCCCTGCTCACACCAGCCACGCGGACCTCAGGCCTTTCCACCTGCCCCCAGCACAGTCCTGTCACGCCTCCCACCACCCTAGCACCCGCTAGACCCCTGCTTCATCCCCTAGAACCATGTATGCAAGTAATTCCAGTTCACCTTTCAGGACTGGAGAAAGACAAATACTGTGAATTCTAATACAAATGAACATATATACAAAACTGAAACAGATACACAGACAAAACACACTTGTCCAAGGGGAAAGGGGAGAGGGATAAACTAGGAGTTTGGGATTAACATATACATACTACTATGTATGAAATAGATAAACAAGGGCCTACTGTATACACAGGGAACTATACTCGATATTCTGTAATAACCTACGAGGGAAAAGAATCTGGAAAAGACTATATATAACTGAATCGTTGTGTGGTACACCTGAAACTAACACAACATCACAAATCAACTATATTTCAATTAAAAAAAAAGATTTACATCAAAAATCATCTCCCTCAGGAAGTCTTTTGTGATTTCAGTGCCCATCTGTGCTTGCTACCTTATGTCAGAATGTCTGTCTGTGTCTGTTTCTGTATAGACTATGCATTCTTTGATGGTACCGCCTTATTCAATCCAGGATTCCAAGAACCCAGCATGGTACCTGTGAAGTAACTGCTGCTAAGTAAATATCTGCTGACACTGAATGTGATGGCTAACAGTTCTGGAGTCAGGCTGATTCGGGTACAAATGTCACCTCCGTGCCCAGAGGGCTGTCTCACTCGCCTGTCCAGACGATTAGTAAAATGAAGCATGTTGGGCTCTTTGCACAGAGCCAGCGGTAACAGCTTGACGGCTGCCGGCTGTCAAGAAGGTAGGAGGGCCCCCCGGTAGGAGGGTCGGGAAGTAAGAAGAGGCAGAGGGTTCCCGAGAAAGAGAGAGGGATGGACAGAAAGAGACACAGTGGGGGAGGAGGGGGGCTAAGGCTGCAGGATTCTTCCTGACCGGGCGCAAGGGGAGGTCAGACTCGGGCCCCGCATACACCAAGCCTTTCACGACAGGAATGACAAGTGCTCTGGTCCAGCCCTTAAACAACCTTGACTGGCTGCACATTTGAGCAAATGACTCTCCAGGGAAGCCTGACCAAGTATGCTTGGCTTATTTCCAAAACCCTTCCACCAAGGGGCTCTCCTGTTATTGCTAATGCAATCGGCTCCTCCTTTCCTTTCCTCTCACCAGAATTTGCTCTGGAGATTTTCAAGAACGTAATGCACTTACTGTTTACACTAGGCTATCATGAGACTATGTTTTGTCACTAATCATTTCCAGAAATATTCTAATAAGAACATAATATCTCACTTATTGTCTGTGTTATGGATGACAGCCCACTTCCTACTGAACTTTTTCTATTTTTCACTCTTTCCACTTGACAAGGTGACAAGCAGCCTTGTTCATAAATTCTGCACACATCTTATTTTCCTGCAATGCATCCTCCGAAGCAGAATCCGCAGCGTGGAATGTTAGAACTTCTAATCTCCATCTCTGTTCACACCCTGAAGTGAGCCCTGGCTCTGCACACAGAATGCCAGCACTCAGGAAAGGTCCAGATACAAGTGCAGAAGGCTCCACGCCACCAGCTCAACCCCGAGCACCTTCCTTAACTCCTAGGCTATTTAGTTTCCTTCTCCACAAATGGGAGTACTAATATACTAATACACATCACACTGAGGTTTGGGGAAAATTAAAATATACAAGCAAAATACACAAGATCACTATCACTGTAACAGATGCAAAGAAAACCCTGACAAAACGTGACACCCATTCTTGACCTTAAGAAAGAAAAATCTATTATAAAATTAGGAATAAGAGGAAATGTCTTTACCCGTAGCTCAGTAAGAAATATTTGCCAGAAAATGCAAGGCAGTCTAATACCGAATGTTGATATGTCAGAAGACTTCTTGTTAAGGAAACTCATTTTCAATATTTCCAAACAGCATTGTAATGGGGGCTCTACATTTCTAATAAGAAAAACACTAAAAAGAAGAAAACTGTTCTCATTTATTAAATACACAATTATCTGCCTAAAAAAGCGCACAAGAATAACTTTTAAAACTATTAGAATCAACTGACATCAGTTCACTAAGATGCTAAGATCAACATTGAAAGTATCTGAAGCAATATCAAATTAGAAAACTGTAATAGGAACATTCATATTAAGAAAAATTATGACTAAGCTTTATATGAAGTGTGTCTGACCTGACTGAACCAAACTCTATGGCTTTACTGATAAAAACAGAGAACTGGGCTCATGGAGAGTAAATCAGTGCATCAACTTAATAAATTCAGCTGTCTCATGGGTCCTTGTAAACTTTCAATGAAATGAATAAGCTGATAAAAAAATTAATCTGCATAGTAAAAGTCTAAAAAAAAAAGCTGACAAAAGGTTGAAATGAAAAACAATGAACGGAGATTTGTCTGAGGGGCCATACAGACATTTTATAGATTGATCATAACTAAAATAGTATAGAACTGCCACAAAAATACCCAAATAAATCATGGAGCCCACATCTACTGGGGCAGTTAGTATTCAATAAAAGTTACATATCAAGTTAGTGAGGAAGACATAGATTCTTCAACAGTGTTAAAACCATTGACTATTGATGTGAAGGTACTTGTCATATCTCTGATTAAAAACATACAGAAAAGATAACCTCCAACAGATAAAAAGGTACCTCTAGCAAGCACATCGTATGAACGTTGAAAATGATTCTGAGGTATGTTTCTACCCCATGTTTGTACCCATGCAATAAGACCCCCTCCTCCCCATGAGCGCCAGATACTCAAAATTAAGTTAATCAAATTCCCTGGGGACGGCCTTTCATCATCACTGATCTACGCACGTTTGCTTCCCATTTTTCCCCCAAGTATACCCCCTGGTCATCCCTCCCATCACCTTCTCCTCCCAGGGGCCCACTGTGATGAACTTCCACACGGCGTTTACACGAACGGCACAAATGTGCACAATGTGAGCTAAGGAACCCGTCTGCCTCCCCTGCTGCCTCCACGCTCCCCAATGCGGGTCACGTGACCCTTCCACTCCCCCGGGCGGTGACACTGCAGGGCTGCTCAGCCACCACTAGGAGGCTGTAGTGAACCCTGTAGGACTTGGCACCTGTGCAGACTCAGGCATGCTTTTCTCCAGGGCCTTCACCAAGAAGGACCACTGGGTCCCAGACAACTGCCAGGATGGCCGCAGCAGACTAGGAGACTAGACTAGTCCTAATGAAAATGCAAGAGTCTGTCAGTTCCGCCACAGCCTTGACATGAGTTAGTATTACTTAACTTTTACATTTTTGCCAATCTAATAGGTACACCTTTGTAGCTAATTGTTTTTACTTGCGTTTCTCCAACTCCTCAGAAGATTGAGAAACTTTTTACTGAGATTGATAGTGTTTTTTTCCCCTTCTGTGAATTGCTATCCACAGCCTTTGCTCAATTTTCTAGTGAAAGTGAAAATGTTGGTCACTCAGTTGTGTCTGATTCTTTGTGACTCCATGGACTGTAGCCCACCAGGCTTCTCTGTCCATGAACTTCTCCAGGCAAGAATACTGGAGTGGGTTGCCATTCTCTTCTCCAGGAGATCTTCCTGATCCAGGGATCGAACCTAGGTCTCCTGCATTACAGGCAGATTCTTTACTATCTGAGCCACCATTTTTCTATTACCTTCCCCAGTATTTTTTCTGGTTGACTTGTGGGTACTATATAAAACTCTCTTGTCAATCTTTTCTTTTGTAAATATCCTCTATCAATATTTCATCCATCTTTTATAGTTTCCCTCATTGAGCAGAAATCCTTAACTTTTATGATCAAAACTCTAGTTTCTCATACTAGATACAAAAAGAAGTGGCCAAAGAGGAAAGATGATCAATTTAGCTGCAAACAAATGCCTCTGCAACCAAAGACAATACTAAGTTGTAGACAGGAATATAAGTACATCCAATAAACAGGTGAAAAGATACAAATTGTACTCACATGACTGGCAAAAAAAGGGCCAAGTTATAGGGAAATATGGGTTCTTGTACATTCAGTTCAGTTCAGTTGCTCAGTAGAGTCCAACTCTTTGCGACCCCATGAATCACAGCACGCCAGGCCTCCCTGTCCATCACCAACTCCTGGAGTTCACCCAGACTCATGTCCATCGAGTCCGTGATGCCATCCAGCCATCTCATCCTCTGTCATCCCCTTCTCCTCCTACCCCCAGTCCCTCCCAGCATCAGAGTCTTTTCCAATGAGTCAACTCTTTGCATGAGGTGGCCAAAGTACTGGAGTTTCAGCTTTAGTATCATTCCTTCCAAAGAAATCCCAGGGCTGATCTCCTTGAGAATGGACTGGTTGGATCTCCTTGCAGTCCAAGGGACTCTCAAGAGTCTTCTCCAACACCACAGTTCAAAAGCATCAATTCTTCGGTGCTCAGCCTTCTTCACTGCTAGTTTATTCTTTCTGGAGGGCAATTAGATGATATCTGTTACCATTTAATGTGGAAACAACTGTCCACACAGACATCCCACACATGTGTGTTAATGGATATTGTATCATTGTTTATAACAGGAAAAATAAGAAACAATTAAAATGATCATTAACAAAGAGAAAAGTAAACAATCTACAATACAAGCAAACTATGGGCTCATCTGCATGAGTTACAACAAAATGGGTATTTTCCTTACATGGACATGGAATTGTCTTCATGATATATTATTGTAAAGTAACAGCACAGTGAGGGACAGGGAGGTCTGGAGCGCTGCAGTCCATGGGGTCACAAAGAGCTGGACACAACTGAGCGACTGAACATCAACAGAAAACAAGTTATAGACCAAACACATGTTACCACATGAGTGAGCAAATGAAAAGAAAAGCCCACCCACACAACCACCTGGACAGATCCTATATGAACATACAAGGAAAGTTTTGGAAGAATTCACAGCAAAGTCAAAAAAGTTGCTTTGCTGAGAATGGTGGACCAGAGAAGGGAACCAACAGAAACTTTCACTTTTTCTGTTTGATTTTTTTTTTTAACAAAAGGAGTATTTTCATGTTCTTCTTTGGTGAATAAAATAAATTTTTAAGTAATTTTTAACAAAAATTAAATGAGATGATTATGTGTAAGCCCTTTGTGAGCTGCAAAATACCATACAATAGCTAGGCATAATTAAGGGAAGATATAACAGAGAAAAAGATTTAATCAAGTTATAAGTACCTTCTGACATTAAGACTCAATTATTACAATTGCCACCTAATTTATTTCTGGGTTCTGCAGCTTTGGTCAGAGTAGAAAGTTCGAGAACGGTGCTATTCAGCTTGAATTCTAAGATCCAGAGCTTCTCGGTTACCCTAGTCAGGGGTCAAGAAAATAGAGACACATGCCAAATTCAAGTCACCAACTGTTTTTGTATAACCCGCAGGTTCAGAATGGCTTTTACCTTTTTAAATGGTTAAATCAAAATTAAAAGCAGAAAAAACTTTGTGACAAGTGCAAAGCATATAAAATTCCAATTTTAGTGTCCATAAATAAAGTTTAATTGGAACTCAGCCATATCGACCCATTTATGGAACATCTCCAGTTGCTTTAGTGAGACAACAGCAAAGTGGGGTAGTTACAACACCGCACAGCACACAAAGCTTAGACTATTTACCGTTTGACTCTTTGCAGAAAGTCTGCTGTCCCCTGTCCAGGTCACCTTCCTGGCTTAGCATCTACCTTTCTGGATTCCTTCAAGCTTGGCATCAACACATGCCATTCTCGTGAGCTCCCCACTGTAGGCGTCGGTGAGTTACCCAGCTGTGGATAATTTACAAATACTGTCAGCAAGCCTCAGTGTTCACATTTCCTTCTCATCACATCTTCTTCCACGTGTCTACCCTCTCTGCTCTTCCTCAATTGTCCACATCTTAGGGACAGTGGTCCTGAGTGATGAACCCAGGGCTCCCCTGTGTACATGGCAGGCGGTGACTTGGCACCTGGGCCAATCCTGCCAGCACCCTGCCAGCCTCAGCAACACACCTCATTCCTGAGTGTCCTGGGACCTCGTGAGCCTGATAAAACCAGTAAAACTCCTGCTCAGAAGTAACACAAGGATGTGTGTCCAAAATGCAGGCTAACCGTTTAGAGATCCACAGACGCTATGAAGCCCTCCTCACATCTCCAGGCATCCACAGATCCGAGGAATAAAGGCCTGACTTACAGAGCCCGCCTCCAGAGGGATGACAGGGTCTCCCAACCTCTCTAGGACTCCTGAAACCTTGCATCTCCTGCAGGGAGCACAAAAAGGAAAAGTCACACATGACAAGGCATGAATGGAGTACAAACCGGCTGGGTTCCCCTCCCGCTGTCACCAGAACCCTCTCTGACGCCTTTCTAGAGGAACTGGGAAACACTCGCTACCCTCCATGCTGCACCTGCTGCGTGAAAGAGAAGAGAGAGAAGCAACCACAGAACTGTGACTATCAGGCATAAACGGAACTAATGACAAAGTGACTTAAAAGATTACAAAAAGCTATTCCTAAGAAAAGTTTTACTGAAAGAACGCCTGTCATAAAACCACAGGACGAGTGAGGAAGTGCCTGGTGTGTCTCATGTCCAAAGCTGGCTCTGCACACCAGCATCACTTGGAGAGATGTCCTGACGAGCAAATCTGTGCTCCCAGCCCAGCCCCACTGAACAGAGTCCCTGAGAGGGAAGCGGGCAGGCTGCGGGGGGCGGGAGGTGTAGACACGTATACATATTCACACCCAGAGACGAGAGTCCCAGGGCAGACGCCAGTCAAGCAGAAGCCTGTAGACTTGCACCAAGAACCCACAGAATAACAACGTGCAGATGGGGGGCGCCTCAACAAAAGAGGGGTGAACAAAGAGCCAAGGACCTTCAGGGCCAGGGCAGTCCCTGCCGCTAACTCACTGTGACCTGGGACAGACCATGTCAGTTCTCTGAGCCAGGCCCCACGTTGATCTGGAAAAAAAAAAAAAGAGAGAGAGAGCAAGAGAACAGACTAAATAATATCCAAAGGCTATTCAATTTCCAAAAATCTATGACCTCTTGCCCAGCATCATTTACAAGCCCTCCTTAATGGAAAGACTGAATCAATCACAAGCAAATTCTAGAACTGAGCAAGTCGCAGAGCTTTGGGTGGACACTCAGACACAAGCTGACTGCACTGAGTCTAGAGAAAGCTAATCGAGGAAACCAGTACAGGATCGCAAACAGATTTCTCAGGCCCAAAAAGGGATGCTCTGAGGGGCAGCACTGAATGATATGACAGAGAACCCAATCACAAAGCCCCAAACTGCACGAGACAAAAACTGACAATTAAAGGGAGAAACAAGAAAAGTTGAAACTTTGAATTCTCCACTTTCAATAATGTATAGAAAAAGTAGACAAAAGATCAACGAAGAAACAGATTTGAATAACACTATACCTGAAGCTGAAGCTCCAATACTTTGGCCACCTGATGCGAAGAGCAGACTCACTGGAAAGACCCTGATGCTGGGAAAGACTGAGGGCAGGAGGAGGAGGGGTAACAGAGGATGAGATGTTTGCATGGCATCACTGACTCCATGGGCATAAGTTTGAGCAAACTTCAGGAGGCAGTTAAAGACAAGGAAGCCTGGAATCAGCCCCACATAGTCCATGGGGTTGAAAAGAGCTGGACAACAACGGGATGGTTAGAATCAAAAAGTCAGACAATAACAGGAGTTGGTGGAACCACATCCACTGTTAACGGTGCTCTAAATGGTGCAGCCACCTTGGAAAACAATTTGCCAGGTTTTCAAAAAGCTAAGTATAGACAAGCATAGGATAACCACAGAACTCAGCCATTCCCCTTGTAGTTATGTACTCAAGAGAACGGAAATGATACGTCCCAACAAAAATCTGTACAAAAATGTTCACAGCAGCCTTATTCATTCCAGTAAAACACGGAAATGACCCAAATGTCCAGATAAACAGATAAACAAAATGTAGTCCATCCATGCCGTGGAATTATGAAAAGGAATAGAGCTCTGACATATGCTGCCACAATCTTGAAACCAGTATGCTGAGTGGAAGAAGTAAGTCATAAAAGCCATATGCTGTGTGATGCCACACACATGAAATGCCCAGGATAGCCAAGTCCATAGAGGCAGAAAGCAGGAGTTGGGAGAACAGGGTGCGACTGTTAATGATGAAGGTGGAGTTTGTTGTTTGGGTGATGAAAATGCTATGCAATTAGAGGGGTGTGATGATTGTACCCTTGTGAATGTGCTGAAAAACCACTGAGTTATTCATTTTTATGTTGTATGAGTCACACCTCAGGCGCAGACACACACGCACACACACCCATGGCAGCAGCACAGGGGCACTGTGGTCACTTGACCTTGTCCACCAAACTGGAACGGTAGCGTCTCAGCACTCAGGACTGCTGGAGAGGAGGGGAGATGGGAAAGTTCCCCAAGAGCCAGGCAGGGAAATGACAACCCAACAGCAATTTTTTAAATGGGAAACCCAAGGTGTGCATACCCCTGGGGGGACTGGGGGCCACCTTCTGCACTTCCCAGCCGTACCTCCACAGGGGTGACTCTGCAGCGTCACTGTTCAACACACATGGGTTGACACGCACACAAGACCCACATCCTGCAGTTCACAGGAGACAGTCATTCATTATCTTATATTGATCTCCAAAGCAGCTCCAACATCCAAATGTGTGGAGACCTGGGCATCAGAGGATGAACAGACTCGCCTAAAGGAAATCAGTCCTGAATATTCATTGGAAGGACTGATCCTGAAGCTGAAACTCCAATAGTTTGGCCACCTGATGTGAAGATTTGACTCATGTGAAAAGGCCCTGATGCTGGGAAAGACTGAAGGTGGGAGAAGAAAGGGACAACAGAGGATGCGATGCTTGGATGGCATCACTGACTCAATGGACATGAGTAAGCTCCAGGATTGGGTGATGGACAGGGAAGCCTGGCATGCTGCAGTCCATGGGGTCGCAAAGCGTCAGACACGACTGAGCGACTGAACTGAACTGAACTAAAAGGACTCACTAGAGACAGCAAAGTGAAGCCTCTAAACCGACACCACAGAAAGGAAGAGTCTCATCATGATACAAATCAACAACTTTGTAAATTAAACCCCTTTCCTCCATGGCCTTCAAGGAAAAGATCTGGGCCACTTTCCAGCTCTTCACTCATTTCTCCTACCCACCCTGCTGCCAGCATTCCCCAAAACAACAGGGCAAGTGCTCCAGGGCATGCTCGGACCCCAGCCTGGCTCCCAAGAGTCAATACACAGCACAGATCACACAGTGGGGTTACTGCAGGTGGTGGGGGGACCTGGGGCCACCCTGTGGGTACCGTTAGCATCCCGTGTGACAGAGGCACCTCGGCCACTTTCCCTTGACTGCCACCACCACCCTAGCGCTCACGGCTATATCCCAAGGAGGGACAGAGCTGCCTGACCACCCAGAGGAACAGCAGGGATTCATTCTGCAGAACAGAGGGTCCCTGGAAGGGCAGTTAGCCAATTTTTCCCTGGGGGTGAGAGTTGAGATTTCCTCACATCAAATTACTGGAATTTCCAGCTTAGGAAGGAGATGTCTTTATTATCCCTACTTTACACAGAGAAATGGACACGGGCTCACACAGAGCCCCAGAGGCAGGTGCAGACTGCGGCTGGAGTTATGAGACGTAGGATGCAGGTGAGACCCCAGCCAGGCAGGCAGACCGGGCCATCTCTCCATCCTCACCTCAGCAGGACAGAGGCAGCCTTGTGACCGGCAGGCCAGCTTCAGGAGGCTCCCAGAGGCGACAGAGCTGCGCAGGCCTTCTGCACACCGCAGACCACTGTCCTAGTGCTGGTTATTATTCCTGCCCTGGGGTCCACAACCAGTGACTCCCTCCTTGGGGACGGCCGTTAGGTAGAGAGGAAAAAATACTCCCTTTATTGAGAGATATTTATGTGCCAGATGCCAGGTGGAGCTTCCACACACATTATCTCATTAAATCCTCTTACAGCAGCGCCCAGAGAGATGCTATCACCCCCGTTCTGCAGAAGATGAGCATGAGCCCAGGATGGCTCAATGGGCAGGTGAGCATGTAGTTCAGGCCTTGGCCCCCTTCTCTCATCTGCCGCATGGAGCAGGGACCAGGGCACCACCTGCGGCCAAAACCAGCCCTGCCCACGCATCCCTGTGTGGTCTACGCGGTGTTCACATAGTAGAGGCGGAGAGCAGTGCTTATATGGACTCTCTAGACATACTCTGCCTGGCCTGAAATACTCACCATCTGCTCCTTCACAGAAAACATCTACCGACCCTCACCCTGCAGCAGCGGGGCAAGGGGGCTTGGGGCCCAACCGCCAGGGCTCCACAGACCAGTGTCTCCGCTTGGCCATGTGAACGAGGCTGGAGGAGAGTCACATAACCGCGTGGGGGCATCACCTCCCTCATCTGTGAACTGAGATGATAATAGAATTGGGATGATCATAGTACGACCTCACGGGATGCGGAGAAAGCTGGAGACACTCGACAGGAGGCCCTCAGCCGGGCCTGGGGCTCCGTCCGCCACGACATGTGGACAAAGGGCTGGGGGTCCTGCCACCCTGTCCCCGGCAGCCCAGCCTCCTCTGCCCTCCCAGGGGGCACACAGCCCCCAGTTTCAGGGGATTAGGGTGGAGTCTTCCTCCTTCGTCTTCACAGATACCATAGACACCAGGCTCACTACCCCCTTCTGGAAGCACAGCAGCCCTGGGGCTCAGTTTTAGGCTCAGTGGAGCATCAGGACCACTCTTCAGAGGCCAAGAGCCACCAGGGACTTTGGGCAGGAATTAGAACCAGCAGTGGGGGCGGGGAGCAAGGGATGAGGGAAGGAAGGGGCACGGTAATGCCCCAGAGGCAGAGGATGGCCAAGGCTTTCAACTTGAGAATTTTAAGAACGTCCTCAGGCAGGACAGCCTGGAGAAACCCGGCCACCATCTATTTTTGACCGCCTCAGGCCTTTAAAGACTGTGGTTCAAATGCATCTTTCAAATACAACTGCACTCCTTTGAAAATACTAGTGGTCTTTTAAAGGCGGCATTGAGAAGTTTTTAAATCAGAGCCTGTAGTCTGACCCTGCAGAGATTCTCTGAGTAACTCAAAATGGGACTGGCCACCCCGGTTCCCAGGACTTCCGCCACAGCCGCCCCCACAGGCCGTGTACCAGCCTCCCCTTCACTGGGGCCGAGGCGGTGGCGGGGGCATGTCTGGGAAGGCCAGGCCTCACTCTCCAGTGGGACTGGACACAGCGCCACTGCATGGACCAGAACACCAGCGGGCAGCCCACCGACACCTGGTCAGGAGACAGGCTGCAGCCCTGAGGGCCTGATCCTCCTCTCAACCTCCCCTCCCCTCTCAGACACTCTTTCCTGGGCCAACCTCCCACAACAAGGGCTCTCCAGAGCCCTAAGAAGCTCTCCACCACTGCCAGAGACTGATCTTTATTGCACACCTGTGCCCCAGGTGCCACACGGGGCCCTCAGCCGGGGGCGACCTCTATGCACCTCAGAACATAGATCTGATTCCAGGCCTGCCTGCTCCAAAGTTCCAAGATGCTTCAGTCTGCTCCATCCTGTCTTTCTATATATACCATCCCATCTGGTGACCCAATGTCACTCTCCCACCTGGACAGGAAAGAAGGGGGACATGGAGTCTGTTGCAGAGCTCTCTGACTTCCCCCTCCCCATAAGCATGGGCCCCCTAAGGCATGTTGAAGTGAAAAAGAAAAAAAAGAGGAATGAATTCTTTTTTTCTTTCCCTTTCCTGAGAACAAAGAGAATAAAGAAAACAGGGAGCAAACCTGAACATTCCTAGTTTTTTTCACTTTAACTGCTTCTAACTCTGTCTGTAACTAAGTTTGCTTCCCTGCCCCCTAACTCTGCAGAAGTTACACTTCAAACCTATCTTCCTTTGACTCTACGCTAAATACATCCTGTATCTGGTGTTTACCCTTACAATACCGATCCCCTTGTAGTTAGTATCAGAAAGAAGGCTGCAGAGCCACCGAACTGCCAGATTTAATTACTGGGTTACTGATGCCAGTGTACGACTGTCTTTGAAACAGTGTAAGAGGAAGAAATCAAGATCCTATCACCCTTGTTCCTCATCACCAACTCCTGACTACAAGCCCTCATCTTATATTAGCCCCTGCTGCTGCTGCTGCTGCTGCTAAGTTGCTCAGTCGTGTCCGACTCTGTGCGACCCCAGAGACGGCAGCCCACCAGGCTCCGCCATCCCTGGGATTCCCCAGGCAAGAACACTGGAGTGGGTTGCCATTTCCTTCTCCAATGCATGAAAGTGAAAAGTGAAAGGGAAGTCGCTCAGTCATGTCCGACTCTTAGCCACCCCATGGACTGCAGCCTACCAGACTTCTCCATCCATGGGATTTTCCAGGCAAGAGTACTGGAGTGGGGTGCCATTGCCTTCTCTGTATATTAGCCCCTAGACTCCTCCTAAAGTGGGGGGGCACAGTTCTTGAGGGAAGAGCCTACTGGGTTTCCCTCTCTGCCAGCTGAGAATTAAAGCCACCTTTCTACTCCCTCCAAACTCTGTCTCTGTATTTTTTATTTGGCTTCAGTGGGCAGAGAATGCCAATGTTTTGGCCAGCCACAGGTGGAAGGGCCTCTGCTTCTAACTAGAAGAAATAAGGGGAGGAAGGAGCATGGAGAAGTGGGGGGAAGAGGAGGAAGGAACACATTTTCACATGATGCTCTGGAGTAAGACAAGCACCTACAAAAGTAGCAAATAAAATACCTACGAAAGTTCAAATTCAACAACCAAGAAAACTACAAACACCCCAAAGCACATAATCCAGAGCTGTACCTGCTTATTCCCCAGGTAACTGAAACCAAACATCTTTGCCCTCTTTGTCTGATTCTTTAGTACAAATGGACCTTAGGGGCCCTGGGCGGTCATTGTGCTCCTGGCCTCAGAGTCAGCCTCCTCAGTCTGTGACACTCGCTTCCTGTTCAGACCGGGGACCTGGCACTGGAACAGAAGGTAGCCGTATGAACAGGGGATGGACCTGGAAAGCTACTGGGAGAGCGATCTCGGTGCAGGCCAGGCATGGGCTCCAAAGGAGAGCCCGTCGTGACAAGGAACGCCTGCGAGACAGGGAGCAACCGACTGCAAGATGGAACAGACCGACTGGAGGACTCAGAGGCCCCTCGGTGGCCCAGGCCCTCCCTCCTCAGGACCGGTCAGGCCCTCAGTCCCCAAGTCGGCCACAGGCTGGCGGCTCCCTGGGCCGTGGGCGTCACAGGGCAGGAAGCACTCCTCTTCCGCCTTCTGCGAACTCTCGAAGATATAATCATCAGCTGTGCTCCACACTGCCTGACACCACAGAGGGGCTGCACTCACAGGGAAAAATGCGTCAGAGGTCAGAGCACCTACGGGCCGGGAAGCCAGCAGAGCACACGGCCCAGGGTCGGGAACCAGGGGATGGAGGGGACAGGGACACGGCAAGTCCACGGGAAGGAGACAGGGTGTGCCCCTCCACCAAGGCACTGGATGACCAGGGTCTCCTCACCCTCTGCCCTCCTCCAGGACAAAGGCCAGGGCAGCATGACATTGGGCCCTGGGGCTCATCCTGGCTCTGCCACTTAAGACACACATGGCCTCAGATGGGTCCTCACGTGTCTGCAGACCCCATAGCCCTCTTCCTGCGGGTCCAGCTTCCGTGAGCAGCTGATCCGGTCTGGGGCTTTGAACACACTGGGGAGAACGGGGACCTCGGCACATGCACATGGCCTGTGGCCAGAGGAGCATCTGTGAGTAACTGGACCTCTGTGATGCTTAATTCTGTGTATCAACCTGATAGGGCCCTGGTCAAACGTTCCTCTGGCCACATCTGTGAGTGTGTTCCCCATGGATGGTCACCGGAGTAGTGTGTTGAGTCAAGGAGGCCACCCTCCTTCACGTGGGCGGGTCTCAGCCAGTCAACTGAAGGCCGGAGCAGATCAAGAAGGCTGACAAAGAGGGAACCAACCCCCAAGCTCCCACCCAGCCTGACTGTGGGCCGGGCCACAGCCTCATCCTGCCTCAGGCTCGGGCTGACACCTGGACCCTGCCTGGGGCTCCAGCTTGCCGACCACGGGTCTTGGAGCTTTTAGCCTCTGAAACAGTGGGAACCAGTTCCCGAAGACAGGGATACACATCCTGGTTTTGAACCTTGTCTAAGACGACCTCCAGGAGCACCCTGGACGTACCATGTCAGAGAAGACGGCAGAAAACCTCCGCTGGAGAACACTTCCTGCTACACACCCTCACAGGCATTAAAATGCTAAGGACGGCCTCACATGGTCAGACATTAAAGTATATGAGAACAATACCAGAGAACCCACGTGGTCAGACCTTCACTGAAGCCTGAGCCTGGGCTGTAGAAGGTTTGGAGAAGAGATGCCAATGTGAGAAAACAAAGTGACGGAGGCCCCTGGGGGGAAGGTGGGTGTGTTTAGTCATAACAGAGTGAAAGCATGAGAAGGATCAGGTGTGGAGCCCTCCAGCACAGCCAAGGAAGCTGATCACAGTGAAGATGGGTGGCAACGCGTTCACCAGGAGGACCAGATCGTAAGGTCAGCCTGTGGACTGGACTGTAAGGGGAAAATCGCATAAACATTACACATGGGCTCACAGTGCCCAACTGGCAGGATTTTGACACCTACCCTTCCAAAGCTTACTGGAGGCTCAGATATCTCTCTCTCCGTCTCCCCCCATCACCCACTGCATCCAGTTTTATTTCTTTTTTTTTTTTTTTTTTTTTTTTTTTGGCTTCCCTGGTGGCTCAGATGGTAAAGAATCCGCCTGAAATGCAGGAGACCTGCCTTCGATCCCTGGATCGGAAAGATCCCCTGGAGAAGGGCATGGCTACCCACTCTAGTATTCTTGCCTGGAGAATCCCCATGGACAGAGGAGCCTGGCGGGCTACAGTCCATTGGGGTTGCGAAGAGTAGTAGGACACGACTGAGCAACTAACACTTTCACTTTCTTTCACTTACAGAAACATCATCATCATTTCTCTAAACCATCAACTACTTCTCTACACCCCAACTCTTTTTAAAAAAAGATTTTCTGATGTGGACCATTTTTAAAGTCTTATTGAATGTGTTACAAGACTGCTTCTGTTTTATGTTTTGGTTTTTTGGCCACACACCAAAAATGTGGGATTTGAGCTCCCCAACCAGGGACTGAAGGAGAAGGCAATGGCACCCCACTCCAGTACTCTTGCCTGGAAAATCCCATGGACAGAGGAGCCTGGAAGGCTGCAGTCCACGGGCTCGCTGAGGGTCGGACACAGTTGAGCGACTTCACTTTCACTTTTCACTTTCAGGTGTTGGAGAAGGAAATGGCAACCCACTCCAGTGTTCTTGCCTGGAGAATCCCAGGGACAGGGGAGCCTGGTGGGCTGCCGTCTATGGGGTCACACAGAGTCGGACACGACTGAATCGACTTAGCAGCAACCAGGGAATGAACTCACACCCCCTGCATTGGAAGGCAAAGTCTTAACCACTGAACCACCAGGGAAGTCCCTACCCCATGACTTTTAAGCAGGTGAACATCACTATCATTGGGCATACCACAACTTAGTTAAAGAAGTCCCTTAACTAAGGGACTTCCCCAATGAGGGCATTGAGAGATTCTTTCTGATGTTGCGCTATTTTAAGGAACGCTGTGATAAATGGCCTTCTACTTGCATTAGTATTGACACCTCCCTAATTGCTCCCTTAGAATGATCTTAGACACGGAACTTCTGGGTCAAAAGCTGCAAACCTGCTCAAGGATCTTAACCTACAGCTAACTCTTTACGCCACCAGGAGGGACGGGGGCAGAGCCGCTTCTCTTTGTGCTCTCCAACAATGCGTTTGTTGTTTTTGTTTTTTCTTTGCTTCAGTTTGAGCAGGAGGACAGCAAGGAAGATATCCTGTGAATGAAGTGGCATTGGAGTTGATCCCTGAGCAGCCAGGGAGGGCGTTTCATGGCAGGAAAGAGCACAGCAGCTCAGACAGAGCAGGTGTGCTGAAGGGCAGGGTCCAGGTAACCTGGAGGAGGACCCAGGCCACAGACAGGCCTTGAGCAGCACTCCGAGGAGCTCAGGCTTTACTCTGTGGCACTTGGAAGCCATTAGCAGCTTCTAAGCAGGGCCAATGTGTTTCCACACGCTGCTCCAGGGTGCCAAGAACCTGCCACGGAGGTTGTGAAGTGGCAGCATCCGGCTTTGTAGTTTTGACAGTAACCAGGAGACATGTCTATTTTTCCCACTCTGCTGTGACGCATGGGCTGGCGTGCTCCACTCATGTTGCAACACAGATCCCACGAAGAGGACAAAACCCCGCCCGAGCAAATCAAAAAGGAGCAAGGACAAGTGTCTGCAGACCCAGCAGAACAGGGCACACGAGGCCTGTGAGCAGCCTTGGCTCGTTTATCTCCGTCCTTATTTCTCTCATCAATATTTTATGTCACTAGGAAACTCCGGCTTCATTTTCTGGTAATGAATTTATCATGAGACCAAGAGCAAGCTGCTGAGGCAGACGCCTGGGGAAGCTGCATTGCAGCCGGCTCTAGGCCTCGGCTGCGGACTCAGCCTCCCCGCTTGGCAGAGGGGCCAACAGGGTAGCCAGGGAGCACCAGCCCAGGAAGCCTGGATTCCACCTATGCCAGTCACTGATGCCCCAAGTAAAGACTCTTCAGAAAATGCCCTTCGTCCCTGGGGGGATGAGCGGTGTCAGGGAAGGTTAGTTGGCACCACTGATTAACCACCCACTGGGCATAGGACCCTGTCATAGAACAAGAAATAATCGAATTCAAACAGCAGCTTCTCTTCTCGCAGGGCTCGAGATCTCTGTCCAGGCTGCAGCATGGGCGGAGGGCCGGGGCATAGCAGGCACTCAGAAACGCCTTCCCCCATGGGTGAGTAACCGCTGACGCTGCCCCTTAAAACCCTGGTGTCTGATCTCAAGGGAAGTCACTTAACAAAGTCTAGCTTCAGACACCTTACTTCACAAAGTGGGGGAAAAAATAGTAACAGCAGCAGACACTTTAATAGCACTTACTACGTGCTTCCAAAGGCATCTCTTTTCAGTTCATTTTCACAGCAGCCCCAAGGTATGTGCTGTCTCTC